>NC_091753.1:6818533-7128466 GCF_043380555.1 Nothobranchius furzeri
CCAGGAGAGAGGCCCAAGCAAGACGCGCCCCGAGGAGCGTCTTGCCACATGTCACCACTGGGTCTGACTGAGCGCCTCCAGGAGAGAGGCCCAAGCAAGACGCGCCCCGAGGAGCGTCTTGCCACATGTCAACAATGAGTCTGACTGAGGGCCTCCAGGAGAGAAGCCCAAGCAAGACGCGTCCCGAGGAGCGTCTTGCCACATGTCAGCACTTGGTCTGACTGAACGCCTCCAGGAGAGAAGCCCCAGCAAGACGCGCCCCGAGGAGCGTCTTGCCACATGTAAGCACTGGGTCTGACTGAGCGCCTCCAGGAGAGAGGCCCCAGCAAGACGCGCCCCGAGGAGCGTCTTGCCTTATGTCAGCACTCGGTCTTACTGAGCGCCTCCAGGAGAGAGGCCCAAGCAAGACGCGCCCCGAGGAGCGTCTTGCCACATGTCAACAATGGGTCTGACTGAGGGCCTCCAGGAGAGAAGCCCAAGCAAGATGCGCCCAAAGGAGCGTCTTGCCACATGTAAACAATGGGTCTGACTGAGGGCCTCCAGGAGAGAAGCCCAAGCAAGACGCGCCCCGAGGAGCGTCTTGCCACATGTCAGCACACGGTCTGACTGAGCGCCTCCAGGAGAGAGGCCCAAGCAAGACGCGCCCCGAGGAGCGTCTTGCCACATATCAGCAATGGGTCTGACTGAGGGCCTCCATGAGAGAAGCCCAAGCAAGACACGCCCCAAGGAGCGTCTTGCCACGTGTCAACACTGGGTCTGACTGAGCGGCTCCAGGAGAGAGGCCCAAGCAAGACGCGCCCCGAGGAGCGTCTTGCCACATGTCAGCACTGGGTCTGACTGAGCGCCTCCAGGAGAGAGGCCCAAGCAAGACGCGCCCCGAGGAGCGTCTTGCCACATGTAAGCACTGGGTCTGACTGAGCGCCTCCAGGAGAGAAGCCCCAACAAGACGCGCCCCGAGGAGCGTCTTACCACATGTCAGCACTCGGTCTGACTGAACGCCTCCAGGAGAGAAGCCCAAGCAAGACGCGCCCCGAGGAGCGTCTTGCCACATGTCAGCACTCGGTCTGACTGAACGCCTCCAGGAGAGAAGCCCCAGCAAGACACGCCCCGAGGAGCGTCTTGCCACATGTAAGCACTGGGTCTGACTGAGCGCCTCCAGGAGAGAGGCCCCAGCAAGACGCGCCCCGAGGAGCGTCTTGCCTTATGTCAGCACTCGGTCTGACTGAGCGCCTCCAGGAGAGAGGCCCAAGCAAGACGCGCCCCGCGGAGCGTCTTGCCACATGTCAACAATGAGTCTGACTGAGGGCCTCCAGGAGAGAAGCCCAAGCAAGACGCGCCCCGAGGAGCGTCTTGCCACATGTCAGCACTCGGTCTGACTGAGCGACTCCAGGAGAGAGGCCCAAGCAAGACGCACCCCGGGGAGCGTCTTGACACATGTCAACACTGGGGCTGACAGAGGGCCTCCAGGAGAGAGGCCCAATTAAGATGCGCCCCGAGGAGAATCTTGCCACATGTAAACAATGGGTCTGACTGAGGGCCTCCAAGAGAGAAGCCCAAGCAAGACGCGCCCCGAGGAGCGTCTTGCACCATGTCAACACTGGGTCTGACTGAGCACCTCCAGGAGAGAGGCCCAAGCAAGACTCGCCCCGAGGAGCGTCTTGCCACATATCAACAATGGGTCTGACTGAGGGCCTCCATGAGAGAAGCCCAAGCAAGACGCGCCCCGAGGAGCATCTTGCCACATGTCAGCACTCGGTCTGACTGAGCGACTCCAGGAGAGAGGCCCAAGCAAGACGCAACCCGAGGAGCGTCTTGACACATGTCAACAATGGGTCTGACTGAGGGCCTCCAAGAGAGAAGACCAAGCAAGACGCGCCCCGAGGAGCGTCTTGCACCATGTCAACACTGGGTCTGACTGAGCACCTCCAGGAGAGAGGCCCAAGCAAGACTCGCCCCGAGGAGCGTCTTGCCACATATCAACAATGGGTCTGACTGAGGGCCTCCATGAGAGAAGCCCAAGCAAGACGCGCCCCGAGGAGCGTCTTGCCACATGTCAGCACTCGGTCTGACTGAGCGCCTCCAGGAGAGAGGCCCAAGCAAGACGCGCCCCGAGGAGCGTCTTGCCACATGTCACCACTGGGTCTGACTGAGCGCCTCCAGGAGAGAGGCCCAAGCAAGACGCGCCCCGAGGAGCGTCTTGCCACATGTCAACAATCAGTCTGACTGAGGGCCTCCAGGAGAGAAGCCCAAGCAAGACGCGTCCCGAGGAGTGTCTTGCCACATGTCAGCACTCGGTCTGACTGAACACCTCCAGGAGAGAAGCCCCAGCAAGACGCGCCCCGAGGAGCGTCTTGCCACATGTAAGCACTGGGTCTGACTGAGCGCCTCCAGGAGAGAGGCCCCAGCAAGACGCGCCCCGAGGAGCGTCTTGCCTTATGTCAGCACTCGGTCTGACTGAGCGCCTCCAGGAGAGAGGCCCAAGCAAGACGCGTCCCGAGGAGTGTCTTGCCACATGTCAACAATGAGTCTGACTGAGGGCCTCCAGGAGAGAAGCCCAAGCAAGACGCGTCCCGAGGAGTGTCTTGCCACATGTCAACAATGGGTCTGACTGAGGGCCTCCAGGAGAGAAGCCCAAGCAAGACGCGCCCCGAGGAGCGTCTTGCCACATGTCAGCACTCGGTCTGACTGAGCGCCTCCAGGAGAGAGGCCCAAGCAAGACGCACCCCGAGGAGCGTCTTGACACATGTCAACACTGGGGCTGACAGAGGAACTCCAGGAGAGAGGCCCAAGCAAGATGCGCCCCGAGGAGCGTCTTGCCACATGTAAACAATGGGTCTGACTGAGGGCCTCCAGGAGAGAAGCCCAAGCAAGACGCGCCCCGAGGAGCGTCTTGCCACATGTCAGCACTCGGTCTGACTGAGCGCCTCCAGGAGAGAGGCCCAAGCAAGACGCGCCCCGAGGAGCGTCTTGCCACGTATCAACAATGGGTCTGACTGAGGGCCTCCATGAGAGAAGCCCAAGCAAGACGCGCCCCGAGGAGCGTCTTGTCACGTTTCAACACTGGGTCTGACTGAGCGTCTCCAGGAGAGAGGCCCAAGCAAGACGCGCCCCGAGGAGCGTCTTGCCACATGTAAGCACTGGGTCTGACTGAGCGCCTCCAGGAGAGAGGCCCCAGCAAGACGCGCCCCGAGGAGCGTCTTGCCTTATGTCAGCACTCGGTCTGACTGAGCGCCTCCAGGAGAGAGGCCCAAGCAAGACGCGCCCCGAGGAGCGTCTTGCCACATGTCAACAATGGGTCTGACTGAGGGCCTCCAGGAGAGAAGCCCAAGCAAGACGCGCCCCGAGGAGCGTCTTGCCACATGTCAACAATGGGTCTGACTGAGCGCCTCCAGGAGAGAGGCCCAAGCAAGACGCGCCCCGTGGAGCGTCTTGCCACTTGTCACCACTGGGTCTGACTGAGCGCCTCCAGGAGAGAGGCCCAAGCAAGACGCGCCCCGAGGAGCATCTTGCACACATGTCAACAATGGGTCTGACTGAGGGCCTCCAGGAGAGAAGCCTAAGCAAGACACGTCCCGAGGAGCGTCTTGCCACATGTCAGCACTCGGTCTGACTGAACGCCTCCAGGAGAGAAGCCCCAGCAAGACGCGCCCCGAGGAGCGTCTAGCCACATGTAAGCACTGGGTCTGACTGAGCGCCTCCAGGAGAGAAGCCCCAGCAAGACGCGCCCCGAGGAGCGTCTTGCCACACGTAAGCACTGGGTCTGACTGAGCGCCTCCAGGAGAGAGGCCCAAGCAAGACGCGCCCCGAGGAGCGTCTTGCCACATGTAAGCACTGGGTCTGACTGAGCGCCTCCAGGAGAGAAGCCCCAGCAAGACGCACCCCGAGGAGCGTCTTACCACATGTCAGCACTCGGTCTGACTGAACGCCTCCAGGAGAGAAGCCCAAGCAAGACGCGCCCCGAGGAGCGTCTTGCCACATGTCAGCACTCGGTCTGACTGAACGCCTCCAGGAGAGAAGCCCCAGCAAGACACGCCCCGAGGAGCGTCTTGCCACATGTAAGCACTGGGTCTGACTGAGCGCCTCCAGGAGAGAGGCCCCAGCAAGACGCGCCCCGAGGAGCGTCTTGCCTTATGTCAGCACTCGGTCTGACTGAGCGCCTCCAGGAGAGAGGCACAAGCAAGACGCGCCCGGCGGAGCGTCTTGCCACATGTCAACAATGGGTCTGACTGAGGGCCTCCAGGAGAGAAGCCCAAGCAAGACGCGCCCCGAGGAGCGTCTTGCCACATGTCACCACTGGGTCTGACTGAGCGCCTCCAGGAGAGAGGCCCAAGCAAGACGCGCCCCGAGGAGCGTCTTGCCACATGTCAACAATGGGTCTGACTGAGGGCCTCCAGGAGAGAAGCCCAAGCAAGACGCGTCCCGAGGAGCGTCTTGCCACATGTCAGCACTCGGTCTGACTGAACGCCTCCAGGAGAGAAGCCCCAGCAAGACGCGCCCCGAGGAGCGTCTTGCCACATGTAAGCACTGGGTCTGACTGAGCGCCTCCAGGAGAGAAGCCCCAGCAAGACGCGCCCCGAGGAGCGTCTTGCCACATGTAAGCACTGGGTCTGACTGAGCGCCTCCAGGAGAGAGGCCCAAGCAAGACGCGCCCCGAGGAGCGTCTTGCCACATGTAAGCACTGGGTCTGACTGAGCGCCTCCAGGAGAGAAGCCCCAGCAAGAACACCCCGAGGAGCGTCTTACCACATGTCAGCACTCGGTCTGACTGAACGCCTCCAGGAGAGAAGCCCAAGCAAGACGCGCCCCGAGGAGCGTCTTGCCACATGTCAGCACTCGGTCCGACTGAACGCCTCCTTGAGAGAAGCCCCAGCAAGACACGCCCCGAGGAGCATCTTGCCACATGTAAGCACTGGGTCTGACTGAGCGCCTCCAGGAGAGAGGCCCCAGCAAGACGCGCCCCGAGGAGCGTCTTGCCTTATGTCAGCACTCGGTCTGACTGAGCGCCTCCAGGAGAGAGGCCCAAGCAAGACGCGCCCCGAGGAGCGTCTTGCCACATGTCACCACTGGGTCTGACTGAGCGCCTCCAGGAGAGAGGCCCAAGCAAGACGCGCCCCGAGGAGCGTCTTGCACACATGTCAACAATGGGTCTGACTGAGGGCCTCCAGGAGAGAAGCCCAAGCAAGACACGTCCCGAGGAGCGTCTTGCCACATGTCAGCACTCGGTCTGACTGAACGCCTCCAGGAGAGAAGCCCCAGCAAGACGCGCCCCGAGGAGCGTCTTGCCACATGTAAGCACTGGGTCTGACTGAGCGCCTCCAGGAGAGAGGCCCAAGCAAGACTCGCCCCGAGGAGCGTCTTGCCACATATCAACAATGGGTCTGACTGAGGGCCTCCATGAGAGAAGCCCAAGCAAGACGCGCCCCGAGGAGCGTCTTGCCACATGTCAGCACTCGGTCTGACTGAGCGCCTCCAGGAGAGAGGCCCAAGCAAGACGCGCCCCGAGGAGCGTCTTGCCACATGTCACCACTGGGTCTGACTGAGCGCCTCCAGGAGAGAGGCCCAAGCAAGACGCGCCCCGAGGAGCGTCTTGCCACATGTCAACAATGAGTCTGACTGAGGGCCTCCAGGAGAGAAGCCCAAGCAAGACGCGTCCCGAGGAGTGTCTTGCCACATGTCAGCACTCGGTCTGACTGAACGCCTCCAGGAGAGAAGCCCCAGCAAGACGCGCCCCGAGGAGCGTCTTGCCACATGTAAGCACTGGGTCTGACTGAGCGCCTCCAGGAGAGAGGCCCCAGCAAGACGCGCCCCGAGGAGCGTCTTGCCTTATGTCAGCACTCGGTCTGACTGAGCGCCTCCAGGAGAGAGGCCCAAGCAAGACGCGTCCCGAGGAGTGTCTTGCCACATGTCAACAATGAGTCTGACTGAGGGCCTCCAGGAGAGAAGCCCAAGCAAGACGCGTCCCGAGGAGTGTCTTGCCACATGTCAACAATGGGTCTGACTGAGGGCCTCCAGGAGAGAAGCCCAAGCAAGACGCGCCCCGAGGAGCGTCTTGCCACATGTCAGCACTCGGTCTGACTGAGCGCCTCCAGGAGAGAGGCCCAAGCAAGACGCACCCCGAGGAGCGTCTTGACACATGTCAGCACTCGGTCTGACTGAGCGCCTCCAGGAGAGAGGCCCAAGCAAGACGCGCCCCGAGGAGCGTCTTGCCACATATCAACAATGGGTCTGACTGAGGGCCTCCATGAGAGAAGCCCAAGCAAGACGCGCCCCGAGGAGCGTCTTGTCACGTGTCAACACTGGGTCTGACTGAGCGTCTCCAGGAGAGAGGCCCAAGCAAGACGCGCCCCGAGGAGCGTCTTGCCACATGTAAGCACTGGGTCTGACTGAGCGCCTCCAGTAGAGAGGCCCCAGCAAGACGCGCCCCGAGGAGCGTCTTGCCTTATGTCAGCACTCGGTCTGACTGAGCGCCTCCAGGAGAGAGGCCCAAGCAAGACGCGCCCCGAGGAGCGTCTTGCCACATGTCAACAAAGGGTCTGACTGAGGGCCTCCAGGAGAGAAGCCCAAGCAAGACGCGCCCCGAGGAGCGTCTTGCCACATGTCAACAATGGGTCTGACTGAGCGCCTCCAGGAGAGAGGCCCAAGCAAGACGCGCCCCGTGGAGCGTCTTGCCACTTGTCACCACTGGGTCTGACTGAGCGCCTCCAGGAGAGAGGCCCAAGCAAGACGCGCCCCGAGGAGCATCTTGCACACATGTCAACAATGGGTCTGACTGAGGGCCTCCAGGAGAGAAGCCTAAGCAAGACACGTCCCGAGGAGCGTCTTGCCACATGTCAGCACTCGGTCTGACTGAACGCCTCCAGGAGAGAAGCCCCAGCAAGACGCGCCCCGAGGAGCGTCTTGCCACATGTAAGCACTGGGTCTGACTGAGCGCCTCCAGGAGAGAAGCCCCAGCAAGACGCGCCCCGAGGAGCGTCTTGCCACACGTAAGCACTGGGTCTGACTGAGCGCCTCCAGGAGAGAGGCCCAAGCAAGACGCGCCCCGAGGAGCGTCTTGCCACATGTAAGCACTGGGTCTGACTGAGCGCCTCCAGGAGAGAAGCCCCAGCAAGACGCACCCCGAGGAGCGTCTTACCACATGTCAGCACTCGGTCTGACTGAACGCCTCCAGGAGAGAAGCCCAAGCAAGACGCGCCCCGAGGAGCGTCTTGCCACATGTCAGCACTCGGTCTGACTGAACGCCTCCAGGAGAGAAGCCCCAGCAAGACACGCCCCGAGGAGCGTCTTGCCACATGTAAGCACTGGGTCTGACTGAGCGCCTCCAGGAGAGAGGCCCCAGCAAGACGCGCCCCGAGGAGCGTCTTGCCTTATGTCAGCACTCGGTCTGACTGAGCGCCTCCAGGAGAGAGGCCCAAGCAAGACGCGCCCGGCGGAGCGTCTTGCCACATGTCAACAATGGGTCTGACTGAGGGCCTCCAGGAGAGAAGCCCAAGCAAGACGCGCCCCGAGGAGCGTCTTGCCACATGTCACCACTGGGTCTGACTGAGCGCATCCAGGAGAGAGGCCCAAGCAAGACGCGCCCCGAGGAGCGTCTTGCCACATGTCAAATATGGGTCTGACTGAGGGCCTCCAGGAGAGAAGCCCAAGCAAGACGCGTCCCGAGGAGCGTCTTGCCACATGTCAGCACTCGGTCTGACTGAACGCCTCCAGGAGAGAAGCCCCAGCAAGACGCGCCCCGAGGAGCGTCTTGCCACATGTCAGCACTCGGTCCGACTGAACGCCTCCTTGAGAGAAGCCCCAGCAAGACACGCCCCGAGGAGCATCTTGCCACATGTAAGCACTGGGTCTGACTGAGCGCCTCCAGGAGAGAGGCCCCAGCAAGACGCGCCCCGAGGAGCGTCTTGCCTTATGTCAGCACTCGGTCTGACTGAGCGCCTCCAGGAGAGAGGCCCAAGCAAGACGCGCCCCGAGGAGCGTCTTGCCACATGTCACCACTGGGTCTGACTGAGCGCCTCCAGGAGAGAGGCCCAAGCAAGACGCGCCCCGAGGAGCGTCTTGCACACATGTCAACAATGGGTCTGACTGAGGGCCTCCAGGAGAGAAGCCCAAGCAAGACACGTCCCGAGGAGCGTCTTGCCACATGTCAGCACTCGGTCTGACTGAACGCCTCCAGGAGAGAAGCCCCAGCAAGACGCGCCCCGAGGAGCGTCTTGCCACATGTAAGCACTGGGTCTGACTGAGCGCCTCCAGGAGAGAGGCCCAAGCAAGACTCGCCCCGAGGAGCGTCTTGCCACATATCAACAATGGGTCTGACTGAGGGCCTCCATGAGAGAAGCCCAAGCAAGACGCGCCCCGAGGAGCGTCTTGCCACATGTCAGCACTCGGTCTGACTGAGCGCCTCCAGAAGAGAGGCCCAAGCAAGACGCGCCCCGAGGAGCGTCTTGCCACATGTCACCACTGGGTCTGACTGAGCGCCTCCAGGAGAGAGGCCCAAGCAAGACGCGCCCCGAGGAGCGTCTTGCCACATGTCAACAATGAGTCTGACTGAGGGCCTCCAGGAGAGAAGCCCAAGCAAGACGCGTCCCGAGGAGTGTCTTGCAACATGTCAGCACTCGGTCTGACTGAACGCCTCCAGGAGAGAAGCACCAGCAAGACGCGCCCCGAGGAGCGTCTTGCCACATGTAAGCACTGGGTCTGACTGAGCACCTCCAGGAGAGAGGCCCCAGCAAGACGCGCCCCGAGGAGCGTCTTGCCTTATGTCAGCAATCGGTCTGACTGAGCGCCTCCAGGAGAGAGGCCCAAGCAAGACGCGTCCCGAGGAGTGTCTTGCCACATGTCAACAATGAGTCTGACTGAGGGCCTCCAGGAGAGAAGCCCAAGCAAGACGCGTCCCGAGGAGTGTCTTGCCACATGTCAACAATGGGTCTGACTGAGGGCCTCCAGGAGAGAAGCCCAAGCAAGACGCGCCCCGAGGAGCGTCTTGCCACATGTCAGCACTCGGTCTGACTGAGCGCCTCCAGGAGAGAGGCCCAAGCAAGACGCACCCCGAGGAGCGTCTTGTCACATGTCAACACTGGGGCTGACAGAGGAACTCCAGGAGAGAGGCCCAAGCAAGATGCGCCCCGAGGAGCGTCTTGCCACATGTAAACAATGGGTCTGACTGAGGGCCTCCAGGAGAGAAGCCCAAGCAAGACGCGCCCCGAGGAGCGTCTTGCCACATGTCAGCACTCGGTCTGACTGAGCGCCTCCAGGAGAGAGGCCCAAGCAAGACGCGCCCCGAGGAGCGTCTTGCCACATATCAACAATGGGTCTGACTGAGGGCCTCCATGAGAGAAGCCCAAGCAAGACGCGCCCCGAGGAGCGTCTTGTCACGTGTCAACACTGGGTCTGACTGAGCGTCTCCAGGAGAGAGGCCCAAGCAAGACGCGCCCCGAGGAGCGTCTTGCCACATGTAAGCACTGGGTCTGACTGAGCGCCTCCAGGAGAGAGGCCCCAGCAAGACGCGCCCCGAGGAGCGTCTTGCCTTATGTCAGCACTCGGTCTGACTGAGCACCTCCAGGAGAGAGGCCCAAGCAAGACGCGCCCCGAGGAGCGTCTTGCCACATGTCAACAATGGGTCTGACTGAGGGCCTCCAGGAGAGAAGCCCAAGCAAGACGCGCCCCGAGGAGCGTCTTGCCACATGTCAACAATGGGTCTGACTGAGCGCCTCCAGGAGAGAGGCCCAAGCAAGACGCGCCCCGAGGAGCGTCTTGCCACATGTCACCACTGGGTCTGACTGAGCGCCTCCAGGAGAGAGGCCCAAGCAAGACGCGCCCCGAGGAGCATCTTGCACACATGTCAACAATGGGTCTGACTGAGGGCCTCCAGGAGAGAAGCCCAAGCAAGACATGTCCCGAGGAGCGTCTTGCCACATGTCAGCACTCGGTCTGACTGAACGCCTCCAGGAGAGAAGCCCCAGCAAGACGCGCCCCGAGGAGCGTCTTGCCACATGTAAGCACTGGGTCTGACTGAGCGCCTCCAGGAGAGAAGCCCCAGCAAGACGCGCCCCGAGGAGCGTCTTGCCACACGTAAGCACTGGGTCTGACTGAGCGCCTCCAGGAGAGAGGCCCAAGCAAGACGCGCCCCGAGGAGCGTCTTGCCACATGTAAGCACTGGGTCTGACTGAGCACCTCCAGGAGAGAAGCCCCAGCAAGACGCACCCCGAGGAGCGTCTTACCACATGTCAGCACTCGGTCTGACTGAACGCCTCCAGGAGAGAAGCCCAAGCAAGACGCGCCCCGAGGAGCGTCTTGCCACATGTCAGCACTCGGTCTGACTGAACGCCTCCAGGAGAGAAGCCCCAGCAAGACACGCCCCGAGGAGCGTCTTGCCACATGTAAGCACTGGGTCTGACTGAGCGCCTCCAGGAGAGAGGCCCCAGCAAGACGCGCCCCGAGGAGCGTCTTGCCTTATGTCAGCACTCGGTCTGACTGAGCGCCTCCAGGAGAGAGGCCCAAGCAAGACGCGCCCGGCGGAGCGTCTTGCCACATGTCAACAATGGGTCTGACTGAGGGCCTCCAGGAGAGAAGCCCAATCAAGACGCGCCCCGAGGAGCGTCTTGCCACATGTCACCACTGGGTCTGACTGAGCGCCTCCAGGAGAGAGGCCCAAGCAAGACGCGCCCCGAGGAGCGTCTTGCCACATGTCAACAATGGGTCTGACTGAGGGCCTCCAGGAGAGAAGCCCAAGCAAGACGCGTCCCGAGGAGCGTCTTGCCACATGTCAGCACTCGGTCTGACTGAACGCCTCCAGGAGAGAAGCCCCAGCAAGACGCGCCCCGAGGAGCGTCTTGCCACATGTAAGCACTGGGTCTGACTGAGCGCATCCAGGAGAGAAGCCCCAGCAAGACGCGCCCCGAGGAGCGTCTTGCCACATGTAAGCACTGGGTCTGACTGAGCGAATCCAGGAGAGAGGCCCAAGCAAGACGCGCCCCGAGGAGCGTCTTGCCACATGTAAGCACTGGGTCTGACTGAGCGCCTCCAGGAGAGAAGCCCCAGCAAGACGCACCCCGAGGAGCGTCTTACCACATGTCAGCACTCGGTCTGACTGAACGCCTCCAGGAGAGAAGCCCCAGCAAGACACGCCCCGAGGAGCATCTTGCCACATGTAAGCACTGGGTCTGACTGAGCGCCTCCAGGAGAGAGGCCCCAGCAAGACGCGCCCCGAGGAGCGTCTTGCCTTATGTCAGCACTCGGTCTGACTGAGCGCCTCCAGGAGAGAGGCCCAAGCAAGACGCGCCCCGAGGAGCGTCTTGCCACATGTCACCACTGGGTCTGACTGAGCGCCTCCAGGAGAGAGGCCCAAGCAAGACGCGCCCCGAGGAGCGTCTTGCACACATGTCAACAATGGGTCTGACTGAGGGCCTCCAGGAGAGAAGCCCAAGCAAGACACGTCCCGAGGAGCGTCTTGCCACATGTCAGCACTCGGTCTGACTGAACGCCTCCAGGAGAGAAGCCCCAGCAAGACGCGCCCCGAGGAGCGTCTTGCCACATGTAAGCACTGGGTCTGACTGAGCGCCTCCAGGAGAGAAGCCCCAGCAAGACGCGCCCCGAGGAGCGTCTTGCCACATGTCAACAATGGGTCTGACTGAGGGCCTCCAGGAGAGAAGCCCAAGCAAGACGCGCCCCGAGGAGCGTCTTGCCACATGTCAGCACTCGGTCTGACTGAGCGCCTCCAGGAGAGAGGCCCAAGCAAGACGCACCCCGAGGAGCGTCTTGACACATGTCAGCACTCGGTCTGACTGAGCGCCTCCAGGAGAGAGGCCCAAGCAAGACGCGCCCCGAGGAGCGTCTTGCCACATATCAACAATGGGTCTGACTGAGGGCCTCCATGAGAGAAGCCCAAGCAAGACGCGCCCCGAGGAGCGTCTTGTCACGTGTCAACACTGGGTCTGACTGAGCGTCTCCAGGAGAGAGGCCCAAGCAAGACGCGCCCCGAGGAGCGTCTTGCCACATGTAAGCACTGGGTCTGACTGAGCGCCTCCAGTAGAGAGGCCCCAGCAAGACGCGCCCCGAGGAGCGTCTTGCCTTATGTCAGCACTCGGTCTGACTGAGCGCCTCCAGGAGAGAGGCCCAAGCAAGACGCGCCCCGAGGAGCGTCTTGCCACATGTCAACAAAGGGTCTGACTGAGTGCCTCCAGGAGAGAAGCCCAAGCAAGACGCGCCCCGAGGAGCGTCTTGCCACATGTCAACAATGGGTCTGACTGAGCGCCTCCAGGAGAGAGGCCCAAGCAAGACGCGCCCCGTGGAGCGTCTTGCCACTTGTCACCACTGGGTCTGACTGAGCGCCTCCAGGAGAGAGGCCCAAGCAAGACGCGCCCCGAGGAGCATCTTGCACACATGTCAACAATGGGTCTGACTGAGGGCCTCCAGGAGAGAAGCCTAAGCAAGACACGTCCCGAGGAGCGTCTTGCCACATGTCAGCACTCGGTCTGACTGAACGCCTCCAGGAGAGAAGCCCCAGCAAGACGCGCCCCGAGGAGCGTCTTGCCACATGTAAGCACTGGGTCTGACTGAGCGCCTCCAGGAGAGAAGCCCCAGCAAGACGCGCCCCGAGGAGCGTCTTGCCACACGTAAGCACTGGGTCTGACTGAGCGCCTCCAGGAGAGAGGCCCAAGCAAGACGCGCCCCGAGGAGCGTCTTGCCACATGTAAGCACTGGGTCTGACTGAGCGCCTCCAGGAGAGAAGCCCCAGCAAGACGCACCCCGAGGAGCGTCTTACCACATGTCAGCACTCGGTCTGACTGAACGCCTCCAGGAGAGAAGCCCAAGCAAGACGCGCCCCGAGGAGCGTCTTGCCACATGTCAGCACTCGGTCTGACTGAACGCCTCCAGGAGAGAAGCCCCAGCAAGACACGCCCCGAGGAGCGTCTTGCCACATGTAAGCACTGGGTCTGACTGAGCGCCTCCAGGAGAGAGGCCCCAGCAAGACGCGCCCCGAGGAGCGTCTTGCCTTATGTCAGCACTCGGTCTGACTGAGCGCCTCCAGGAGAGAGGCCCAAGCAAGACGCGCCCGGCGGAGCGTCTTGCCACATGTCAACAATGGGTCTGACTGAGGGCCTCCAGGAGAGAAGCCCAAGCAAGACGCGCCCCGAGGAGCGTCTTTCCACATGTCACCACTCGGTCTGACTGAGCGCCTCCAGGAGAGAGGCCCAAGCAAGACGCGCCCCGAGGAGCGTCTTGCCACATGTCAACAATGGGTCTGACTGAGGGCCTCCAGGAGAGAAGCCCAAGCAAGACGCGTCCCGAGGAGCGTCTTGCCACATGTCAGCACTCGGTCTGACTGAACGCCTCCAGGAGAGAAGCCCCAGCAAGACGCGCCCCGAGGAGCGTCTTGCCACATGTCAGCACTCGGTCCGACTGAACGCCTCCTTGAGAGAAGCCCCAGCAAGACACGCCCCGAGGAGCATCTTGCCACATGTAAGCACTGGGTCTGACTGAGCGCCTCCAGGAGAGAGGCCCCAGCAAGACGCGCCCCGAGGAGCGTCTTGCCACATGTAAACAATGGGTCTGACTGAGGGCCTCCAGGAGAGAAGCCCAAGCAAGACGCGCCCCGAGGAGCGTCTTGCCACATGTCAGCACTCGGTCTGACTGAGCGCCTCCAGGAGAGAGGCCCAAGCAAGACGCGCCCCGAGGAGCGTCTTGCCACATATCAACAATGGGTCTGACTGAGGGCCTCCATGAGAGAAGCCCAAGCAAGACGCGCCCCGAGGAGCGTCTTGTCACGTGTCAACACTGGGTCTGACTGAGCGTCTCCAGGAGAGAGGCCCAAGCAAGACGCGCCCCGAGGAGCGTCTTGCCACATGTAAGCACTGGGTCTGACTGAGCGCCTCCAGGAGAGAGGCCCCAGCAAGACGCGCCCCGAGGAGCGTCTTGCCTTATGTCAGCACTCGGTCTGACTGAGCACCTCCAGGAGAGAGGCCCAAGCAAGACGCGCCCCGAGGAGCGTCTTGCCACATGTCAACAATGGGTCTGACTGAGGGCCTCCAGGAGAGAAGCCCAAGCAAGACGCGCCCCGAGGAGCGTCTTGCCACATGTCAACAATGGGTCTGACTGAGCGCCTCCAGGAGAGAGGCCCAAGCAAGACGCGCCCCGAGGAGCGTCTTGCCACATGTCACCACTGGGTCTGACTGAGCGCCTCCAGGAGAGAGGCCCAAGCAAGACGCGCCCCGAGGAGCATCTTGCACACATGTCAACAATGGGTCTGACTGAGGGCCTCCAGGAGAGAAGCCCAAGCAAGACATGTCCCGAGGAGCGTCTTGCCACATGTCAGCACTCGGTCTGACTGAACGCCTCCAGGAGAGAAGCCCCAGCAAGACGCGCCCCGAGGAGCGTCTTGCCACATGTAAGCACTGGGTCTGACTGAGCGCCTCCAGGAGAGAAGCCCCAGCAAGACGCGCCCCGAGGAGCGTCTTGCCACACGTAAGCACTGGGTCTGACTGAGCGCCTCCAGGAGAGAGGCCCAAGCAAGACGCGCCCCGAGGAGCGTCTTGCCACATGTAAGCACTGGGTCTGACTGAGCACCTCCAGGAGAGAAGCCCCAGCAAGACGCACCCCGAGGAGCGTCTTACCACATGTCAGCACTCGGTCTGACTGAACGCCTCCAGGAGAGAAGCCCAAGCAAGACGCGCCCCGAGGAGCGTCTTGCCACATGTCAGCACTCGGTCTGACTGAACGCCTCCAGGAGAGAAGCCCCAGCAAGACACGCCCCGAGGAGCGTCTTGCCACATGTAAGCACTGGGTCTGACTGAGCGCCTCCAGGAGAGAGGCCCCAGCAAGACGCGCCCCGAGGAGCGTCTTGCCTTATGTCAGCACTCGGTCTGACTGAGCGCCTCCAGGAGAGAGGCCCAAGCAAGACGCGCCCGGCGGAGCGTCTTGCCACATGTCAACAATGGGTCTGACTGAGGGCCTCCAGGAGAGAAGCCCAATCAAGACGCGCCCCGAGGAGCGTCTTGCCACATGTCACCACTGGGTCTGACTGAGCGCCTCCAGGAGAGAGGCCCAAGCAAGACGCGCCCCGAGGAGCGTCTTGCCACATGTCAACAATGGGTCTGACTGAGGGCCTCCAGGAGAGAAGCCCAAGCAAGACGCGTCCCGAGGAGCGTCTTGCCACATGTCAGCACTCGGTCTGACTGAACGCCTCCAGGAGAGAAGCCCCAGCAAGACGCGCCCCGAGGAGCATCTTGCCACATGTAAGCACTGGGTCTGACTGAGCGCATCCAGGAGAGAAGCCCCAGCAAGACGCGCCCCGAGGAGCATCTTGCCACATGTAAGCACTGGGTCTGACTGAGCGAATCCAGGAGAGAGGCCCAAGCAAGACGCGCCCCGAGGAGCGTCTTGCCACATGTAAGCACTGGGTCTGACTGAGCGCCTCCAGGAGAGAAGCCCCAGCAAGACGCACCCCGAGGAGCGTCTTACCACATGTCAGCACTCGGTCTGACTGAACGCCTCCAGGAGAGAAGCCCCAGCAAGACACGCCCCGAGGAGCATCTTGCCACATGTAAGCACTGGGTCTGACTGAGCGCCTCCAGGAGAGAGGCCCCAGCAAGACGCGCCCCGAGGAGCGTCTTGCCTTATGTCAGCACTCGGTCTGACTGAGCGCCTCCAGGAGAGAGGCCCAAGCAAGACGCGCCCCGAGGAGCGTCTTGCCACATGTCACCACTGGGTCTGACTGAGCGCCTCCAGGAGAGAGGCCCAAGCAAGACGCGCCCCGAGGAGCGTCTTGCACACATGTCAACAATGGGTCTGACTGAGGGCCTCCAGGAGAGAAGCCCAAGCAAGACACGTCCCGAGGAGCGTCTTGCCACATGTCAGCACTCGGTCTGACTGAACGCCTCCAGGAGAGAAGCCCCAGCAAGACGCGCCCCGAGGAGCGTCTTGCCACATGTAAGCACTGGGTCTGACTGAGCGCCTCCAGGAGAGAAGCCCCAGCAAGACGCGCCCCGAGGAGCGTCTTGCCACATGTCAACAATGGGTCTGACTGAGGGCCTCCAGGAGAGAAGCCCAAGCAAGACGCGCCCCGAGGAGCGTCTTGCCACATGTCAGCACTCGGTCTGACTGAGCGCCTCCAGGAGAGAGGCCCAAGCAAGACGCACCCCGAGGAGCGTCTTGACACATGTCAGCACTCGGTCTGACTGAGCGCCTCCAGGAGAGAGGCCCAAGCAAGACGCGCCCCGAGGAGCGTCTTGCCACATATCAACAATGGGTCTGACTGAGGGCCTCCATGAGAGAAGCCCAAGCAAGACGCGCCCCGAGGAGCGTCTTGTCACGTGTCAACACTGGGTCTGACTGAGCGTCTCCAGGAGAGAGGCCCAAGCAAGACGCGCCCCGAGGAGCGTCTTGCCACATGTAAGCACTGGGTCTGACTGAGCGCCTCCAGTAGAGAGGCCCCAGCAAGACGCGCCCCGAGGAGCGTCTTGCCTTATGTCAGCACTCGGTCTGACTGAGCGCCTCCAGGAGAGAGGCCCAAGCAAGACGCGCCCCGAGGAGCGTCTTGCCACATGTCAACAAAGGGTCTGACTGAGGGCCTCCAGGAGAGAAGCCCAAGCAAGACGCGCCCCGAGGAGCGTCTTGCCACATGTCAACAATGGGTCTGACTGAGCGCCTCCAGGAGAGAGGCCCAAGCAAGACGCGCCCCGTGGAGCGTCTTGCCACTTGTCACCACTGGGTCTGACTGAGCGCCTCCAGGAGAGAGGCCCAAGCAAGACGCGCCCCGAGGAGCATCTTGCACACATGTCAACAATGGGTCTGACTGAGGGCCTCCAGGAGAGAAGCCTAAGCAAGACACGTCCCGAGGAGCGTCTTGCCACATGTCAGCACTCGGTCTGACTGAACGCCTCCAGGAGAGAAGCCCCAGCAAGACGCGCCCCGAGGAGCGTCTTGCCACATGTAAGCACTGGGTCTGACTGAGCGCCTCCAGGAGAGAAGCCCCAGCAAGACGCGCCCCGAGGAGCGTCTTGCCACACGTAAGCACTGGGTCTGACTGAGCGCCTCCAGGAGAGAGGCCCAAGCAAGACGCGCCCCGAGGAGCGTCTTGCCACATGTAAGCACTGGGTCTGACTGAGCGCCTCCAGGAGAGAAGCCCCAGCAAGACGCACCCCGAGGAGCGTCTTACCACATGTCAGCACTCGGTCTGACTGAACGCCTCCAGGAGAGAAGCCCAAGCAAGACGCGCCCCGAGGAGCGTCTTGCCACATGTCAGCACTCGGTCTGACTGAACGCCTCCAGGAGAGAAGCCCCAGCAAGACACGCCCCGAGGAGCGTCTTGCCACATGTAAGCACTGGGTCTGACTGAGCGCCTCCAGGAGAGAGGCCCCAGCAAGACGCGCCCCGAGGAGCGTCTTGCCTTATGTCAGCACTCGGTCTGACTGAGCGCCTCCAGGAGAGAGGCCCAAGCAAGACGCGCCCGGCGGAGCGTCTTGCCACATGTCAACAATGGGTCTGACTGAGGGCCTCCAGGAGAGAAGCCCAAGCAAGACGCGCCCCGAGGAGCGTCTTGCCACATGTCACCACTGGGTCTGACTGAGCGCCTCCAGGAGAGAGGCCCAAGCAAGACGCGCCCCGAGGAGCGTCTTGCCACATGTCAACAATGGGTCTGACTGAGGGCCTCCAGGAGAGAAGCCCAAGCAAGACGCGTCCCGAGGAGCGTCTTGCCACATGTCAGCACTCGGTCTGACTGAACGCCTCCAGGAGAGAAGCCCCAGCAAGACGCGCCCCGAGGAGCGTCTTGCCACATGTCAGCACTCGGTCCGACTGAACGCCTCCTTGAGAGAAGCCCCAGCAAGACACGCCCCGAGGAGCATCTTGCCACATGTAAGCACTGGGTCTGACTGAGCGCCTCCAGGAGAGAGGCCCCAGCAAGACGCGCCCCGAGGAGCGTCTTGCCTTATGTCAGCACTCGGTCTGACTGAGCGCCTCCAGGAGAGAGGCCCAAGCAAGACGCGCCCCGAGGAGCGTCTTGCCACATGTCACCACTGGGTCTGACTGAGCGCCTCCAGGAGAGAGGCCCAAGCAAGACGCGCCCCGAGGAGCGTCTTGCACACATGTCAACAATGGGTCTGACTGAGGGCCTCCAGGAGAGAAGCCCAAGCAAGACACGTCCCGAGGAGCGTCTTGCCACATGTCAGCACTCGGTCTGACTGAACGCCTCCAGGAGAGAAGCCCCAGCAAGACGCGCCCCGAGGAGCGTCTTGCCACATGTAAGCACTGGGTCTGACTGAGCGCCTCCAGGAGAGAGGCCCAAGCAAGACTCGCCCCGAGGAGCGTCTTGCCACATATCAACAATGGGTCTGACTGAGGGCCTCCATGAGAGAAGCCCAAGCAAGACGCGCCCCGAGGAGCGTCTTGCCACATGTCAGCACTCGGTCTGACTGAGCGCCTCCAGGAGAGAGGCCCAAGCAAGACGCGCCCCGAGGAGCGTCTTGCCACATGTCACCACTGGGTCTGACTGAGCGCCTCCAGGAGAGAGGCCCAAGCAAGACGCGCCCCGAGGAGCGTCTTGCCACATGTCAACAATGAGTCTGACTGAGGGCCTCCAGGAGAGAAGCCCAAGCAAGACGCGTCCCGAGGAGTGTCTTGCCACATGTCAGCACTCGGTCTGACTGAACGCCTCCAGGAGAGAAGCCCCAGCAAGACGCGCCCCGAGGAGCGTCTTGCCACATGTAAGCACTGGGTCTGACTGAGCACCTCCAGGAGAGAGGCCCCAGCAAGACGCGCCCCGAGGAGCGTCTTGCCTTATGTCAGCACTCGGTCTGACTGAGCGCCTCCAGGAGAGAGGCCCAAGCAAGACGCGTCCCGAGGAGTGTCTTGCCACATGTCAACAATGAGTCTGACTGAGGGCCTCCAGGAGAGAAGCCCAAGCAAGACGCGTCCCGAGGAGTGTCTTGCCACATGTCAACAATGGGTCTGACTGAGGGCCTCCAGGAGAGAAGCCCAAGCAAGACGCGCCCCGAGGAGCGTCTTGCCACATGTCAGCACTCGGTCTGACTGAGCGCCTCCAGGAGAGAGGCCCAAGCAAGACGCACCCCGAGGAGCGTCTTGACACATGTCAACACTGGGGCTGACAGAGGAACTCCAGGAGAGAGGCCCAAGCAAGATGCGCCCCGAGGAGCGTCTTGCCACATGTAAACAATGGGTCTGACTGAGGGCCTCCAGGAGAGAAGCCCAAGCAAGACGCGCCCCGAGGAGCGTCTTGCCACATGTCAGCACTCGGTCTGACTGAGCGCCTCCAGGAGAGAGGCCCAAGCAAGACGCGCCCCGAGGAGCGTCTTGCCACATATCAACAATGGGTCTGACTGAGGGCCTCCATGAGAGAAGCCCAAGCAAGACGCGCCCCGAGGAGCGTCTTGTCACGTGTCAACACTGGGTCTGACTGAGCGTCTCCAGGAGAGAGGCCCAAGCAAGACGCGCCCCGAGGAGCGTCTTGCCACATGTAAGCACTGGGTCTGACTGAGCGCCTCCAGGAGAGAGGCCCCAGCAAGACGCGCCCCGAGGAGCGTCTTGCCTTATGTCAGCACTCGGTCTGACTGAGCACCTCCAGGAGAGAGGCCCAAGCAAGACGCGCCCCGAGGAGCGTCTTGCCACATGTCAACAATGGGTCTGACTGAGGGCCTCCAGGAGAGAAGCCCAAGCAAGACGCGCCCCGAGGAGCGTCTTGCCACATGTCAACAATGGGTCTGACTGAGCGCCTCCAGGAGAGAGGCCCAAGCAAGACGCGCCCCGAGGAGCGTCTTGCCACATGTCACCACTGGGTCTGACTGAGCGCCTCCAGGAGAGAGGCCCAAGCAAGACGCGCCCCGAGGAGCATCTTGCACACATGTCAACAATGGGTCTGACTGAGGGCCTCCAGGAGAGAAGCCCAAGCAAGACATGTCCCGAGGAGCGTCTTGCCACATGTCAGCACTCGGTCTGACTGAACGCCTCCAGGAGAGAAGCCCCAGCAAGACGCGCCCCGAGGAGCGTCTTGCCACATGTAAGCACTGGGTCTGACTGAGCGCCTCCAGGAGAGAAGCCCCAGCAAGACGCGCCCCGAGGAGCGTCTTGCCACACGTAAGCACTGGGTCTGACTGAGCGCCTCCAGGAGAGAGGCCCAAGCAAGACGCGCCCCGAGGAGCGTCTTGCCACATGTAAGCACTGGGTCTGACTGAGCGCCTCCAGGAGAGAAGCCCCAGCAAGACGCACCCCGAGGAGCGTCTTACCACATGTCAGCACTCGGTCTGACTGAACGCCTCCAGGAGAGAAGCCCAAGCAAGACGCGCCCCGAGGAGCGTCTTGCCACATGTCAGCACTCGGTCTGACTGAACGCCTCCAGGAGAGAAGCCCCAGCAAGACACGCCCCGAGGAGCGTCTTGCCACATGTAAGCACTGGGTCTGACTGAGCGCCTCCAGGAGAGAGGCCCCAGCAAGACGCGCCCCGAGGAGCGTCTTGCCTTATGTCAGCACTCGGTCTGACTGAGCGCCTCCAGGAGAGAGGCCCAAGCAAGACGCGCCCGGCGGAGCGTCTTGCCACATGTCAACAATGGGTCTGACTGAGGGCCTCCAGGAGAGAAGCCCAATCAAGACGCGCCCCGAGGAGCGTCTTGCCACATGTCAGCACTCGGTCTGACTGAACGCCTCCAGGAGAGAAGCCCCAGCAAGACGCGCCCCGAGGAGCGTCTTGCCACATGTAAGCACTGGGTCTGACTGAGCGCATCCAGGAGAGAAGCCCCAGCAAGACGCGCCCCGAGGAGCGTCTTGCCACATGTAAGCACTGGGTCTGACTGAGCGAATCCAGGAGAGAGGCCCAAGCAAGACGCGCCCCGAGGAGCGTCTTGCCACATGTAAGCACTGGGTCTGACTGAGCGCCTCCAGGAGAGAAGCCCCAGCAAGACGCACCCCGAGGAGCGTCTTACCACATGTCAGCACTCGGTCTGACTGAACGCCTCCAGGAGAGAAGCCCCAGCAAGACACGCCCCGAGGAGCATCTTGCCACATGTAAGCACTGGGTCTGACTGAGCGCCTCCAGGAGAGAGGCCCCAGCAAGACGCGCCCCGAGGAGCGTCTTGCCTTATGTCAGCACTCGGTCTGACTGAGCGCCTCCAGGAGAGAGGCCCAAGCAAGACGCGCCCCGAGGAGCGTCTTGCCACATGTCACCACTGGGTCTGACTGAGCGCCTCCAGGAGAGAGGCCCAAGCAAGACGCGCCCCGAGGAGCGTCTTGCACACATGTCAACAATGGGTCTGACTGAGGGCCTCCAGGAGAGAAGCCCAAGCAAGACACGTCCCGAGGAGCGTCTTGCCACATGTCAGCACTCGGTCTGACTGAACGCCTCCAGGAGAGAAGCCCCAGCAAGACGCGCCCCGAGGAGCGTCTTGCCACATGTAAGCACTGGGTCTGACTGAGCGCCTCCAGGAGAGAAGCCCCAGCAAGACGCGCCCCGAGGAGCGTCTTGCCACACGTAAGCACTGGGTCTGACTGAGCGCCTCCAGGAGAGAGGCCCAAGCAAGACGCGCCCGGAGGAGCGTCTTGCCACATGTAAGCACTGGGTCTGACTGAGCGCCTCCAGGAGAGAAGCCCCAGCAAGACGCACCCCGAGGAGCGTCTTACCACATGTCAGCACTCGGTCTGACTGAACGCCTCCAGGAGAGAAGCCCAAGCAAGACGCGCCCCGAGGAGCGTCTTTCCACATGTCAGCACTCGGTCTGACTGAACGCCTCCAGGAGAGAAGCCCCAGCAAGACACGCCCCGAGGAGCGTCTTGCCACATGTAAGCACTGGGTCTGACTGAGCGCCTCCAGGAGAGAGGCCCCAGCAAGACGCGCCCCGAGGAGCGTCTTGCCTTATGTCAGCACTCGGTCTGACTGAGCGCCTCCAGGAGAGAGGCCCAAGCAAGAACGCGCCCCGCGGAGCGTCTTGCCACATGTCAACAATGGGTCTGACTGAGGGCCTCCAGGAGAGAAGCCCAAGCAAGATGCGCCCCGAGGAGCGTCTTGCCACATGTCACCACTGGGTCTGACTGAGCGCCTCCAGGAGAGAGGCCCAGGCAAGACGCTCCTCGCCCAAGCAAGACGCGCCCCGAGGAGCGTCTTGCCACATGTCAACAATGGGTCTGACTGAGGGCCTCCAGGAGAGAAGCCCAAGCAAGACGCGTCCCGAGGAGCGTCTTGCCACATGTCAGCACTCGGTCTGACTGAACGCCTCCAGGAGAGAAGCCCAAGCAAGACGCGCCCCGAGGAGCGTCTTGCCACATGTCAGCACTCGGTCTGACTGAACGCCTCCAGGAGAGAAGCCCAAGCAAGACGCGCCCCGAGGAGCGTCTTGCCACATGTCAGCACTCGGTCTGACTGAACGCCTCCAGGAGAGAAGCCCCAGCAAGACACGCCCCGAGGAGCATCTTGCCACATGTAAGCACTGGGTCTGACTGAGCGCCTCCAGGAGAGAGGCCCCAGCAAGACGCGCCCCGAGGAGCGTCTTGCCTTATGTCAGCAATCGGTCTGACTGAGCGCCTCCAGGAGAGAGGCCCAAGCAAGACGCGCCCCGCGGAGCGTCTTGCCACATGTCAACAATGGGTCTGACTGAGGGCCTCCAGGAGAGAAGCCCAAGCAAGATGCGCCCCGAGGAGCGTCTTGCCACATGTCACCACTGGGTCTGACTGAGCGCCTCCAGGAGAGAGGCCCAAGCAAGACTCGCCCCGAGGAGCGTCTTGCCACATATCAACAATGGGTCTGACTGAGGGCCTCCATGAGAGAAGCCCAAGCAAGACGCGCCCCGAGGAGCATCTTGCCACATGTCAGCACTCGGTCTGACTGAGCGACTCCAGGAGAGAGGCCCAAGCAAGACGCACCCCGAGGAGCGTCTTGACACATGTCAACACTGGGGCTGACAGAGGGCCTCCTGGAGAGAGGCCCAAGCAAGATGCGCCCCGAGGAGCGTCTTGCCACATGTCAACAATGGGTCTGACTGAGGGCCTCCAAGAGAGAAGCCCAAGCAAGACGCGCCCCGAGGAGCGTCTTGCACCATGTCAACACTGGGTCTGACTGAGCACCTCCAGGAGAGAGGCCCAAGCAAGACTCGCCCCGAGGAGCGTCTTGCCACATATCAACAATGGGTCTGACTGAGGGCCTCCATGAGAGAAGCCCAAGCAAGACGCGCCCCGAGGAGCGTCTTGCCACATGTCAGCACTCGGTCTGACTGAGCGTCTCCAGGAGAGAGGCCCAAGCAAGACACGCCCCGAGGAGCGTCTTGCCACATGTCAACAATGAGTCTGACTGAGGGCCTCCAGGAGAGAAGCCCAAGCAAGACGCGTCCCGAGGAGTGTCTTCCCACATGTCAGCACTCGGTCTGACTGAACGCCTCCAGGAGAGAAGCCCCAGCAATACGCGCCCCGAGGAGCGTCTTGCCACATGTAAGCACTGGGTCTGACTGAGCGCCTCCAGAAGAGAGGCCCCAGCAAGACGCGCCCCGAGGAGCGTCTTGCCTTATGTCGGCACTCGGTCTGACTGAGCGCCTCCAGGAGAGAGGCCCAAGCAAGACGCGTCCCGAGGAGTGTCTTGCCACATGTCAACAATGAGTCTGACTGAGGGCCTCCAGGAGAGAAGCCCAAGCAAGACGCGTCCCGAGGAGTGTCTTGCCACATGTCAACAATGGGTCTGACTGAGGGCCTCCAGGAGAGAAGCCCAAGCAAGACGCGCCCCGAGGAGCGTCTTGCCACATGTCAGCACTCGGTCTGACTGAGCGCCTCCAGGAGAGAGGCCCAAGCAAGACGCACCCCGAGGAGCGTCTTGACACATGTCAACACTGGGGCTGACAGAGGAACTCCAGGAGAGAAGCCCAAGCAAGACGCGCCCCGAGGAGCGTCTTGCCACATATCAACAATGGGTCTGACTGAGGGCCTCCATGAGAGAAGCCCAAGCAAGACGCGCCCCGAGGAGCGTCTTGCCACATGTAAGCACTGGGTCTGACTGAGCGCCTCCAGGAGAGAGGCCCCAGCAAGACGCGCCCCGAGGAGCGTCTTGCCACATGTAAGCACTGGGTCTGACTGAGCGCCTCCATGAGAGAAGCCCCAGCAAGACACGCCCCGAGGAGCGTCTTACCACATGTCAGCACTCGGTCTGACTGAACGCCTCCAGGAGAGAAGCCCAAGCAAGACGCGCCCCGAGGAGCGTCTTGCCACATGTCAGCACTCGGTCTGACTGAACGCCTCCAGGAGAGAAGCCCCAGCAAGACACGCCCCGAGGAGCGTCTTGCCACATGTAAGCACTGGGTCTGACTGAGCACCTCCAGGAGAGAGGCCCCAGCAAGACGCGCCCCGAGGAGCGTCATGCCTTATGTCAGCACTCGGTCTGACTGAGCGCCTCCAGGAGAGAGGCCCAAGCATGACGCGCCCCGAGGAGCGTCTTGCCACATGTCAACAATGGGTCTGACTGAGGGCCTCCAGGAGAGAAGCCCAAGCAAGACGCGCCCCGAGGAGCGTCTTGCCACATGTCAACAATGGGTCTGACTGAGGGCCTCCAGGAGAGAAGCCCAAGCAAGACGCGCCCCGAGGAGCGTCTTGCCACATGTCAGCACTCGGTCTGACTGAGCGACTCCAGGAGAGAGGCCCAAGCAAGACGCACCCCGGGGAGAGTCTTGACACATGTCAACACTGGGGCTGACAGAGGTCCTCCAGGAGAGAGGCCCAAGCAAGATGCGCCCCGAGGAGCGTCTTGCCACATGTAAACAATGGGTCTGACTGAGGGCCTCCAA
The DNA here is from genome assembly GCF_043380555.1 of Nothobranchius furzeri. NCBI lineage: Eukaryota > Metazoa > Chordata > Actinopteri > Cyprinodontiformes > Nothobranchiidae > Nothobranchius > Nothobranchius furzeri. The sequence continues at coordinate 6,843,288 of NC_091753.1, forward strand.
GAGAGAAGCCCAAGCAAGACGCGCCCCGAGGAGCGTCTTGCACCATGTCAACACTGGGTCTGACTGAGCACCTCCAGGAGAGAGTTCCAAGCAAGACTCGCCCCGAGGAGCGTCTTGCCACATATCAACAATGGGTCTGACTGAGGGCCTCCATGAGAGAAGCCCAAGCAAGACGCGCCCCGAGGAGCATCTTGCCACATGTCAGCACTCGGTCTGACTGAGCGACTCCAGGAGAGAGGCCCAAGCAAGACGCACCCCGAGGAGCGTCTTGACACATGTCAACACTGGGGCTGACAGAGGGCCTCCAGGAGAGAGGCCCAAGCAAGATGCGCCCCGAGGAGCGTCTTGCCACATGTCAACAATGGGTCTGACTGAGGGCATCCAAGAGAGAAGCCCAAGCAAGACGCGCCCCGAGGAGCGTCTTGCACCATGTCAACACTGGGTCTGACTGAGCACCTCCAGGAGAGAGGCCCAAGCAAGACTCGCCCCGAGGAGCGTCTTGCCACATATCAACAATGGGTCTGACTGAGGGCCTCCATGAGAGAAGCCCAAGCAAGACGCGCCCCGAGGAGCATCTTGCCACATGTCAGCACTCGGTCTGACTGAGCGACTCCAGGAGAGAGGCCCAAGCAAGACGCACCCCGAGGAGCGTCTTGCACCATGTCAACACTCGGTCTGACTGAACGCCTCCAGGAGAGAAGCCCAAGCAAGACGCGCCCCGAGGAGCGTCTTGCCACATGTCAGCACTCGGTCTGACTGAACGCCTCCAGGAGAGAAGCCCCAGCAAGACACGCCCCGAGGAGCATCTTGCCACATGTAAGCACTGGGTCTGACTGAGCGCCTCCAGGAGAGAGGCCCCAGCAAGACGCGCCCCGAGGAGCGTCTTGCCTTATGTCAGCACTCGGTCTGACTGAGCGCCTCCAGGAGAGAGGCCCAAGCAAGAACGCGCCCCGCGGAGCGTCTTGCCACATGTCAACAATGGGTCTGACTGAGGGCCTCCAGGAGAGAAGCCCAAGCAAGATGCGCCCCGAGGAGCGTCTTGCCACATGTCACCACTGGGTCTGACTGAGCGCCTCCAGGAGAGAGGCACAAGCAAGACGCGCCCCGAGGAGCGTCTTGCCACATGTCAACAATGGGTCTGACTGAGGGCCTCCAGGAGAGAAGCCCAAGCAAGACGCGTCCCGAGGAGCGTCTTGCCACATGTCAGCACTCGGTCTGACTGAACGCCTCCAGGAGAGAAGCCCAAGCAAGACGCGCCCCGAGGAGCGTCTTGCCACATGTCAGCACTCGGTCTGACTGAACGCCTCCAGGAGAGAAGCCCAAGCAAGACGCGCCCCGAGGAGCGTCTTGCCACATGTCAGCACTCGGTCTGACTGAACGCCTCCAGGAGAGAAGCCCCAGCAAGACACGCCCCGAGGAGCATCTTGCCACATGGTAAGCACTGGGTCTGACTGAGCGCCTCCAGGAGAGAGGCCCCAGCAAGACGCGCCCCGAGGAGCGTCTTGCCTTATGTCAGCAATCGGTCTGACTGAGCGCCTCCAGGAGAGAGGCCCAAGCAAGACGCGCCCCGCGGAGCGTCTTGCCACATGTCAACAATGGGTCTGACTGAGGGCCTCCAGGAGAGAAGCCCAAGCAAGATGCGCCCCGAGGAACGTCTTGCCACATGTCACCACTGGGTCTGACTGAGCGCCTCCAGGAGAGAGGCCCAAGCAAGACTCGCCCCGAGGAGCGTCTTGCCACATATCAACAATGGGTCTGACTGAGGGCCTCCATGAGAGAAGCCCAAGCAAGACGCGCCCCGAGGAGCATCTTGCCACATGTCAGCACTCGGTCTGACTGAGCGACTCCAGGAGAGAGGCCCAAGCAAGACGCACCCCGAGGAGCGTCTTGACACATGTCAACACTGGGGCTGACAGAGGGCCTCCTGGAGAGAGGCCCAAGCAAGATGCGCCCCGAGGAGCGTCTTGCCACATGTCAACAATGGGTCTGACTGAGGGCCTCCAAGAGAGAAGCCCAAGCAAGACGCGCCCCGAGGAGCGTCTTGCACCATGTCAACACTGGGTCTGACTGAGCACCTCCAGGAGAGAGGCCCAAGCAAGACTCGCCCCGAGGAGCGTCTTGCCACATATCAACAATGGGTCTGACTGAGGGCCTCCATGAGAGAAGCCCAAGCAAGACGCGCCCCGAGGAGCGTCTTGCCACATGTCAGCACTCGGTCTGACTGAGCGTCTCCAGGAGAGCTGCCCAAGCAAGACGCGCCCCGAGGAGCGTCTTGCCACATGTCACCACTGGGTCTGACTGAGCGCCTCCAGGAGAGAGGCCCAAGCAAGACGCGCCCCGAGGAGCGTCTTGCCACATGTCAACAATGAGTCTGACTGAGGGCCTCCAGGAGAGAAGCCCAAGCAAGACGCGTCCCGAGGAGTGTCTTGCCACATGTCAGCACTCGGTCTGACTGAACGCCTCCAGGAGAGAAGCCCCAGCAATACGCGCCCCGAGGAGCGTCTTGCCACATGTAAGCAATGGGTCTGACTGAGCGCCTCCAGGAGAGAGGCCCCAGCAAGACGCGCCCCGAGGAGCGTCTTGCCTTATGTCAGCACTCGGTCTGACTGAGCGCCTCCAGGAGAGAGGCCCAAGCAAGACGCGTCCCGAGGAGTGTCTTGCCACATGTCAACAATGAGTCTGACTGAGGGCCTCCAGGAGAGAAGCCCAAGCAAGACGCGTCCCGAGGAGTGTCTTGCCACATGTCAACAATGGGTCTGACTGAGGGCCTCCAGGAGAGAAGCCCAAGCAAGACGCGCCCCGAGGAGCGTCTTGCCACATGTCAGCACTCGGTCTGACTGAGCGCCTCCAGGAGAGAGGCCCAAGCAAGACGCACCCCGAGGAGCGTCTTGACACATGTCAACACTGGGGCTGACAGAGGAACTCCAGGAGAGAAGCCCAAGCAAGACGAGCCCCGAGGTGCGTCTTGCCACATATCAACAATGGGTCTGACTGAGGGCCTCCATGAGAGAAGCCCAAGCAAGACGCGCCCCGAGGAGCGTCTTGTCACGTGTCAACACTGGGTCTGACTGAGAGTCTCCAGGAGAGAGGCCCAAGCAAGACGCGCCCCGAGGAGCGTCTTGCCACATGTAAGCACTGGGTCTGACTGAGCGCCTCCAGGAGAGAGGCCCCAGCAAGACGCGCCCCGAGGAGCGTCTTGCCTTATGTCAGCACTCGGTCTGACTGAGCGCCTCCAGGAGAGAGGCCCAAGCAAGACGCGCCCCGAGGAGCGTCTTGCCACATGTCAACAATGGGTCTGACTGAGGGCCTCCAGGAGAGAAGCCTCAAGCAAGACGTGCCCTGAGGAGCGTCTTGCCACATGTCAACAATGGGTCTGACTGAGCGCCTCCAGGAGAGAGGCCCAAGCAAGACGCGCCCCGAGGAGCGTCTTGCCACATGTCACCACTGGGTCTGACTGAGCGCCTCCAGGAGAGAGGCCCAAGCAAGACGCGCCCCGAGGAGCGTCTTGCCACATGTCAACAATGGGTCTGACTGAGGGCCTCCAGGAGAGAAGCCCAAGCAAGACGCCTCCCGAGGAGCGTCTTGCCACATGTCAGCACTCGGTCTGACTGAACGCCTCCAGGAGAGAAGCCCCAGCAAGACGCGCCCCGAGGAGCGTCTTGCCACATGTAAGCACTGGGTCTGACTGAGCGCCTCCAGGAGAGAGGCCCCAGCAAGACGCGCCCCGAGGAGCGTCTTGCCACATGTAAGCACTGGGTCTGACTGAGCGCCTCCATGAGAGAAGCCCCAGCAAGACACGTCCCGAGGAGCGTCTTACCACATGTCAGCACTCGGTCTGACTGAACGCCTCCAGGAGAGAAGCCCAAGCAAGACGCGCCCCGAGGAGCGTCTTGCCACATGTCAGCACTCGGTCTGACTGAACGCCTCCAGGAGAGAAGCCCCAGCAAGACACGCCCCGAGGAGCGTCTTGCCACATGTAAGCACTGGGTCTGACTGAGCACCTCCAGGAGAGAGGCCCCAGCAAGACGCGCCCCGAGGAGCGTCATGCCTTATGTCAGCACTCGGTCTGACTGAGCGCCTCCAGGAGAGAGGCCCAAGCATGACGCGCCCCGAGGAGCGTCTTGCCACATGTCAACAATGGGTCTGACTGAGGGCCTCCAGGAGAGAAGCCCAAGCAAGACGCGCCCCGAGGAGCGTCTTGCCACATGTCAACAATGGGTCTGACTGAGGGCCTCCAGGAGAGAAGCCCAAGCAAGACGCGCCCCGAGGAGCGTCTTGCCACATGTCAGCACTCGGTCTGACTGAGCGACTCCAGGAGAGAGGCCCAAGCAAGACGCACCCCGGGGAGAGTCTTGACACATGTCAACACTGGGGCTGACAGAGGGCCTCCAGGAGAGAGGCCCAAGCAAGATGCGCCCCGAGGAGCGTCTTGCCACATGTAAACAATGGGTCTGACTGAGGGCCTCCAAGAGAGAAGCCCAAGCAAGACGCGCCCCGAGGAGCGTCTTGCACCATGTCAACACTGGGTCTGACTGAGCACCTCCAGGAGAGAGGCCCAAGCAAGACTCGCCCCGAGGAGCGTCTTGCCACATATCAACAATGGGTCTGACTGAGGGCCTCCATGAGAGAAGCCCAAGCAAGACGCGCCCCGAGGAGCATCTTGCCACATGTCAGCACTCGGTCTGACTGAGCGACTCCAGGAGAGAGGCCCAAGCAAGACGCACCCCGAGGAGCGTCTTGACACATGTCAACACTGGGGCTGACAGAGGGCCTCCAGGAGAGAGGCCCAAGCAAGATGCGCCCCGAGGAGCGTCTTGCCACATGTCAACAATGGGTCTGACTGAGGGCCTCCAAGAGAGAAGCCCAAGCAAGACGCGCCCCGAGGAGCGTCTTGCACCATGTCAACACTGGGTCTGACTGAGCACCTCCAGGAGAGAGGCCCAAGCAAGACTCGCCCCGAGGAGCGTCTTGCCACATATCAACAATGGGTCTGACTGAGGGCCTCCATGAGAGAAGCCCAAGCAAGACGCGCCCCGAGGAGCGTCTTGCCACATGTCAGCACTCGGTCTGACTGACCGCCTCCAGGAGAGAGGCCCAAGCAAGACGCGCCCCGAGGAGCGTCTTGCCACATATCAACAATGGGTCTGACTGAGGGCCTCCATGAGAGAAGCCCAAGCAAGACGCGCCCCGAGGAGCGTCTTGTCACGTGTCAACACTGGGTCTGACTGAGCGTCTCCAGGAGAGAGGCCCAAGCAAGACGCGCCCCGAGGAGCGTCTTGCCACATGTCACCACTGGGTCTGACTGAGCGCCTCCAGGAGAGAAGCCCAAGCAAGACGCGTCCCGAGGAGTGTCTTGCCACATGTCAGCACTCGGTCTGACTGAACGCCTCCAGGAGAGAAGCCCCAGCAAGACGCGCCCCGAGGAGCGTCTTGCCACATGTAAGCACTGGGTCTGACTGAGCGCCTCCAGGAGAGAGGCCCCAGCAAGACGCGCCCCGAGGAGCGTCTTGCCTTATGTCAGCACTCGGTCTGACTGAGGGCCTCCAGGAGAGAGGCCCAAGCAAGACGCGTCCCGAGGAGTGTCTTGCCACATGTCAACAATGAGTCTGACTGAGGGCCTCCAGGAGAGAAGCCCAAGCAAGACGCGCCCCGAGGAGCGTCTTGCCACATGTCAGCACTCGGTCTGACTGAGCGCCTCCAGGAGAGAGGCCCAAGCAAGACGCACCCCGAGGAGCGTCTTGACACATGTCAACACTGGGGCTGACAGAGGAACTCCAGGAGAGAGGCCCAAGCAAGATGCGCCCCGAGGAGCGTCTTGCCACATGTAAACAATGGGTCTGACTGAGGGCCTCCAGGAGAGAAGCCCAAGCAAGACGCGCCCCGAGGAGCGTCTTGCCACATATCAACAATGGGTCTGACTGAGGGCCTCCATGAGAGAAGCCCAAGCAAGACGCGCCCCGAGGAGCGTCTTGTCACATGTCAACACTGGGTCTGACTGAGCGTCTCCAGGAGAGAGGCCCAAGCAAGACGCGCCCCGAGGAGCGTCTTGCCACATGTAAGCACTGGGTCTGACTGAGCGCCTCCAGGAGAGAGGCCCCACCAAGACGCGCCCCGAGGAGCGTCTTGCCTTATGTCAGCACTCGGTCTGACTGAGCGCCTCCAGGAGAGAGGCCCAAGCAAGAAGCGCCCCGAGGAGCGTCTTGCCACATGTCAACAATGGGTCTGACTGAGGGCCTCCAGGAGAGAAGCCTCAAGCAAGACGTGCCCTGAGGAGCGTCTTGCCACATGTCAACAATGGGTCTGACTGAGCGCCTCCAGGAGAGAGGCCCAAGCAAGACGCGCCCCGAGGAGCGTCTTGCCACATGTCACCACTGGGTCTGACTGAGCGCCTCCAGGAGAGAGGCCCAAGCAAGACGCGCCCCGAGGAGCGTCTTGCCACATGTAAGCACTGGGTCTGACTGAGCGCCTCCAGGAGAGAAGCCCCAGCAAGACGCGCCCCGAGGAGCGTCTTACCACATGTCAGCACTCGGTCTGACTGAACGCCTCCAGGAGAGAAGCCCAAGCAAGACGCGCCCCGAGGAGCGTCTTGCCACATGTCAGCACTCGGTCTGACTGAACGCCTCCAGGAGAGAAGCCCCAGCAAGACACGCCCCGAGGAGCGTCTTGCCACATGTAAGCACTGGGTCTGACTGAGCACCTCCAGGAGAGAGGCCCCAGCAAGACGCGCCCCGAGGAGCGTCTTGCCTTATGTCAGCACTCGGTCTGACTGAGCGCCTCCAGGAGAGAGGTCCAAGCAAGACGCGCCCCGCGGAGCGTCTTGCCACATGTCAACAATGGGTCTGACTGAGGGCCTCCAGGAGAGAAGCCCAAGCAAGACGCGCCCCGAGGAGCGTCTTGCCACATGTCAGCACTCGGTCTGACTGAGCGACTCCAGGAGAGAGGCCCAAGCAAGACGCACCCCGGGGAGCGTCTTGACACATGTCAACACTGGGGCTGACAGAGGGCCTCCAGGAGAGAGGCCCAAGCAAGATGCGCCCCGAGGAGCGTCTTGCCACATGTAAAACAATGGGTCTGACTGAGGGCCTCCAAGAGAGAAGCCCAAGCAAGACGCGCCCCGAGGAGCGTCTTGCACCATGTCAACACTGGGTCTGACTGAGCACCTCCAGGAGAGAGGCCCAAGCAAGACTCGCCCCGAGGAGCGTCTTGCCACATATCAACAATGGGTCTGACTGAGGGCCTCCATGAGAGAAGCCCAAGCAAGACGCGCCCCGAGGAGCATCTTGCCACATTTCAGCACTCGGTCTGACTGAGCGACTCCAGGAGAGAGGCCCAAGCAAGACGCACCCCGAGGAGCATCTTGACACATGTCAACACTGGGGCTGACAGAGGGCCTCCAGGAGAGAGGCCCAAGCAAGATGCGCCCCGAGGAGCGTCTTGCCACATGTCAACAATGGGTCTGACTGAGGGCCTCCGAGAGAGAAGCCCAAGCAAGACGCGCCCCGAGGAGCGTCTTGCACCATGTCAACACTGGGTCTGACTGAGCACCTCCAGGAGAGAGGCCCAAGCAAGACTCGCCCCGAGGAGCGTCTTGCCACATATCAACAATGGGTCTGACTGAGGGCCTCCATGAGAGAAGCCCAAGCAAGACGCGCCCCGAGGAGCGTCTTGCCACATGTCAGCACTCGGTCTGACTGAGCGCCTCCAGGAGAGAGGCCCAAGCAAGACGCGCCCCGAGGAGCGTCTTGCCACATATCAACAATGGGTCTGACTGAACGCCTCCAGGAGAGAAGCCCAAGCAAGACGCGCCCCGAGGAGCGTCTTGCCACATGTAAGCACTGGGTCTGACTGAGCACCTCCAGGAGAGAGGCCCCAGCAAGACGCGCCCCGAGGAGCGTCTTGCCTTATGTCAACAATGGGTCTGACTGAGGGCCTCCAAGAGAGAAGCCCAAGCAAGACGCGCCCCGAGGAGCGTCTTGCACCATGTCAACACTGGGTCTGACTGAGCACCTCCAGGAGAGAGGCCCGAGCAAGACTCGCCCCGAGGAGCGTCTTGCCACATATCAACAATGGGTCTGACTGAGGCCTCCATGAGAGAAGCCCAAGCAAGACGCGCCCCGAGGAGCGTCTTGCCACATGTCAGCACTCGGTCTGACTGAGCGCCTCCAGGAGAGAGGCCCAAGCAAGACGCGCCCCGAGGAGCGTCTTGCCACATATTAACAATGGGTCTGACTGAGGGCCTCCATGAGAGAAGCCCAAGCAAGACGCGCCCCGAGGAGCGTCTTGTCACGTGTCAACACTGGGTCTGACTGAGCGTCTCCAGGAGAGAGGCCCAAGCAAGACGCGCCCCGAGGAGCGTCTTGCCACATGTCACCACTGGGTCTGACTGAGCGCCTCCAGGAGAGAAGCCCAAGCAAGACGCGTCCCGAGGAGTGTCTTGCCACATGTCAGCACTCGGTCTGACTGAACGCCTCCAGGAGAGAAGCCCCAGCAAGACGCGCCCCGAGGAGCGTCTTATCACATGTAAGCACTGGATCTGACTGAGCGCCTCCAGGAGAGAGGCCCCAGCAAGACGCGCCCCGAGGAGCGTCTTGCCTTATGTCAGCACTCGGTCTGACTGAGCGCCTCCAGGAGAGAGGCCCAAGCAAGACGCGTCCCGAGGAGTGTCTTGCCACATGTCAACAATGAGTCTGACTGAGGGCCTCCAGGAGAGAAGCCCAAGCAAGACGTGTCCCGAGGAGTGTCTTGCCACATGTCAACAATGGGTCTGACTGAGGGCCTCCAGGAGAGAAGCCCAAGCAAGACGCGCCCCGAGGAGCGTCTTGCCACATGTCAGCACTCGGTCTGACTGAGCGCCTCCAGGAGAGAGGCCCAAGCAAGACGCACCCCGAGGAGCGTCTTGACACATGTCAACACTGGGGCTGACAGAGGAACTCCAGGAGAGAGGCCCAAGCAAGATGCGCCCCGAGGAGCATCTTGCCACATGTAAACAATGGGTCTGACTGAGGGCCTCCAGGAGAGAAGCCCAAGCAAGACGCGCCCCGAGGAGCGTCTTGCCACATATCAACAATGGGTCTGACTGAGGGCCTCCATGAGAGAAGCCCAAGCAAGACGCGCCCCGAGGAGCGTCTTGTCACGTGTCAACACTGGGTCTGACTGAGCGTCTCCAGGAGAGAGGCCCAAGCAAGACGCGCCCCGAGGAGCGTCTTGCCACATGTAAGCACTGGGTCTGATTGAGCGCCTCCAGGAGAGAGGCCCCAGCAAGACGCGCCCCGAGGAGCGTCTTGCCTTATGTCAGCACTCGGTCTGACTGAGCGCCTCCAGGAGAGAGGCCCAAGCAAGACGCGCCCCGAGGAGCGTCTTGCCACATGTGAACAATGGGTCTGACTGAGGGCCTCCAGGAGAGAAGCCCAAGCAAGACGCGCCCCGAGGAGCGTCTTGCCACATGTCAACAATGGGTCTGACTGAGCGCCTCCAGGAGAGAGGCCCAAGCAAGACGCGCCCCGAGGAGCGTCTTGCCACATGTCACCACTGGGTCTGACTGAGCGCCTCCAGGAGAGAGGCCCAAGCAAGACGCGCCCCGAGGAGCGTCTTGCCACATGTCAGCACTCGGTCTGACTGAACGCCTCCAGGAGAGAAGCCCCAGCAAGACGCGCCCCGAGGAGCGTCTTGCCACATGTAAGCACTGGGTTTGACTGAGCGCCTCCAGGAGAGAGGCCCAAGCAAGACGCGCCCCGAGGAGCGTCTTGCCACATGTCAACAATGGGTGTGACTGAGGGCCTCCAGGAGAGAAGCCCAAGCAAGACGCGCCCCGAGGAGCGTCTTGCCACATGTCAGCACTCGGTCTGACTGAGCGCCTCCAGGAGAGAGGCCCAAGCAAGACACGCCCCGAGGAGCGTCTTGCCACGTGTCAACACTGGGTCTGACTGAGCGCCTCCAGGAGAGAGGCCCAATCAAGACGCGCCCCGAGGAGCGTCTTCCCACATGTAAGCACTGGGTCTGACTGAGCGCCTCCAGGAGAGAAGCCCCAGCAAGACGCGCCCCGAGGAGCGTCTTACCACATGTCAGCACTCGGTCTGACTGAACGCCTCCAGGAGAGAAGCCCAAGCAAGATGCGCCCCGAGGAGCGTCTTGCCACATGTAAGCACTGGGTCTGACTGAGCGCCTCCAGGAGAGAGGCCCCAGCAAGACGCGCCCCGAGGAGCGTCTTAACACATGTCAACACTGGGGCTGACATAGGGCCTCCAGGAGAGAGGCCCAAGCAAGATGCGCCCCGAGGAGCGTCTTGCCACATGTAAACAATGGGTCTGACTGAGGGCCTCCAGGAGAGAAGCACAAGCAAGACGCGCCCCGAGGTGCGTCTTGCCACATGTCAACAATGGGTCTGACTGAGGGCCTCCAGGAGAGAAGCCCAAGCAAGACGCGCCCCGAGGAGCGTCTTGCCACATGTCAGCACTCGGTCTGACTGAGCGCCTCCAGGAGAGAGGCCCAAGCAAGACGCACCCCGAGGAGCGTCTTGACACATGTCAACACTGGGGCTGACAGAGGGCCTCCAGGAGAGAGGCCCAAGCAAGATGCGCCCCAAGGAGCGTCTTGCCACATGTAAACAATGTGTCTGACTGAGGGCCTCCAGGAGAGAAGCCCAAGCAAGACGCGCCCCGAGGAGCGTCTTGCCACATGTCAGCACTCGGTCTGACTGAGCGCCTCCAGGAGAGAGGCCCAAGCAAGACGCGCCCCGAGGAGCGTCTTGCCACATATCAACAATGGGTCTGACTGAGGGCCTCCATGAGAGAAGCCCAAGCAAGACGCGCCCTGAGGAGCGTCTTGTCACGTGTCAACACTGGGTCTGACTGAGCATCTCCAGGAGAGAGGCTCAAGCAAGACGCGCCCCGAAGAGCGTCTTGCCACATGTCACCACTGGGTCTGACTGAGCGCCTCCAGGAGAGAGGCCCAAGCAAGACGCGCCCCGAGGAGCGTCTTGCCACATGTAAGCACTGGGTCTGACTGAGCGCCTCCAGGAGAGAGGCCCAAGCAAGACGCGCCCAAAGGAGCGTCTTGCCACATGTAAACAATGGGTCTGACTCAGGGCCTCCAGGAGAGAAGCCCAAGCAAGACGCGCCCCGAGCAGCGTCTTGCCACATGTAAGCACTGGGTCTGACTGAGCGCCTCCAGGAGAGAGGCCCCACCAAGACGCGCCCCGAGGAGCGTCTTGCCTTATGTCAGCACTCGGTCTGACTGAGCGCCTCCAGGAGAGAGGCCCAAGCAAGAAGCGCCCCGAGGAGCGTCTTGCCACATGTCAACAATGGGTCTGACTGAGGGCCTCCAGGAGAGAAGCCTCAAGCAAGACGTGCCCTGAGGAGCGTCTTGCCACATGTCAACAATGGGTCTGACTGAGCGCCTCCAGGAGAGAGGCCCAAGCAAGACGCGCCCCGAGGAGCGTCTTGCCACATGTCACCACTGGGTCTGACTGAGCGCCTCCAGGAGAGAGGCCCAAGCAAGACGCGCCCCGAGGAGCGTCTTGCCACATGTAAGCACTGGGTCTGACTGAGCGCCTCCAGGAGAGAAGCCCCAGCAAGACGCGCCCCGAGGAGCGTCTTACCACATGTCAGCACTCGGTCTGACTGAACGCCTCCAGGAGAGAAGCCCAAGCAAGACGCGCCCCGAGGAGCGTCTTGCCACATGTCAGCACTCGGTCTGACTGAACGCCTCCAGGAGAGAAGCCCCAGCAAGACACGCCCCGAGGAGCGTCTTGCCACATGTAAGCACTGGGTCTGACTGAGCACCTCCAGGAGAGAGGCCCCAGCAAGACGCGCCCCGAGGAGCGTCTTGCCTTATGTCAGCACTCGGTCTGACTGAGCGCCTCCAGGAGAGAGGTCCAAGCAAGACGCGCCCCGCGGAGCGTCTTGCCACATGTCAACAATGGGTCTGACTGAGGGCCTCCAGGAGAGAAGCCCAAGCAAGACGCGCCCCGAGGAGCGTCTTGCCACATGTCAGCACTCGGTCTGACTGAGCGACTCCAGGAGAGAGGCCCAAGCAAGACGCACCCCGGGGAGCGTCTTGACACATGTCAACACTGGGGCTGACAGAGGGCCTCCAGGAGAGAGGCCCAAGCAAGATGCGCCCCGAGGAGCGTCTTGCCACATGTAAAACAATGGGTCTGACTGAGGGCCTCCAAGAGAGAAGCCCAAGCAAGACGCGCCCCGAGGAGCGTCTTGCACCATGTCAACACTGGGTCTGACTGAGCACCTCCAGGAGAGAGGCCCAAGCAAGACTCGCCCCGAGGAGCGTCTTGCCACATATCAACAATGGGTCTGACTGAGGGCCTCCATGAGAGAAGCCCAAGCAAGACGCGCCCCGAGGAGCATCTTGCCACATTTCAGCACTCGGTCTGACTGAGCGACTCCAGGAGAGAGGCCCAAGCAAGACGCACCCCGAGGAGCATCTTGACACATGTCAACACTGGGGCTGACAGAGGGCCTCCAGGAGAGAGGCCCAAGCAAGATGCGCCCCGAGGAGCGTCTTGCCACATGTCAACAATGGGTCTGACTGAGGGCCTCCGAGAGAGAAGCCCAAGCAAGACGCGCCCCGAGGAGCGTCTTGCACCATGTCAACACTGGGTCTGACTGAGCACCTCCAGGAGAGAGGCCCAAGCAAGACTCGCCCCGAGGAGCGTCTTGCCACATATCAACAATGGGTCTGACTGAGGGCCTCCATGAGAGAAGCCCAAGCAAGACGCGCCCCGAGGAGCGTCTTGCCACATGTCAGCACTCGGTCTGACTGAGCGCCTCCAGGAGAGAGGCCCAAGCAAGACGCGCCCCGAGGAGCGTCTTGCCACATATCAACAATGGGTCTGACTGAACGCCTCCAGGAGAGAAGCCCAAGCAAGACGCGCCCCGAGGAGCGTCTTGCCACATGTAAGCACTGGGTCTGACTGAGCACCTCCAGGAGAGAGGCCCCAGCAAGACGCGCCCCGAGGAGCGTCTTGCCTTATGTCAACAATGGGTCTGACTGAGGGCCTCCAAGAGAGAAGCCCAAGCAAGACGCGCCCCGAGGAGCGTCTTGCACCATGTCAACACTGGGTCTGACTGAGCACCTCCAGGAGAGAGGCCCGAGCAAGACTCGCCCCGAGGAGCGTCTTGCCACATATCAACAATGGGTCTGACTGAGGCCTCCATGAGAGAAGCCCAAGCAAGACGCGCCCCGAGGAGCGTCTTGCCACATGTCAGCACTCGGTCTGACTGAGCGCCTCCAGGAGAGAGGCCCAAGCAAGACGCGCCCCGAGGAGCGTCTTGCCACATATTAACAATGGGTCTGACTGAGGGCCTCCATGAGAGAAGCCCAAGCAAGACGCGCCCCGAGGAGCGTCTTGTCACGTGTCAACACTGGGTCTGACTGAGCGTCTCCAGGAGAGAGGCCCAAGCAAGACGCGCCCCGAGGAGCGTCTTGCACACATGTCAACAATGGGTCTGACTGAGGGCCTCCAGGAGAGAAGCCCAAGCAAGACATGTCCCGAGGAGCGTCTTGCCACATGTCAGCACTCGGTCTGACTGAACGCCTCCAGGAGAGAAGCCCCAGCAAGACGCGCCCCGAGGAGCGTCTTGCCACATGTAAGCACTGGGTCTGACTGAGCGCCTCCAGGAGAGAAGCCCCAGCAAGACGCGCCCCGAGGAGCGTCTTGCCACACGTAAGCACTGGGTCTGACTGAGCGCCTCCAGGAGAGGGGCCCAAGCAAGACGCGCCCCGAGGAGCGTCTTGCCACATGTAAGCACTGGGTCTGACTGAGCACCTCCAGGAGAGAAGCCCCAGCAAGACGCACCCCGAGGAGCGTCTTACCACATGTCAGCACTCGGTCTGACTGAACGCCTCCAGGAGAGAAGCCCAAGCAAGACGCGCCCCGAGGAGCGTCTTGCCACATGTCAGCACTCGGTCTGACTGAACGCCTCCAGGAGAGAAGCCCCAGCAAGACACGCCCCGAGGAGCGTCTTGCCACATGTAAGCACTGGGTCTGACTGAGCGCCTCCAGGAGAGAGGCCCCAGCAAGACGCGCCCCGAGGAGCGTCTTGCCACATGTAAGCACTGGGTCTGACTGAGCGCCTCCAGGAGAGAGGCCCAAGCAAGACGCGCCCGGCGGAGCGTCTTGCCACATGTCAACAATGGGTCTGACTGAGGGCCTCCAGGAGAGAAGCCCAATCAAGACGCGCCCCGAGGAGCGTCTTGCCACATGTCACCACTGGGTCTGACTGAGCGCCTCCAGGAGAGAGGCCCAAGCAAGACGCGCCCCGAGGAGCGTCTTGCCACATGTCAACAATGGGTCTGACTGAGGGCCTCCAGGAGAGAAGCCCAAGCAAGACGCGTCCCGAGGAGCGTCTTGCCACATGTCAGCACTCGGTCTGACTGAACGCCTCCAGGAGAGAAGCCCCAGCAAGACGCGCCCCGAGGAGCATCTTGCCACATGTAAGCACTGGGTCTGACTGAGCGCATCCAGGAGAGAAGCCCCAGCAAGACGCGCCCCGAGGAGCGTCTTGCCACATGTAAGCACTGGGTCTGACTGAGCGAATCCAGGAGAGAGGCCCAAGCAAGACGCGCCCCGAGGAGCGTCTTGCCACATGTAAGCACTGGGTCTGACTGAGCGCCTCCAGGAGAGAAGCCCCAGCAAGACGCACCCCGAGGAGCGTCTTACCACATGTCAGCACTCGGTCTGACTGAACGCCTCCAGGAGAGAAGCCCCAGCAAGACACGCCCCGAGGAGCATCTTGCCACATGTAAGCACTGGGTCTGACTGAGCGCCTCCAGGAGAGAGGCCCCAGCAAGACGCGCCCCGAGGAGCGTCTTGCCTTATGTCAGCACTCGGTCTGACTGAGCGCCTCCAGGAGAGAGGCCCAAGCAAGACGCGCCCCGAGGAGCGTCTTGCCACATGTCACCACTGGGTCTGACTGAGCGCCTCCAGGAGAGAGGCCCAAGCAAGACGCGCCCCGAGGAGCGTCTTGCACACATGTCAACAATGGGTCTGACTGAGGGCCTCCAGGAGAGAAGCCCAAGCAAGACACGTCCCGAGGAGCGTCTTGCCACATGTCAGCACTCGGTCTGACTGAACGCCTCCAGGAGAGAAGCCCCAGCAAGACGCGCCCCGAGGAGCGTCTTGCCACATGTAAGCACTGGGTCTGACTGAGCGCCTCCAGGAGAGAAGCCCCAGCAAGACGCGCCCCGAGGAGCGTCTTGCCACATGTCAACAATGGGTCTGACTGAGGGCCTCCAGGAGAGAAGCCCAAGCAAGACGCGCCCCGAGGAGCGTCTTGCCACATGTCAGCACTCGGTCTGACTGAGCGCCTCCAGGAGAGAGGCCCAAGCAAGACGCACCCCGAGGAGCGTCTTGACACATGTCAGCACTCGGTCTGACTGAGCGCCTCCAGGAGAGAGGCCCAAGCAAGACGCGCCCCGAGGAGCGTCTTGCCACATATCAACAATGGGTCTGACTGAGGGCCTCCATGAGAGAAGCCCAAGCAAGACGCGCCCCGAGGAGCGTCTTGTCACGTGTCAACACTGGGTCTGACTGAGCGTCTCCAGGAGAGAGGCCCAAGCAAGACGCGCCCCGAGGAGCGTCTTGCCACATGTAAGCACTGGGTCTGACTGAGCGCCTCCAGTAGAGAGGCCCCAGCAAGACGCGCCCCGAGGAGCGTCTTGCCTTATGTCAGCACTCGGTCTGACTGAGCGCCTCCAGGAGAGAGGCCCAAGCAAGACGCGCCCCGAGGAGCGTCTTGCCACATGTCAACAAAGGGTCTGACTGAGGGCCTCCAGGAGAGAAGCCCAAGCAAGACGCGCCCCGAGGAGCGTCTTGCCACATGTCAACAATGGGTCTGACTGAGCGCCTCCAGGAGAGAGGCCCAAGCAAGACGCGCCCCGTGGAGCGTCTTGCCACTTGTCACCACTGGGTCTGACTGAGCGCCTCCAGGAGAGAGGCCCAAGCAAGACGCGCCCCGAGGAGCATCTTGCACACATGTCAACAATGGGTCTGACTGAGGGCCTCCAGGAGAGAAGCCTAAGCAAGACACGTCCCGAGGAGCGTCTTGCCACATGTCAGCACTCGGTCTGACTGAACGCCTCCAGGAGAGAAGCCCCAGCAAGACGCGCCCCGAGGAGCGTCTTGCCACATGTAAGCACTGGGTCTGACTGAGCGCCTCCAGGAGAGAAGCCCCAGCAAGACGCGCCCCGAGGAGCGTCTTGCCACACGTAAGCACTGGGTCTGACTGAGCGCCTCCAGGAGAGAGGCCCAAGCAAGACGCGCCCCGAGGAGCGTCTTGCCACATGTAAGCACTGGGTCTGACTGAGCGCCTCCAGGAGAGAAGCCCCAGCAAGACGCACCCCGAGGAGCGTCTTACCACATGTCAGCACTCGGTCTGACTGAACGCCTCCAGGAGAGAAGCCCAAGCAAGACGCGCCCCGAGGAGCGTCTTGCCACATGTCAGCACTCGGTCTGACTGAACGCCTCCAGGAGAGAAGCCCCAGCAAGACACGCCCCGAGGAGCGTCTTGCCACATGTAAGCACTGGGTCTGACTGAGCGCCTCCAGGAGAGAGGCCCCAGCAAGACGCGCCCCGAGGAGCGTCTTGCCTTATGTCAGCACTCGGTCTGACTGAGCGCCTCCAGGAGAGAGGCCCAAGCAAGACGCGCCCGGCGGAGCGTCTTGCCACATGTCAACAATGGGTCTGACTGAGGGCCTCCAGGAGAGAAGCCCAAGCAAGACGCGCCCCGAGGAGCGTCTTGCCACATGTCACCACTGGGTCTGACTGAGCGCCTCCAGGAGAGAGGCCCAAGCAAGACGCGCCCCGAGGAGCGTCTTGCCACATGTCAACAATGGGTCTGACTGAGGGCCTCCAGGAGAGAAGCCCAAGCAAGACGCGTCCCGAGGAGCGTCTTGCCACATGTCAGCACTCGGTCTGACTGAACGCCTCCAGGAGAGAAGCCCCAGCAAGACGCGCCCCGAGGAGCGTCTTGCCACATGTCAGCACTCGGTCCGACTGAACGCCTCCTTGAGAGAAGCCCCAGCAAGACACGCCCCGAGGAGCATCTTGCCACATGTAAGCACTGGGTCTGACTGAGCGCCTCCAGGAGAGAGGCCCCAGCAAGACGCGCCCCGAGGAGCGTCTTGCCTTATGTAAGCACTCGGTCTGACTGAGCGCCTCCAGGAGAGAGGCCCAAGCAAGACGCGCCCCGAGGAGCGTCTTGCCACATGTCACCACTGGGTCTGACTGAGCGCCTCCAGGAGAGAGGCCCAAGCAAGACGCGCCCCGAGGAGCGTCTTGCACACATGTCAACAATGGGTCTGACTGAGGGCCTCCAGGAGAGAAGCCCAAGCAAGACACGTCCCGAGGAGCGTCTTGCCACATGTCAGCACTCGGTCTGACTGAACGCCTCCAGGAGAGAAGCCCCAGCAAGACGCGCCCCGAGGAGCGTCTTGCCACATGTAAGCACTGGGTCTGACTGAGCGCCTCCAGGAGAGAGGCCCAAGCAAGACTCGCCCCGAGGAGCGTCTTGCCACATATCAACAATGGGTCTGACTGAGGGCCTCCATGAGAGAAGCCCAAGCAAGACGCGCCCCGAGGAGCGTCTTGCCACATGTCAGCACTCGGTCTGACTGAGCGCCTCCAGGAGAGAGGCCCAAGCAAGACGCGCCCCGAGGAGCGTCTTGCCACATGTCACCACTGGGTCTGACTGAGCGCCTCCAGGAGAGAGGCCCAAGCAAGACGCGCCCCGAGGAGCGTCTTGCCACATGTCAACAATGAGTCTGACTGAGGGCCTCCAGGAGAGAAGCCCAAGCAAGACGCGTCCCGAGGAGTGTCTTGCCACATGTCAGCACTCGGTCGGACTGAACGCCTCCAGGAGAGAAGCCCCAGCAAGACGCGCCCCGAGGAGCGTCTTGCCACATGTAAGCACTGGGTCTGACTGAGCACCTCCAGGAGAGAGGCCCCAGCAAGACGCGCCCCGAGGAGCGTCTTGCCTTATGTCAGCACTCGGTCTGACTGAGCGCCTCCAGGAGAGAGGCCCAAGCAAGACGCGTCCCGAGGAGTGTCTTGCCACATGTCAACAATGAGTCTGACTGAGGGCCTCCAGGAGAGAAGCCCAAGCAAGACGCGTCCCGAGGAGTGTCTTGCCACATGTCAACAATGGGTCTGACTGAGGGCCTCCAGGAGAGAAGCCCAAGCAAGACGCGCCCCGAGGAGCGTCTTGCCACATGTCAGCACTCGGTCTGACTGAGCGCCTCCAGGAGAGAGGCCCAAGCAAGACGCACCCCGAGGAGCGTCTTGACACATGTCAACACTGGGGCTGACAGAGGAACTCCAGGAGAGAGGCCCAAGCAAGATGCGCCCCGAGGAGCGTCTTGCCACATGTAAACAATGGGTCTGACTGAGGGCCTCCAGGAGAGAAGCCCAAGCAAGACGCGCCCCGAGGAGCGTCTTGCCACATGTCAGCACTCGGTCTGACTGAGCGCCTCCAGGAGAGAGGCCCAAGCAAGACGCGCCCCGAGGAGCGTCTTGCCACATGTCAACAATGGGTCTGACTGAGGGCCTCCATGAGAGAAGCCCAAGCAAGACGCGCCCCGAGGAGCGTCTTGTCACGTGTCAACACTGGGTCTGACTGAGCGTCTCCAGGAGAGAGGCCCAAGCAAGACGCGCCCCGAGGAGCGTCTTGCCACATGTAAGCACTGGGTCTGACTGAGCGCCTCCAGGAGAGAGGCCCCAGCAAGACGCGCCCCGAGGAGCGTCTTGCCTTATGTCAGCACTCGGTCTGACTGAGCACCTCCAGGAGAGAGGCCCAAGCAAGACGCGCCCCGAGGAGCGTCTTGCCACATGTCAACAATGGGTCTGACTGAGGGCCTCCAGGAGAGAAGCCCAAGCAAGACGCGCCCCGAGGAGCGTCTTGCCACATGTCAACAATGGGTCTGACTGAGCGCCTCCAGGAGAGAGGCCCAAGCAAGACGCGCCCCGAGGAGCGTCTTGCCACATGTCACCACTGGGTCTGACTGAGCGCCTCCAGGAGAGAGGCCCAAGCAAGACGCGCCCCGAGGAGCATCTTGCACACATGTCAACAATGGGTCTGACTGAGGGCCTCCAGGAGAGAAGCCCAAGCAAGACATGTCCCGAGGAGCGTCTTGCCACATGTCAGCACTCGGTCTGACTGAACGCCTCCAGGAGAGAAGCCCCAGCAAGACGCGCCCCGAGGAGCGTCTTGCCACATGTAAGCACTGGGTCTGACTGAGCGCCTCCAGGAGAGAAGCCCCAGCAAGACGCGCCCCGAGGAGCGTCTTGCCACACGTAAGCACTGGGTCTGACTGAGCGCCTCCAGGAGAGAGGCCCAAGCAAGACGCGCCCCGAGGAGCGTCTTGCCACATGTAAGCACTGGGTCTGACTGAGCGCCTCCAGGAGAGAAGCCCCAGCAAGATGCACCCCGAGGAGCGTCTTACCACATGTCAGCACTCGGTCTGACTGAACGCCTCCAGGAGAGAAGCCCAAGCAAGACGCGCCCCGAGGAGCGTCTTGCCACATGTCAGCACTCGGTCTGACTGAACGCCTCCAGGAGAGAAGCCCCAGCAAGACACGCCCCGAGGAGCGTCTTGCCACATGTAAGCACTGGGTCTGACTGAGCGCCTCCAGGAGAGAGGCCCCAGCAAGACGCGCCCCGAGGAGCGTCTTGCCTTATGTCAGCACTCGGTCTGACTGAGCGCCTCCAGGAGAGAGGCCCAAGCAAGACGCGCCCGGCGGAGCGTCTTGCCACATGTCAACAATGGGTCTGACTGAGGGCCTCCAGGAGAGAAGCCCAATCAAGACGCGCCCCGAGGAGCGTCTTGCCACATGTCAGCACTCGGTCTGACTGAACGCCTCCAGGAGAGAAGCCCCAGCAAGACGCGCCCCGAGGAGCGTCTTGCCACATGTAAGCACTGGGTCTGACTGAGCGCATCCAGGAGAGAAGCCCCAGCAAGACGCGCCCCGAGGAGCGTCTTGCCACATGTAAGCACTGGGTCTGACTGAGCGAATCCAGGAGAGAGGCCCAAGCAAGACGCGCCCCGAGGAGCGTCTTGCCACATGTAAGCACTGGGTCTGACTGAGCGCCTCCAGGAGAGAAGCCCCAGCAAGACGCACCCCGAGGAGCGTCTTACCACATGTCAGCACTCGGTCTGACTGAACGCCTCCAGGAGAGAAGCCCCAGCAAGACACGCCCCGAGGAGCATCTTGCCACATGTAAGCACTGGGTCTGACTGAGCGCCTCCAGGAGAGAGGCCCCAGCAAGACGCGCCCCGAGGAGCGTCTTGCCTTATGTCAGCACTCGGTCTGACTGAGCGCCTCCAGGAGAGAGGCCCAAGCAAGACGCGCCCCGAGGAGCGTCTTGCCACATGTCACCACCGGGTCTGACTGAGCGCCTCCAGGAGAGAGGCCCAAGCAAGACGCGCCCCGAGGAGCGTCTTGCACACATGTCAACAATGGGTCTGACTGAGGGCCTCCAGGAGAGAAGCCCAAGCAAGACACGTCCCGAGGAGCGTCTTGCCACATGTCAGCACTCGGTCTGACTGAACGCCTCCAGGAGAGAAGCCCCAGCAAGACGCGCCCCGAGGAGCGTCTTGCCACATGTAAGCACTGGGTCTGACTGAGCGCCTCCAGGAGAGAAGCCCCAGCAAGACGCGCCCCGAGGAGCGTCTTGCCACACGTAAGCACTGGGTCTGACTGAGCGCCTCCAGGAGAGAGGCCCAAGCAAGACGCGCCCGGAGGAGCGTCTTGCCACATGTAAGCACTGGGTCTGACTGAGCGCCTCCAGGAGAGAAGCCCCAGCAAGACGCACCCCGAGGAGCGTCTTACCACATGTCAGCACTCGGTCTGACTGAACGCCTCCAGGAGAGAAGCCCAAGCAAGACGCGCCCCGAGGAGCGTCTTTCCACATGTCAGCACTCGGTCTGACTGAACGCCTCCAGGAGAGAAGCCCCAGCAAGACACGCCCCGAGGAGCGTCTTGCCACATGTAAGCACTGGGTCTGACTGAGCGCCTCCAGGAGAGAGGCCCCAGCAAGACGCGCCCCGAGGAGCGTCTTGCCTTATGTCAGCACTCGGTCTGACTGAGCGCCTCCAGGAGAGAGGCCCAAGCAAGAACGCGCCCCGCGGAGCGTCTTGCCACATGTCAACAATGGGTCTGACTGAGGGCCTCCAGGAGAGAAGCCCAAGCAAGATGCGCCCCGAGGAGCGTCTTGCCACATGTCACCACTGGGTCTGACTGAGCGCCTCCAGGAGAGAGGCCCAGGCAAGACGCTCCTCGCCCAAGCAAGACGCGCCCCGAGGAGCGTCTTGCCACATGTCAACAATGGGTCTGACTGAGGGCCTCCAGGAGAGAAGCCCAAGCAAGACGCGCCCCGAGGAGCGTCTTGCCACATGTCACCACTGGGTCTGACTGAGCGCCTCCAGGAGAGAGGCCCAAGCAAGACGCGCCCCGAGGAGCATCTTGCACACATGTCAACAATGGGTCTGACTGAGGGCCTCCAGGAGAGAAGCCCAAGCAAGACATGTCCCGAGGAGCGTCTTGCCACATGTCAGCACTCGGTCTGACTGAACGCCTCCAGGAGAGAAGCCCCAGCAAGACGCGCCCCGAGGAGCGTCTTGCCACATGTAAGCACTGGGTCTGACTGAGCGCCTCCAGGAGAGAAGCCCCAGCAAGACGCGCCCCGAGGAGCGTCTTGCCACACGTAAGCACTGGGTCTGACTGAGCGCCTCCAGGAGAGAGGCCCAAGCAAGACGCGCCCCGAGGAGCGTCTTGCCACATGTAAGCACTGGGTCTGACTGAGCGCCTCCAGGAGAGAAGCCCCAGCAAGATGCACCCCGAGGAGCGTCTTACCACATGTCAGCACTCGGTCTGACTGAACGCCTCCAGGAGAGAAGCCCAAGCAAGACGCGCCCCGAGGAGCGTCTTGCCACATGTCAGCACTCGGTCTGACTGAACGCCTCCAGGAGAGAAGCCCCAGCAAGACACGCCCCGAGGAGCGTCTTGCCACATGTAAGCACTGGGTCTGACTGAGCGCCTCCAGGAGAGAGGCCCCAGCAAGACGCGCCCCGAGGAGCGTCTTGCCTTATGTCAGCACTCGGTCTGACTGAGCGCCTCCAGGAGAGAGGCCCAAGCAAGACGCGCCCGGCGGAGCGTCTTGCCACATGTCAACAATGGGTCTGACTGAGGGCCTCCAGGAGAGAAGCCCAATCAAGACGCGCCCCGAGGAGCGTCTTGCCACATGTCAGCACTCGGTCTGACTGAACGCCTCCAGGAGAGAAGCCCCAGCAAGACGCGCCCCGAGGAGCGTCTTGCCACATGTAAGCACTGGGTCTGACTGAGCGCATCCAGGAGAGAAGCCCCAGCAAGACGCGCCCCGAGGAGCGTCTTGCCACATGTAAGCACTGGGTCTGACTGAGCGAATCCAGGAGAGAGGCCCAAGCAAGACGCGCCCCGAGGAGCGTCTTGCCACATGTAAGCACTGGGTCTGACTGAGCGCCTCCAGGAGAGAAGCCCCAGCAAGACGCACCCCGAGGAGCGTCTTACCACATGTCAGCACTCGGTCTGACTGAGCGCCTCCAGGAGAGAGGCCCCAGCAAGACGCGCCCCGAGGAGCGTCTTGCCTTATGTCAGCACTCGGTCTGACTGAGCGCCTCCAGGAGAGAGGCCCAAGCAAGACGCGCCCGGCGGAGCGTCTTGCCACATGTCAACAATGGGTCTGACTGAGGGCCTCCAGGAGAGAAGCCCAATCAAGACGCGCCCCGAGGAGCGTCTTGCCACATGTCAGCACTCGGTCTGACTGAACGCCTCCAGGAGAGAAGCCCCAGCAAGACGCGCCCCGAGGAGCGTCTTGCCACATGTAAGCACTGGGTCTGACTGAGCGCATCCAGGAGAGAAGCCCCAGCAAGACGCGCCCCGAGGAGCGTCTTGCCACATGTAAGCACTGGGTCTGACTGAGCGAATCCAGGAGAGAGGCCCAAGCAAGACGCGCCCCGAGGAGCGTCTTGCCACATGTAAGCACTGGGTCTGACTGAGCGCCTCCAGGAGAGAAGCCCCAGCAAGACGCACCCCGAGGAGCGTCTTACCACATGTCAGCACTCGGTCTGACTGAACGCCTCCAGGAGAGAAGCCCCAGCAAGACACGCCCCGAGGAGCATCTTGCCACATGTAAGCACTGGGTCTGACTGAGCGCCTCCAGGAGAGAGGCCCCAGCAAGACGCGCCCCGAGGAGCGTCTTGCCTTATGTCAGCACTCGGTCTGACTGAGCGCCTCCAGGAGAGAGGCCCAAGCAAGACGCGCCCCGAGGAGCGTCTTGCCACATGTCACCACCGGGTCTGACTGAGCGCCTCCAGGAGAGAGGCCCAAGCAAGACGCGCCCCGAGGAGCGTCTTGCACACATGTCAACAATGGGTCTGACTGAGGGCCTCCAGGAGAGAAGCCCAAGCAAGACACGTCCCGAGGAGCGTCTTGCCACATGTCAGCACTCGGTCTGACTGAACGCCTCCAGGAGAGAAGCCCCAGCAAGACGCGCCCCGAGGAGCGTCTTGCCACATGTAAGCACTGGGTCTGACTGAGCGCCTCCAGGAGAGAAGCCCCAGCAAGACGCGCCCCGAGGAGCGTCTTGCCACACGTAAGCACTGGGTCTGACTGAGCGCCTCCAGGAGAGAGGCCCAAGCAAGACGCGCCCGGAGGAGCGTCTTGCCACATGTAAGCACTGGGTCTGACTGAGCGCCTCCAGGAGAGAAGCCCCAGCAAGACGCACCCCGAGGAGCGTCTTACCACATGTCAGCACTCGGTCTGACTGAACGCCTCCAGGAGAGAAGCCCAAGCAAGACGCGCCCCGAGGAGCGTCTTTCCACATGTCAGCACTCGGTCTGACTGAACGCCTCCAGGAGAGAAGCCCCAGCAAGACACGCCCCGAGGAGCGTCTTGCCACATGTAAGCACTGGGTCTGACTGAGCGCCTCCAGGAGAGAGGCCCCAGCAAGACGCGCCCCGAGGAGCGTCTTGCCTTATGTCAGCACTCGGTCTGACTGAGCGCCTCCAGGAGAGAGGCCCAAGCAAGAACGCGCCCCGCGGAGCGTCTTGCCACATGTCAACAATGGGTCTGACTGAGGGCCTCCAGGAGAGAAGCCCAAGCAAGATGCGCCCCGAGGAGCGTCTTGCCACATGTCACCACTGGGTCTGACTGAGCGCCTCCAGGAGAGAGGCCCAGGCAAGACGCTCCTCGCCCAAGCAAGACGCGCCCCGAGGAGCGTCTTGCCACATGTCAACAATGGGTCTGACTGAGGGCCTCCAGGAGAGAAGCCCAAGCAAGACGCGTCCCGAGGAGCGTCTTGCCACATGTCAGCACTCGGTCTGACTGAACGCCTCCAGGAGAGAAGCCCAAGCAAGACGCGCCCCGAGGAGCGTCTTGCCACATGTCAGCACTCGGTCTGACTGAACGCCTCCAGGAGAGAAGCCCAAGCAAGACGCGCCCCGAGGAGCGTCTTGCCACATGTCAGCACTCGGTCTGACTGAACGCCTCCAGGAGAGAAGCCCCAGCAAGACACGCCCCGAGGAGCATCTTGCCACATGTAAGCACTGGGTCTGACTGAGCGCCTCCAGGAGAGAGGCCCCAGCAAGACGCGCCCCGAGGAGCGTCTTGCCTTATGTCAGCAATCGGTCTGACTGAGCGCCTCCAGGAGAGAGGCCCAAGCAAGACGCGCCCCGCGGAGCGTCTTGCCACATGTCAACAATGGGTCTGACTGAGGGCCTCCAGGAGAGAAGCCCAAGCAAGATGCGCCCCGAGGAGCGTCTTGCCACATGTCACCACTGGGTCTGACTGAGCGCCTCCAGGAGAGAGGCCCAAGCAAGACTCGCCCCGAGGAGCGTCTTGCCACATATCAACAATGGGTCTGACTGAGGGCCTCCATGAGAGAAGCCCAAGCAAGACGCGCCCCGAGGAGCATCTTGCCACATGTCAGCACTCGGTCTGACTGAGCGACTCCAGGAGAGAGGCCCAAGCAAGACGCACCCCGAGGAGCGTCTTGACACATGTCAACACTGGGGCTGACAGAGGGCCTCCTGGAGAGAGGCCCAAGCAAGATGCGCCCCGAGGAGCGTCTTGCCACATGTCAACAATGGGTCTGACTGAGGGCCTCCAAGAGAGAAGCCCAAGCAAGACGCGCCCCGAGGAGCGTCTTGCACCATGTCAACACTGGGTCTGACTGAGCACCTCCAGGAGAGAGGCCCAAGCAAGACTCGCCCCGAGGAGCGTCTTGCCACATATCAACAATGGGTCTGACTGAGGGCCTCCATGAGAGAAGCCCAAGCAAGACGCGCCCCGAGGAGCGTCTTGCCACATGTCAGCACTCGGTCTGACTGAGCGTCTCCAGGAGAGAGGCCCAAGCAAGACACGCCCCGAGGAGCGTCTTGCCACATGTCAACAATGAGTCTGACTGAGGGCCTCCAGGAGAGAAGCCCAAGCAAGACGCGTCCCGAGGAGTGTCTTCCCACATGTCAGCACTCGGTCTGACTGAACGCCTCCAGGAGAGAAGCCCCAGCAATACGCGCCCCGAGGAGCGTCTTGCCACATGTAAGCACTGGGTCTGACTGAGCGCCTCCAGAAGAGAGGCCCCAGCAAGACGCGCCCCGAGGAGCGTCTTGCCTTATGTCGGCACTCGGTCTGACTGAGCGCCTCCAGGAGAGAGGCCCAAGCAAGACGCGTCCCGAGGAGTGTCTTGCCACATGTCAACAATGAGTCTGACTGAGGGCCTCCAGGAGAGAAGCCCAAGCAAGACGCGTCCCGAGGAGTGTCTTGCCACATGTCAACAATGGGTCTGACTGAGGGCCTCCAGGAGAGAAGCCCAAGCAAGACGCGCCCCGAGGAGCGTCTTGCCACATGTCAGCACTCGGTCTGACTGAGCGCCTCCAGGAGAGAGGCCCAAGCAAGACGCACCCCGAGGAGCGTCTTGACACATGTCAACACTGGGGCTGACAGAGGAACTCCAGGAGAGAAGCCCAAGCAAGACGCGCCCCGAGGAGCGTCTTGCCACATATCAACAATGGGTCTGACTGAGGGCCTCCATGAGAGAAGCCCAAGCAAGACGCGCCCCGAGGAGCGTCTTGTCACGTGTCAACACTGGGTCTGACTGAGAGTCTCCAGGAGAGAGGCCCAAGCAAGACGCGCCCCGAGGAGCGTCTTGCCACATGTAAGCACTGGGTCTGACTGAGCGCCTCCAGGAGAGAGGCCCCAGCAAGACGCGCCCCGAGGAGCGTCTTGCCTTATGTCAGCACTCGGTCTGACTGAGCGCCTCCAGGAGAGAGGCCCAAGCAAGACGCGCCCCGAGGAGCGTCTTGCCACATGTCAACAATGGGTCTGACTGAGGGCCTCCAGGAGAGAAGCCTCAAGCAAGACGTGCCCTGAGGAGCGTCTTGCCACATGTCAACAATGGGTCTGACTGAGGGCCTCCAGGAGAGAAGCCTCAAGCAAGACGTGCCCTGAGGAGCGTCTTGCCACATGTCACCACTGGGTCTGACTGAGCGCCTCCAGGAGAGAGGCCCAAGCAAGACGCGCCCCGAGGAGCGTCTTGCCACATGTCAACAATGGGTCTGACTGAGGGCCTCCAGGAGAGAAGCCCAAGCAAGACGCCTCCCGAGGAGCGTCTTGCCACATGTCAGCACTCGGTCTGACTGAACGCCTCCAGGAGAGAAGCCCCAGCAAGACGCGCCCCGAGGAGCGTCTTGCCACATGTAAGCACTGGGTCTGACTGAGCGCCTCCAGGAGAGAGGCCCCAGCAAGACGCGCCCCGAGGAGCGTCTTGCCACATGTAAGCACTGGGTCTGACTGAGCGCCTCCATGAGAGAAGCCCCAGCAAGACACGCCCCGAGGAGCGTCTTACCACATGTCAGCACTCGGTCTGACTGAACGCCTCCAGGAGAGAAGCCCAAGCAAGACGCGCCCCGAGGAGCGTCTTGCCACATGTCAGCACTCGGTCTGACTGAACGCCTCCAGGAGAGAAGCCCCAGCAAGACACGCCCCGAGGAGCGTCTTGCCACATGTAAGCACTGGGTCTGACTGAGCACCTCCAGGAGAGAGGCCCCAGCAAGACGCGCCCCGAGGAGCGTCATGCCTTATGTCAGCACTCGGTCTGACTGAGCGCCTCCAGGAGAGAGGCCCAAGCATGACGCGCCCCGAGGAGCGTCTTGCCACATGTCAACAATGGGTCTGACTGAGGGCCTCCAGGAGAGAAGCCCAAGCAAGACGCGCCCCGAGGAGCGTCTTGCCACATGTCAACAATGGGTCTGACTGAGGGCCTCCAGGAGAGAAGCCCAAGCAAGACGCGCCCCGAGGAGCGTCTTGCCACATGTCAGCACTCGGTCTGACTGAGCGACTCCAGGAGAGAGGCCCAAGCAAGACGCACCCCGGGGAGAGTCTTGACACATGTCAACACTGGGGCTGACAGAGGTCCTCCAGGAGAGAGGCCCAAGCAAGATGCGCCCCGAGGAGCGTCTTGCCACATGTAAACAATGGGTCTGACTGAGGGCCTCCAAGAGAGAAGCCCAAGCAAGACGCGCCCCGAGGAGCGTCTTGCACCATGTCAACACTGGGTCTGACTGAGCACCTCCAGGAGAGAGTTCCAAGCAAGACTCGCCCCGAGGAGCGTCTTGCCACATATCAACAATGGGTCTGACTGAGGGCCTCCATGAGAGAAGCCCAAGCAAGACGCGCCCCGAGGAGCATCTTGCCACATGTCAGCACTCGGTCTGACTGAGCGACTCCAGGAGAGAGGCCCAAGCAAGACGCACCCCGAGGAGCGTCTTGACACATGTCAACACTGGGGCTGACAGAGGGCCTCCAGGAGAGAGGCCCAAGCAAGATGCGCCCCGAGGAGCGTCTTGCCACATGTCAACAATGGGTCTGACTGAGGGCATCCAAGAGAGAAGCCCAAGCAAGACGCGCCCCGAGGAGCGTCTTGCACCATGTCAACACTGGGTCTGACTGAGCACCTCCAGGAGAGAGGCCCAAGCAAGACTCGCCCCGAGGAGCGTCTTGCCACATATCAACAATGGGTCTGACTGAGGGCCTCCATGAGAGAAGCCCAAGCAAGACGCGCCCCGAGGAGCATCTTGCCACATGTCAGCACTCGGTCTGACTGAGCGACTCCAGGAGAGAGGCCCAAGCAAGACGCACCCCGAGGAGCGTCTTGCACCATGTCAACACTCGGTCTGACTGAACGCCTCCAGGAGAGAAGCCCAAGCAAGACGCGCCCCGAGGAGCGTCTTGCCACATGTCAGCACTCGGTCTGACTGAACGCCTCCAGGAGAGAAGCCCCAGCAAGACACGCCCCGAGGAGCGTCTTGCCACATGTAAGCACTGGGTCTGACTGAGCGCCTCCAGGAGAGAGGCCCCAGCAAGACGCGCCCCGAGGAGCGTCTTGCCTTATGTCAGCACTCGGTCTGACTGAGCGCCTCCAGGAGAGAGGCCCAAGCAAGAACGCGCCCCGCGGAGCGTCTTGCCACATGTCAACAATGGGTCTGACTGAGGGCCTCCAGGAGAGAAGCCCAAGCAAGATGCGCCCCGAGGAGCGTCTTGCCACATGTCACCACTGGGTCTGACTGAGCGCCTCCAGGAGAGAGGCACAAGCAAGACGCGCCCCGAGGAGCGTCTTGCCACATGTCAACAATGGGTCTGACTGAGGGCCTCCAGGAGAGAAGCCCAAGCAAGACGCGTCCCGAGGAGCGTCTTGCCACATGTCAGCACTCGGTCTGACTGAACGCCTCCAGGAGAGAAGCCCAAGCAAGACGCGCCCCGAGGAGCGTCTTGCCACATGTCAGCACTCGGTCTGACTGAACGCCTCCAGGAGAGAAGCCCAAGCAAGACGCGCCCCGAGGAGCGTCTTGCCACATGTCAGCACTCGGTCTGACTGAACGCCTCCAGGAGAGAAGCCCCAGCAAGACACGCCCCGAGGAGCATCTTGCCACATGTTAGGTCGAGTCGGGCCATTGTCCCGACATCTCCAATGCAATGTAGGCTGCGCGGCACAAAATTGGCCTCAATGGCAATGAGCTCTGCCAATGTCCCGACATTCAGCCTGCCAATAGCCCGACTTTTTGCCGTCAAGCATACACCCCGGCGCCGACAGCAAAAGTCCACCGGATGGCGATCACGCTCCACCGTAGAATTTTCCATGCATTTTCACTGATGCCTTCACTCCACCTAGCCGACCGGTCTACGGGGGCTCCCCGGTCCCCCGGGTGTCCGATTGACCCGGGAGTCGGGGCGTTTCGACCAGCAGGTCCCCGGGATGCCCGATGTACTAATGGAAAGTAGTTTGGGTGCCAAAGAGAATTTAGGGTCGTGGGGTCACGCCCTTTCGGGGGGTCTTTCTAGCCCCCCCGCTGTTCCCCGGGCCATCGCCGCCGTCTCCCGATTCCGACGTTTTGTCCCAAAAGTCTACCAGGAGTCAAACCGAGGCCGCGGGAGGTAGTCCCCATCCGCCGGCGGCGTGCCCTCCGAAAACGGCGACCCCACGACCTGAAACGGCAAAGTTGCTTTTCCCGAGGTCTTTGGGCAATTTCACTCCGGGGGCCGACTCGGGGCCTCCCCTGGTGGGTGCCGTGCGAAAACCAGGTCTACCAGACGTTCCCGAGGGCGGTTTCCCACGTTTGACCCCGAGGGGCCAAAATCTGCACGGACACGCGGCCCTCGAAAAGGTCCGACGGTCACGATTTCGACGTGCGTGGATGAGACGGTAGCCGGGATGCACCACCCAAAATTTCGTGCGGCTACGCCAAACCGAATTCAAACGGCGGCCCAAAACTGTGAAAATTTAGCTCAGGCTTCATTTGCGGCCTTCTGCCATTTCACATGCATTTTTGCCATTTGCCTTACATGAATGTAAAAGCAATTTTGGTCTCCAATTTGAGCCTCTTTTTGGCCGCCGTTCGGCCACCGTTGATCCGAGGCTCCCGAAAACTCTTCTGGTGCATCCCAGCACTGGCCCGAACCACATACGTCGAGTTCGTGGCGGTCGCATCGTGTTAAGCGTCCGTTTGGGGCCCGAGGGCACTTTTCCCTCCATTTTTTGCCATGTGCTCGGCAAAGTGGCATTTCTCAACCGATTTTAACAAATCAAACATCAATTTGGCATGCCTCCGTCACCCCGAGCTAGCCCAGGCAGTTTGGTAGCCGTAGCTTGTTGTTTTGGTGCTGTTCTGGGTCAGAGGTCAGACAAAATGATGGATTTCAGCTGAAAACAGGGTTCTCTTCAACCTAGAGACTTGAACCTTGTAATGTTGTTTTAGATAGCTGACAGCTACAACATATTCCCTTTTCAAGTTGCTGGCTTATTCAGAAGGGTCAAGGTTCACAGCCTCTTGGTACATGCAGACAGATTGATGGATTTTGGTTGTTTTGGGGCAGAAAAACTGGGTTCTTTTCAACCTAGAGACTTGATACTTGTTTTCCTTTTTTAGAAGGCTGACAGCTACAACATATTACCTTTTCAAGTTGCTGGCTTATTCAGAAGGGTCAAGGTTCACAGCCTCTTGTTACATGCAGACAGATTGATGGATTTTGGCTGTTTTGGGGCAGAAAAACTGGGTTCTCGTCAACCTAGAGACTTGATACTTGCACATTTCCTTTAGATAGCTGACAGCTACCACATACGTCGAGTTCGTGCCGGTCGCATCGTGTTAAGTGTCCGTTTGGGGCCCGAGGGCACTTTTCCCTCCATTTTTTGCCATGTGCTCGGCAAAGTGGCATTTCTCAACCGATTTTAACAAATCAAACATCAATTTGGCATGCCTCCGTCACCCCGAGCTAGCCCAGGCAGTTTGGTAGCCGTAGCTTGTTGTTTTGGTGCTGTTCTGGGTCAGAGGTCAGACAAAATGGTGGATTTCAGCTGAAAACAGGCTTATCTTCAACCTAGAGACTTGATACTTGGTTTCCTTTTTTAGATAGCTGACAGCTACAACATATTCCCTTTTCAAGTTGCTGGCTTATTCAGAAGGGTCAAGGTTCACAGCCTCACGGTACATGCAGCCAAAATGATGGATTTGGGCTGTTTTGGGCCTGAAAAACTGCGTTCTCTTCAACCTAGAGACTTGAACCTCACACATGTCCTTTAGATAGCTGACAGCTACAACATACTCCCTTTGCAAGTTGCTGGCTTATTCAGAAGGGTCAAGGTTCACAGCCTCATGGTACATGCAGCCAAAATGATGGATTTGGGCTGTTTTGGGCCTGAAAAACTGCGTTCTCTTCAACCTAGAGACTTGAACCTCACACATTTCCTTTAGATAGCTTACAGCTACAACATACTCCCTTTGCAAGTTGCTGGCTTATTCAGAAGGGTCAAGGTTCACAGCCTCTTGGTACGTGCAGAGAAAATGATGGATTTGGGCTGTTTTGGGGCTGAAAAACTGTGTTCTCTTCAACCTAGAGACTTGAAACTCACACATTTCCTTTAGATAGCTGACAGCTACAACATACGTCGAGTTCGTGCCGGTCGCATCGTGTTAAGCGTCCGTTTTGGGCCGGAGGGCACTTTTCCCTCCAATTTTCCATGTGGCCGGCAAAGTGGCATTTCTCAACCGATTTGAACAAAACAGACATCAATTTGGCATGCCACTGTCACCCTGAGCTATCCCAGGAAGTCTGGTAGCCGTAGCTCCTTGTTTTGGTGCTGTTCTGGGTCAGAGGTCAGACAAAATGGTGGATTTCAGCTGAAAACAGGCTTCTCTTCAACCTAGAGACTTGACACTGATACTGTGTGCTCATTGACATCACAAGTCCATCATGTGTTCATTTCAGACAGATTGGAACTTGTTTTCACACAAATGGAACCAAAATTATGTGAAATTGGGCTTTGTGCGACATAATTGTGGGTGCCATTTAAAAACCATGAGTGGTAACGACTCCATTCCTTCTGTTCTTGATACAGAACATTAATTGGAGTATTTTAAAACCAACCAGACCTCTCTAGGATATTCAGAAGCCAAGTTATAAGCCCTCAAATGTGTAACCAGACAGCTGACTATATCTGCTTAGACAAGCGTCCCGAAAGGGCCCTACAAAAGGTCCTACGGCATCGATTTCGATGTGCGTTGATGAGATGGTAGCCGGGATGCACCACGGAAAATTTCGTGCGGCTACGCCAAACCGAATTCAAACGGCGGCCCAAAAGTGTGAAAATTTAGCTCAGGCTTCATTTGCGGCCTTCTGCCATTTCACATGCATTTTTGCCATTTCCCCTACATGAATGTAAAAGCAATTTTGGTCTCCAATTTGAGGCCCTTTTCGGCCGCCGTTCGGCCATCGTTGATCCGAGGCGCCCCAAAACTCTTCTGGTGCATCCCAGCACTGGCCCGAACCATAGATTTCGAATTCGTGCCGGTCGCATCGTGCTAAGTGTCCGTTTGGAGCCTGACGGCAGTTTTCCCTCCGTTTTTCCCGCCGTTTTGCCATGTGCTTGGCAAAGTGGCATTTCTCAACCGATTTTAACAAAACAAACATGAATTTGGCATGTCGCCGTCACCCCGAGCTAGCCCCGGCAGTTTGGCAGCCGTAGCTCGTTGTTCCGGTGCTGTTCTGAACCCTAGGTCACCAGAGGTCACGCTCTTTTTTGGCCACAGCTCCTCAAGGGAACGCCCGATCCGTCCCGTTTTTGGAGAGGTGGTCCCCGTGGTGCCAAGCAATCATAATCCACTGTCAAAATTGAAAAAAAAAAAAAAATTCATGTCTGACTTTGGCCAAAAAATACCCTCTTAGACGCAACGCCTGAAAGAGGACTTGTATTTTGCTGTTGAAAAGTGGAAAAAAAAAGTTCTGCTGGTGCCAGCGGCGCCATCTTCGGATATGTGGTGCGGGGTCCATACACGAGTCCACCTGAGGTGGTTCGGTGTCAAAATAGTTTGTGGTTCCGGAGATATAGCCCCCCAAAGAGCGCGATTTTTGCAGATTTGCAATGGCGCCATTTTAGCGCCGTGAGGGCTATCAAAAAGGCGAGTAGATTGTTGCGTTCGTACCAGAGTTCCGAACCAGAGAGTGAAGAAATTTTTTGACTGCGCCTCCTAGTGGCCGAACTTGGTCAGTGAGCGACGTAGCGTGACGCAGCTAAAATATTATGATTCGGCATGTCTTTCTTTACAACATTTCTGAATTTCATGTCCCTACGTGGAATTTAACTATTTTTAATGAATTAAAAGCAACCGGCAAAACCCTAGGCCCGAAACCACGATTTTTAGACCCTTTTTGGCCGCCGTTCGACCATCGTTGATCCGAGGCGCCCGAAAACTCTTCTGGTGCATCCCAGCACTGGCCCGAACCATAGATTTCGAATTCGTGCCGGTCGCATCGTGCTAAGCGTCCGTTTGGAGCCGAACGGCAGTTTTCCCTCCGTTTTTCCCGCCATTTTGCCATGTGCTCGGCAAAGTGGCATTTCTCAACCGATTTTCACCAAACAAACGTCGATTTGGCATGCCTCCGTCACCCAGAGCTAGCTCAGGCAGTTTGGTAGCCGTAGCTCGTTGTTCCGGTGCTGTTCTGGGTCAGAGGTCAGAAAAAATGATGGATTTCAGCTGAAAAGCAGTGTTCTCTTCAACCTAGAGACTTGAAACGTGCACTGTTTCTTTGAATAGCTGACAGCTAAAACATATTCAGTTTTCAAGTTGCTGGCTTATTCAGAAGGGTCAAGGTTCACAGCCTCTTGGTACGTGCAGAGAAAATGATGGATTTGGGCTGTTTTGGGGCTGCAAACAGGCTTCTCTTCAACCTAGAGACTTGACACTTGCACTGTTGCTTTAAATAGCTGACAGCTACAACAAATTGCCTTTTCAAGTTGCTGGCTTATTCAGAAGGGTCAAGGTTCACAGCCTCATGGTACGTGCAGCCAAAATGATGGATTTGGGCTGTTTTGGGGCTGAAAAACTGCGTTCTCTTCAACCTAGAGACTTGAACCTCACACATTTCCTTTAGATAGCTGACAGCTACAACATACTCCCTTTGCAAGTTGCTGGCTTATTCAGAAGGGTCAAGGTTCACAGCCTCTTGGTACGTGCAGAGAAAATGATGGATTTGGGTTGTTTTGGGGCTGAAAAACTGTGTTCTCTTCAACCTAGAGACTTGAAACTCACACATTTCCTTTAGATAGCTGACAGTTACAACATACGTCGAGTTCGTGCCGGTCGCATCGTGTTAAGCGTCCGTTTTGGGCCGGAGGGCACTTTTCCCTCCAATTTTCCATGTGGCCGGCAAAGTGGCATTTCTCAACCGATTTTAACAAAACAGACATCAATTTGGCATGCCACTGTCACCCTGAGCTATCCCAGGAAGTTTGGTAGCCGTAGCTCCTTGTTTTGGTGCTGTTCTGGGTCAGAGATCAGACAAAATGGTGGATTTCAGCTGAAAACAGGCTTATCTTCAACCTAGAGACTTGATACTTGGTTTCCTTTTTTAGATAGCTGACAGCTACAACATATTCCCTTTTCAAGTTGCTGGCTTATTCAGAAGGGTCAAGGTTCACAGCCTCACGGTACATGCAGCCAAAATGATGGATTTGGGCTGTTTTGGGGCTGAAAAACTGCGTTCTCTTCAACCTAGAGACTTGAACCTCACACATGTCCTTTAGATAGCTGACAGCTACAACATACTCCCTTTGCAAGTTGCTGGCTTATTCAGAAGGGTCAAGGTTCACAGCCTCATGGTACATGCAGCCAAAATGATGGATTTGGGCTATTTTGGGCCTGAAAAACTGCGTTCTCTTCAACCTAGAGACTTGAGCCTCACACATTTACTTTAGATAGCTGACAGCTACAACATACTCCCTTTGCAAGTTGCTGGCTTATTCAGAAGGGTCAAGGTTCACAGCCTCTTGGTACGTGCAGAGAAAATGATGGATTTGGGCTGTTTTGGGGCTGAAAAACTGTGTTCTCTTCAACCTAGAGACTTGAAACTCACACATTTCCTTTAGATAGCTGACAGCTACAACATACGTCGAGTTCGTGCCGGTCGCATCGTGTTAAGCGTCCGTTTTGGGCCGGAGGGCACTTTTCCCTCCAATTTTCCATGTGGCCGGCAAAGTGGCATTTCTCAACCGATTTTAACAAAACAGACATCAATTTGGCATGCCACTGTCACCCTGAGCTATCCCAGGAAGTTTGGTAGCCGTAGCTCCTTGTTTTGGTGCTGTTCTGGGTCAGAGGTCAGACAAAATGGTGGATTTCAGCTGAAAACAGGCTTCTCTTCAACCTAGAGACTTGACACTGATACTGTGTGCTCCTTGACATCACAGGTCCATCATGTGTTCATTTCAGACAGATTGGAACTTGTTTTCACACAAATGGAACCAAAATTATGTGAAATTGGGCTTTGTGCGACATAATTGTGGGTGCCATTTAAAAACCATGAGTGGTAACGACTCCATTCCTTCTGTTCTTGATACAGAACATTAATTGGAGTATTTTAAAACCAACCAGACCTCTCTAGGATATTCAGAAGCCAAGTTATAAGCCCACAAATGTGTAACCAGACAGCTGACTATATCTGCTTAGACACGCGTCCCGAAAGGGCCCTAGAAAAGGTCCGACGGCATCGATTTCGATGTGCGTTGATGAGATGGTAGCCGGGATGCACCACGGAAAATTTCGTGCGGCTACGCCAAACCGAATTCAAACGGCGGCCCAAAAGTGTGAAAATTTAGCTCAGGCTTCATTTGCGGCCTTCTGCCATTTCACATGCATTTTTGCCATTTCCCCTACATGAATGAAAAAGCAATTTTGGTCTCCAATTTGAGGCCCTTTTCGGCCGCCGTTCGGCCATCGTTGATCCGAGGCGCCCGAAAACTCTTCTGGTGCATCCCAGGACTGGCCCGAACCATAGATTTCGAATTCGTGCCGGTCGCATCGTGCTAAGTGTCCGTTTGGAGCCAGACGGCAGTTTTCCCTCCGTTTTTCCCGCCATTTTGCCATGTGCTCGGCAAAGTGGCATTTCTCAACCGATTTTCACCAAACAAACGTCGATTTGGCATGCCTCCGTCACCCAGAGCTAGCTCAGGCAGTTTGGTAGCCGTAGCTCGTTGTTCCGGTGCTGTTC
This sequence comes from Nothobranchius furzeri, assembly GCF_043380555.1. Lineage (NCBI taxonomy): Eukaryota > Metazoa > Chordata > Actinopteri > Cyprinodontiformes > Nothobranchiidae > Nothobranchius > Nothobranchius furzeri. The sequence continues at coordinate 6,879,376 of NC_091753.1, forward strand.
TGGGTCAGAGGTCAGAAAACATGATGGATTTCAGCTGAAAACAGGGTTCTCTTCAACCTCCAGGCTTGACACTGATACTGTGTGCTCCTTGACCTCACAGGTCCATCATGTGTTCATTTCAGACAGATTGGAGCTTGTATCACAGATATGCAACCAGAAATATGTGAAATTGTGCTTGTTGCGACATATCTCTGGGTGCCATTAGAAAACCATAAGTGGTAATGACTCCATTCCTCCTCCTGGTGATAGGGGCTGGTAAGCAGAGTAATTTAAAACCAACCGGACCTCTCTAGGACATTCAGAAGCCAAGTTATGAGCCTCCAAAGGTGTATCCGGACATTTGTCTTTAAGGCAGAAGTGATCCGGTGACCTTTGTGACATCATCTGACCCCCTTAGGAAGGTGCTATCTTCATGAAAAGTTCAGATCACTTACAACTCCATAGATTATACTTTCATGTGATGTCTCAGCCTGATTGGACCTTGTTTTCACACAAAAGGAACCAAAATTATGTGAAATTGGGCTTTGTGCGACCTAATTTGGGGTGCCATTTAAAAACCATAGGTGCTAATGACTCCATTCCATCTGCTGTTGATAGGGGCTGTTAATTGTAGTAATTTAAAACAAACCTGACCTCTCTAGGACATTCAGAAGCCAAGCTATGGGCCTCTAAAGGTGTATCCGGACATTTTTCTTTAAGGCAGAAGTGATCCGGTGACCTTTGTGACATCATTTGACCCCCTTAGGAATGTGCTATCATTATGAAAAGTTCAGATCACTTACAACTCCATAGATTCTACCTTCCTGTTATGTTTCAGCCTGATTGAAGGTTTTTTCAGGGAACTGGAGCCAAAATTATGTGAAATTGGGCTTTGTGCAGCATAATTTGGGGTGCCATTTAAAAACCATAGGTGCTAATGACTCCATTCCGTCTGCTGGTGATAGGGGCTGTTAATTGTAGTAATTTAAAACAAACCTGACCTCTCTAGGACATTCAGAAGCCAAGCTATGGGCCTCTAAAGGTGTATCCGGACATTTTTCTTTAAGGCAGAAGTGATCCGGTGACCTTTGTGACATCATTTGACCCCCTTAGGAATGTGCTATCATTATGAAAAGTTCAGATCACTTACAACTCCATAGATTATACTTTCATGTGATGTCTCAGCCTGATTAGATCTTGTTTTCACACAAAAGGAACCAAAATTATGTGAAATTGGGCTTTGTGCGACATAATTTGGGGTGCCATTTAAAAACCATAGGTGCTAATGACTCCATTCCGTCTGCTGTTGATAGGGGCTGTTAATTGTAGTAATTTAAAACAAACCTGACCTCTCTAGGACATTCAGAAGCCAAGCTATGGGCCTCTAAAGGTGTATCCGGACATTTTTCTTTAAGGCAGAAGTGATCCGGTGACATTTGTGACATCATTTGACCCCCTTAGGAATGTGCTATCATTATGAAAAGTTCAGATCACTTAGAACTCCATAGAATCTACCTTCCTGTTATGTTTCAGCCTGATTGAAGCTTTTTTCAGGGAACTGGAACCAAAATTATGTGAAATTGGGCTTTGTGCAACATAATTTGGGGTGCCATTTAAAAAACATAAGTGCTATTGACTTAATTTCATTTTGTGGTAGCAGGGGCTGTTAATTTGAGTATTTTAAAACAAAGCTGACCTCTCTAGGACATTCAGAAGAAATGTTATAACACACATGGAACAAAAATTATGTTATGTTACGTCAAATGTGCCATTTGATTGACAAACGTAGGGGGAATGACAAATTGCCATGTCCCCTACATTCGTCCGTCTAATGGCAATACTTTGCCATTTGCCGGACGAATGTATTAGAAATGGCAATATTTTGCCATTTGCTGGACAAATGTAGGGGACATGGCAAATGCCAATTGCCGGACAGATGTAGGGGATTTGGAAACTAATTGCCATTTCCCCTACATTTGTCCGGCGATTGGCAATAAATGCCATTCAACGGACAAATGTAGGGCAAATGGCAAATTGACAATTGCTGGACATTTGTAGGGTAAATGGCAGTACTTTGCCATTTGCCGGACAAATGTAGGGCAAATGGCAATCAGTGCCAATTGCCTGACAAATGTCGGGGAAATGACAATTACTGCCATTTCTCCTACATTTGTCCGGCGATTGGCAATAAATGCCATTCAACGGACAAATGTAGGGCAAATGGCAAATTGCCAATTGCTGGACATTTGTAGGGTAAATGGCAGTACTTTGCCATTTGACGGACAAATGTAGGGGAAATGACAATTACTGCCATTTCTCCTACAATGTAGGGGAAATGTCCCTGTTTGCCATTTGCCCGACAAATGTAGGGCAAATGGCAATCAGTGCCAATTGCCTGACAAATGTCGGGGAAATGACAATTACTGCCATTTCTCCTACAATGTAGGGGAAATGTCCCTGTTTGCCATTTGCCCGACAAATGTAGGGCAAATGGCAATCAGTGCCAATTGCCTGACAAATGTCGGGGAAATGACAATTACTGCCATTTCTCCTACAATGTAGGGGAAATGTCCCTGTTTGCCATTTGCCCGACAAATGTAGGGCAAATGGCAATGAGTGCCAATTGCCTGACAAATGTCTGGGAAATGACAATTACTGCCATTTCTCCTACAATGTAGGGGAAATGTCACTGATTGCCATTTGCCCGACAAATGTAGGGGTATTGGCAATCAGTGCCAATTGCCTTACAAATGTAGGGGAAATGACATTTACTGCCATTTCTCCTACAATGTAGGGGAAATGTCACTGATTGTCATTTGCCTGACAAATGTAGGGGTAATGGCAATCAGTGCCAATTGCCTGACAAATGTCGGGCAAATGACAATTACTGCCATTGCCCCGAAAATGTAGGGGAAATGTCACTGATTGCCATTTGCATGAACAAATGTAGGGCAAATGGCAATTGTTAGTTTGATTTTCACACAAGTATTCTGTCAAAACAGAGTTCATCACTCAGTGCATCCTAGAAGGTCATGGGAAGGCTCCAAGCAAAACCAATGTGTTGTTTATGACTGCCTGCAGACTCTTCTCCAAAGTGCAGTGTCTGTGAAGAAGTATGTACTTATCTATAACTTGGTGTGTGCTCCCAAATAAAGTGTCCCTGCAAAACCAATGTGTTGTTTATGACTGCCTGCAGACTCTTCTCCAAAGTGCAGTGTCTGTGAAGAAGTATGTACTTATCTATAACTTGGTGTGTGCTCCCATATAAAGTGTCCCTGCAAAACCAATGTGTTGTTTATGACTGCCTGCAGACTCTTCTCCAAAGTGCAGTGTCTGTGAAGAAGTATGTACTTATCTATAACTTGGTGTGTGCTCCCAAATAAAGTGTCCCTGCAAAACCAATGTGTTGTTTATGACTGCCTGAAGACTCATCTCCAAAGTGTAGTGTCTGTGAAGAAGTATGTACTTATCTGGAACTTGGTGTGTGTGTGTGCTCCCAAATAAAGTCCACAGCCTTGGCTCTGTGTGAGAGTAAATTGACTTCTGACTCTGGTGGGAGTCATTCTCTCAGCCTTTGCAAAGTGATTTTGGTGTTTAGTGATAAATGGTATTGAGAACCTAATATTTCTAACCCCTTTGCCTGTGTTGGTACGCCTGAATTGAATAAATAAAAATGTCAAACAGCTATCATTTGCCAGTTCATTGAATAATATATGGGTAAAAATAATGCCCAATTGTCATTACTGTGACACAGGACGGACAAATGTAGGCGAATTGTCATTACTGTGACACAGGACGGACAAATGTATGCAAATTGTCATTACTGTGACACCGGACGGACAAATGTAGGCGAATTGTCATTAGTGTGACACAGGACGGACAAATGTAGGTGTATTGTCATTCTTCTGACACAGGACGGACAGATGTATGCGAATTGTCATTACTGTGACACAGGACGGACAAATTTAGGGCAACTGGGTATTGTTACTTTGATTTTCACCTATGTATTCTGTCTATACAGAGTTCATCACTCAGTGCGTCCTAGAAGTTCCTGGGAAGGCTCCAAGCAAAACCAATGTGTTGTTTATGACTGCCTGAAGACTCATCTCCAAAGTGTAGTGTCTGTGAAGAAGTATGTACTTATCTATAACTTGGTGTGTGCTCCCAAATTAAGTGTCACTGCAAAACCAATGTGTTGTTTATGACTGCCTGAAGACTCTTCTCCAAAGTGTAGTGTCTGTGAAGAAGTATGTACTTATCTATAACTTGGTGTGTGCTCCCAAATAAAGTGTCCCTGCAAAACCAATGTGTTGTTTATGACTGCCTGAAGACTCTTCTCCAAAGTGTAGTGTCTGTGAAGAAGTATGTACTTATCTATAACTTGGTGTGTGCTCCCAAATAAAGTGTCCCTGCAAAACCAATGTGTTGTTTATGACTGCCTGCAGACTCTTCTCCAAAGTGTAGTGTCTGTGAAGAAGTATGTACTTATCTATAACTTGGTGTGTGCTCCCAAATAAAGTGTCCCTGCAAAACCAATGTGTTGTTTATGACTGCCTGCAGACTCTTCTCCAAAGTGTAGTGTCTGTGAAGAAGTATGTACTTAGCTCTAACTTGGTGTGTTCGCTCCCAAATAAAGTCTCCAGCTTTGGCTCTGTGTGAGAGGAAATTGGCTTCTGACTCCGGTGGGTGTCATTCTCTCACCCTTTGCAAAGTGATTTTGGTTTTTTTAGACAAATGGTATTGAGAACCTAGTATTTCTAGCCAGTTTGCGTGTGTTGGTACGCCAGAATTGAATAAATGAAAATGCCCAACAGCTACCATTTGCCAGTTTATGCACTTGTATATGGTAGTTCCATTGGGCCGTCAAATGTAGGGGAATTGGCAATTGCCATTTGATGTAAAAATTGTAGGGGCATTGGCAATAGTTTGACATTTGGCGGGCAAATGTAGGGAAATTGTCAATTTTTTGACATTTGACAGGCAAATGTAGGGCAAATGATAATTATTGCCATTTGCCGGACAAATGTCAGACAAATGGCAATTATTTGCCATTTTCTGGACAAATGTAGTAGAAATGGCAATTTGACAGTTCTCCTACATTTGTCGGGCAATTGGCAACTATTGCCATTTGCCGGACAAATGTAGGGGAAATGTCAATTGCTTGCCATTTGCCGGACAAATGTAGTGGAAATGGCAATTTGCCATTTGCTGGACCAACCTCTAGCGCCCTGCCAAACGTCTAAGTGCATTTGCCATTACCCCGACGCGTTTGCCATTCGACATACAAATGTCGGGCTAGTGTCAAAACGGTTGCCATTACCCTGACATTTTGCCATTTGCCATTGAGATTTGCCATTTGCCATACAAATGTCGGGGAATTGACAAGTCGGGACATTGTCCCTCATAAAGTCTACTTTTTGACAAATCTGCCACAAGCCTGACCCCATCTCCCCCTGGTGGATCGACGCGGTACTGGGACAATCGCCCTACGCCCCCATGCAAACTTTGAAAAATCGCAGCGCGGCCCCCGGGGGCCCCAGAGGGACGCGCCACGGAGCGCGGGGTAGCCCCCGGGCCCGGCTGCGCGGCCGGGGCCCTCCCTGATTTTTGGGGGCCTCGGGGGCCGGGCGGCGGGGGCCCGAAGGGGGCCGATAATGCGCGGGGGCGTGTCGGTTGGCCGATAACATTGGGTGTAGGGCAAGTGTCCCCCGGAGACCTAAGGGAGTGGTAAGCACTGGGTCTGACTGAGCGCCTCCAGGAGAGAGGCCCCAGCAAGACGCGCCCCGAGGAGCGTCTTGCCTTATGTCAGCAATCGGTCTGACTGAGCGCCTCCAGGAGAGAGGCCCAAGCAAGACGCGCCCCGCGGAGCGTCTTGCCACATGTCAACAATGGGTCTGACTGAGGGCCTCCAGGAGAGAAGCCCAAGCAAGATGCGCCCCGAGGAACGTCTTGCCACATGTCACCACTGGGTCTGACTGAGCGCCTCCAGGAGAGAGGCCCAAGCAAGACTCGCCCCGAGGAGCGTCTTGCCACATATCAACAATGGGTCTGACTGAGGGCCTCCATGAGAGAAGCCCAAGCAAGACGCGCCCCGAGGAGCATCTTGCCACATGTCAGCACTCGGTCTGACTGAGCGACTCCAGGAGAGAGGCCCAAGCAAGACGCACCCCGAGGAGCGTCTTGACACATGTCAACACTGGGGCTGACAGAGGGCCTCCTGGAGAGAGGCCCAAGCAAGATGCGCCCCGAGGAGCGTCTTGCCACATGTCAACAATGGGTCTGACTGAGGGCCTCCAAGAGAGAAGCCCAAGCAAGACGCGCCCCGAGGAGCGTCTTGCACCATGTCAACACTGGGTCTGACTGAGCACCTCCAGGAGAGAGGCCCAAGCAAGACTCGCCCCGAGGAGCGTCTTGCCACATATCAACAATGGGTCTGACTGAGGGCCTCCATGAGAGAAGCCCAAGCAAGACGCGCCCCGAGGAGCGTCTTGCCACATGTCAGCACTCGGTCTGACTGAGCGTCTCCAGGAGAGCTGCCCAAGCAAGACGCGCCCCGAGGAGCGTCTTGCCACATGTCACCACTGGGTCTGACTGAGCGCCTCCAGGAGAGAGGCCCAAGCAAGACGCGCCCCGAGGAGCGTCTTGCCACATGTCAACAATGAGTCTGACTGAGGGCCTCCAGGAGAGAAGCCCAAGCAAGACGCGTCCCGAGGAGTGTCTTGCCACATGTCAGCACTCGGTCTGACTGAACGCCTCCAGGAGAGAAGCCCCAGCAATACGCGCCCCGAGGAGCGTCTTGCCACATGTAAGCAATGGGTCTGACTGAGCGCCTCCAGGAGAGAGGCCCCAGCAAGACGCGCCCCGAGGAGCGTCTTGCCTTATGTCAGCACTCGGTCTGACTGAGCGCCTCCAGGAGAGAGGCCCAAGCAAGACGCGTCCCGAGGAGTGTCTTGCCACATGTCAACAATGAGTCTGACTGAGGGCCTCCAGGAGAGAAGCCCAAGCAAGACGCGTCCCGAGGAGTGTCTTGCCACATGTCAACAATGGGTCTGACTGAGGGCCTCCAGGAGAGAAGCCCAAGCAAGACGCGCCCCGAGGAGCGTCTTGCCACATGTCAGCACTCGGTCTGACTGAGCGCCTCCAGGAGAGAGGCCCAAGCAAGACGCACCCCGAGGAGCGTCTTGCCACATGTCAACAATGGGTCTGACTGAGGGCCTCCAGGAGAGAAGCCCAAGCAAGACGCGTCCCGAGGAGCGTCTTGCCACATGTCAGCACTCGGTCTGACTGAACGCCTCCAGGAGAGAAGCCCAAGCAAGACGCGCCCCGAGGAGCGTCTTGCCACATGTCAGCACTCGGTCTGACTGAACGCCTCCAGGAGAGAAGCCCAAGCAAGACGCGCCCCGAGGAGCGTCTTGCCACATGTCAGCACTCGGTCTGACTGAACGCCTCCAGGAGAGAAGCCCCAGCAAGACACGCCCCGAGGAGCATCTTGCCACATGTAAGCACTGGGTCTGACTGAGCGCCTCCAGGAGAGAGGCCCCAGCAAGACGCGCCCCGAGGAGCGTCTTGCCTTATGTCAGCAATCGGTCTGACTGAGCGCCTCCAGGAGAGAGGCCCAAGCAAGACGCGCCCCGCGGAGCGTCTTGCCACATGTCAACAATGGGTCTGACTGAGGGCCTCCAGGAGAGAAGCCCAAGCAAGATGCGCCCCGAGGAGCGTCTTGCCACATGTCACCACTGGGTCTGACTGAGCGCCTCCAGGAGAGAGGCCCAAGCAAGACTCGCCCCGAGGAGCGTCTTGCCACATATCAACAATGGGTCTGACTGAGGGCCTCCATGAGAGAAGCCCAAGCAAGACGCGCCCCGAGGAGCATCTTGCCACATGTCAGCACTCGGTCTGACTGAGCGACTCCAGGAGAGAGGCCCAAGCAAGACGCACCCCGAGGAGCGTCTTGACACATGTCAACACTGGGGCTGACAGAGGGCCTCCTGGAGAGAGGCCCAAGCAAGATGCGCCCCGAGGAGCGTCTTGCCACATGTCAACAATGGGTCTGACTGAGGGCCTCCAAGAGAGAAGCCCAAGCAAGACGCGCCCCGAGGAGCGTCTTGCACCATGTCAACACTGGGTCTGACTGAGCACCTCCAGGAGAGAGGCCCAAGCAAGACTCGCCCCGAGGAGCGTCTTGCCACATATCAACAATGGGTCTGACTGAGGGCCTCCATGAGAGAAGCCCAAGCAAGACGCGCCCCGAGGAGCGTCTTGCCACATGTCAGCACTCGGTCTGACTGAGCGTCTCCAGGAGAGAGGCCCAAGCAAGACACGCCCCGAGGAGCGTCTTGCCACATGTCAACAATGAGTCTGACTGAGGGCCTCCAGGAGAGAAGCCCAAGCAAGACGCGTCCCGAGGAGTGTCTTCCCACATGTCAGCACTCGGTCTGACTGAACGCCTCCAGGAGAGAAGCCCCAGCAATACGCGCCCCGAGGAGCGTCTTGCCACATGTAAGCACTGGGTCTGACTGAGCGCCTCCAGAAGAGAGGCCCCAGCAAGACGCGCCCCGAGGAGCGTCTTGCCTTATGTCGGCACTCGGTCTGACTGAGCGCCTCCAGGAGAGAGGCCCAAGCAAGACGCGTCCCGAGGAGTGTCTTGCCACATGTCAACAATGAGTCTGACTGAGGGCCTCCAGGAGAGAAGCCCAAGCAAGACGCGTCCCGAGGAGTGTCTTGCCACATGTCAACAATGGGTCTGACTGAGGGCCTCCAGGAGAGAAGCCCAAGCAAGACGCGCCCCGAGGAGCGTCTTGCCACATGTCAGCACTCGGTCTGACTGAGCGCCTCCAGGAGAGAGGCCCAAGCAAGACGCACCCCGAGGAGCGTCTTGACACATGTCAACACTGGGGCTGACAGAGGAACTCCAGGAGAGAAGCCCAAGCAAGACGCGCCCCGAGGAGCGTCTTGCCACATATCAACAATGGGTCTGACTGAGGGCCTCCATGAGAGAAGCCCAAGCAAGACGCGCCCCGAGGAGCGTCTTGTCACGTGTCAACACTGGGTCTGACTGAGAGTCTCCAGGAGAGAGGCCCAAGCAAGACGCGCCCCGAGGAGCGTCTTGCCACATGTAAGCACTGGGTCTGACTGAGCGCCTCCAGGAGAGAGGCCCCAGCAAGACGCGCCCCGAGGAGCGTCTTGCCTTATGTCAGCACTCGGTCTGACTGAGCGCCTCCAGGAGAGAGGCCCAAGCAAGACGCGCCCCGAGGAGCGTCTTGCCACATGTCAACAATGGGTCTGACTGAGGGCCTCCAGGAGAGAAGCCTCAAGCAAGACGTGCCCTGAGGAGCGTCTTGCCACATGTCAACAATGGGTCTGACTGAGGGCCTCCAGGAGAGAAGCCTCAAGCAAGACGTGCCCTGAGGAGCGTCTTGCCACATGTCACCACTGGGTCTGACTGAGCGCCTCCAGGAGAGAGGCCCAAGCAAGACGCGCCCCGAGGAGCGTCTTGCCACATGTCAACAATGGGTCTGACTGAGGGCCTCCAGGAGAGAAGCCCAAGCAAGACGCCTCCCGAGGAGCGTCTTGCCACATGTCAGCACTCGGTCTGACTGAACGCCTCCAGGAGAGAAGCCCCAGCAAGACGCGCCCCGAGGAGCGTCTTGCCACATGTAAGCACTGGGTCTGACTGAGCGCCTCCAGGAGAGAGGCCCCAGCAAGACGCGCCCCGAGGAGCGTCTTGCCACATGTAAGCACTGGGTCTGACTGAGCGCCTCCATGAGAGAAGCCCCAGCAAGACACGCCCCGAGGAGCGTCTTACCACATGTCAGCACTCGGTCTGACTGAACGCCTCCAGGAGAGAAGCCCAAGCAAGACGCGCCCCGAGGAGCGTCTTGCCACATGTCAGCACTCGGTCTGACTGAACGCCTCCAGGAGAGAAGCCCCAGCAAGACACGCCCCGAGGAGCGTCTTGCCACATGTAAGCACTGGGTCTGACTGAGCACCTCCAGGAGAGAGGCCCCAGCAAGACGCGCCCCGAGGAGCGTCATGCCTTATGTCAGCACTCGGTCTGACTGAGCGCCTCCAGGAGAGAGGCCCAAGCATGACGCGCCCCGAGGAGCGTCTTGCCACATGTCAACAATGGGTCTGACTGAGGGCCTCCAGGAGAGAAGCCCAAGCAAGACGCGCCCCGAGGAGCGTCTTGCCACATGTCAACAATGGGTCTGACTGAGGGCCTCCAGGAGAGAAGCCCAAGCAAGACGCGCCCCGAGGAGCGTCTTGCCACATGTCAGCACTCGGTCTGACTGAGCGACTCCAGGAGAGAGGCCCAAGCAAGACGCACCCCGGGGAGAGTCTTGACACATGTCAACACTGGGGCTGACAGAGGTCCTCCAGGAGAGAGGCCCAAGCAAGATGCGCCCCGAGGAGCGTCTTGCCACATGTAAACAATGGGTCTGACTGAGGGCCTCCAAGAGAGAAGCCCAAGCAAGACGCGCCCCGAGGAGCGTCTTGCACCATGTCAACACTGGGTCTGACTGAGCACCTCCAGGAGAGAGTTCCAAGCAAGACTCGCCCCGAGGAGCGTCTTGCCACATATCAACAATGGGTCTGACTGAGGGCCTCCATGAGAGAAGCCCAAGCAAGACGCGCCCCGAGGAGCATCTTGCCACATGTCAGCACTCGGTCTGACTGAGCGACTCCAGGAGAGAGGCCCAAGCAAGACGCACCCCGAGGAGCGTCTTGACACATGTCAACACTGGGGCTGACAGAGGGCCTCCAGGAGAGAGGCCCAAGCAAGATGCGCCCCGAGGAGCGTCTTGCCACATGTCAACAATGGGTCTGACTGAGGGCATCCAAGAGAGAAGCCCAAGCAAGACGCGCCCCGAGGAGCGTCTTGCACCATGTCAACACTGGGTCTGACTGAGCACCTCCAGGAGAGAGGCCCAAGCAAGACTCGCCCCGAGGAGCGTCTTGCCACATATCAACAATGGGTCTGACTGAGGGCCTCCATGAGAGAAGCCCAAGCAAGACGCGCCCCGAGGAGCATCTTGCCACATGTCAGCACTCGGTCTGACTGAGCGACTCCAGGAGAGAGGCCCAAGCAAGACGCACCCCGAGGAGCGTCTTGCACCATGTCAACACTCGGTCTGACTGAACGCCTCCAGGAGAGAAGCCCAAGCAAGACGCGCCCCGAGGAGCGTCTTGCCACATGTCAGCACTCGGTCTGACTGAACGCCTCCAGGAGAGAAGCCCCAGCAAGACACGCCCCGAGGAGCGTCTTGCCACATGTAAGCACTGGGTCTGACTGAGCGCCTCCAGGAGAGAGGCCCCAGCAAGACGCGCCCCGAGGAGCGTCTTGCCTTATGTCAGCACTCGGTCTGACTGAGCGCCTCCAGGAGAGAGGCCCAAGCAAGAACGCGCCCCGCGGAGCGTCTTGCCACATGTCAACAATGGGTCTGACTGAGGGCCTCCAGGAGAGAAGCCCAAGCAAGATGCGCCCCGAGGAGCGTCTTGCCACATGTCACCACTGGGTCTGACTGAGCGCCTCCAGGAGAGAGGCACAAGCAAGACGCGCCCCGAGGAGCGTCTTGCCACATGTCAACAATGGGTCTGACTGAGGGCCTCCAGGAGAGAAGCCCAAGCAAGACGCGTCCCGAGGAGCGTCTTGCCACATGTCAGCACTCGGTCTGACTGAACGCCTCCAGGAGAGAAGCCCAAGCAAGACGCGCCCCGAGGAGCGTCTTGCCACATGTCAGCACTCGGTCTGACTGAACGCCTCCAGGAGAGAAGCCCAAGCAAGACGCGCCCCGAGGAGCGTCTTGCCACATGTCAGCACTCGGTCTGACTGAACGCCTCCAGGAGAGAAGCCCCAGCAAGACACGCCCCGAGGAGCATCTTGCCACATGTTAGGTCGAGTCGGGCCATTGTCCCGACATCTCCAATGCAATGTAGGCTGCGCGGCACAAAATTGGCCTCAATGGCAATGAGCTCTGCCAATGTCCCGACATTCAGCCTGCCAATAGCCCGACTTTTTGCCGTCAAGCATACACCCCGGCGCCGACAGCAAAAGTCCACCGGATGGCGATCACGCTCCACCGTAGAATTTTCCATGCATTTTCACTGATGCCTTCACTCCACCTAGCCGACCGGTCTACGGGGGCTCCCCGGTCCCCCGGGTGTCCGATTGACCCGGGAGTCGGGGCGTTTCGACCAGCAGGTCCCCGGGATGCCCGATGTACTAATGGAAAGTAGTTTGGGTGCCAAAGAGAATTTAGGGTCGTGGGGTCACGCCCTTTCGGGGGGTCTTTCTAGCCCCCCCGCTGTTCCCCGGGCCATCGCCGCCGTCTCCCGATTCCGACGTTTTGTCCCAAAAGTCTACCAGGAGTCAAACCGAGGCCGCGGGAGGTAGTCCCCATCCGCCGGCGGCGTGCCCTCCGAAAACGGCGACCCCACGACCTGAAACGGCAAAGTTGCTTTTCCCGAGGTCTTTGGGCAATTTCACTCCGGGGGCCGACTCGGGGCCTCCCCTGGTGGGTGCCGTGCGAAAACCAGGTCTACCAGACGTTCCCGAGGGCGGTTTCCCACGTTTGACCCCGAGGGGCCAAAATCTGCACGGACACGCGGCCCTCGAAAAGGTCCGACGGTCACGATTTCGACGTGCGTGGATGAGACGGTAGCCGGGATGCACCACCCAAAATTTCGTGCGGCTACGCCAAACCGAATTCAAACGGCGGCCCAAAACTGTGAAAATTTAGCTCAGGCTTCATTTGCGGCCTTCTGCCATTTCACATGCATTTTTGCCATTTGCCTTACATGAATGTAAAAGCAATTTTGGTCTCCAATTTGAGCCTCTTTTTGGCCGCCGTTCGGCCACCGTTGATCCGAGGCTCCCGAAAACTCTTCTGGTGCATCCCAGCACTGGCCCGAACCACATACGTCGAGTTCGTGGCGGTCGCATCGTGTTAAGCGTCCGTTTGGGGCCCGAGGGCACTTTTCCCTCCATTTTTTGCCATGTGCTCGGCAAAGTGGCATTTCTCAACCGATTTTAACAAATCAAACATCAATTTGGCATGCCTCCGTCACCCCGAGCTAGCCCAGGCAGTTTGGTAGCCGTAGCTTGTTGTTTTGGTGCTGTTCTGGGTCAGAGGTCAGACAAAATGATGGATTTCAGCTGAAAACAGGGTTCTCTTCAACCTAGAGACTTGAACCTTGTAATGTTGTTTTAGATAGCTGACAGCTACAACATATTCCCTTTTCAAGTTGCTGGCTTATTCAGAAGGGTCAAGGTTCACAGCCTCTTGGTACATGCAGACAGATTGATGGATTTTGGTTGTTTTGGGGCAGAAAAACTGGGTTCTTTTCAACCTAGAGACTTGATACTTGTTTTCCTTTTTTAGAAGGCTGACAGCTACAACATATTACCTTTTCAAGTTGCTGGCTTATTCAGAAGGGTCAAGGTTCACAGCCTCTTGTTACATGCAGACAGATTGATGGATTTTGGCTGTTTTGGGGCAGAAAAACTGGGTTCTCGTCAACCTAGAGACTTGATACTTGCACATTTCCTTTAGATAGCTGACAGCTACCACATACGTCGAGTTCGTGCCGGTCGCATCGTGTTAAGTGTCCGTTTGGGGCCCGAGGGCACTTTTCCCTCCATTTTTTGCCATGTGCTCGGCAAAGTGGCATTTCTCAACCGATTTTAACAAATCAAACATCAATTTGGCATGCCTCCGTCACCCCGAGCTAGCCCAGGCAGTTTGGTAGCCGTAGCTTGTTGTTTTGGTGCTGTTCTGGGTCAGAGGTCAGACAAAATGGTGGATTTCAGCTGAAAACAGGCTTATCTTCAACCTAGAGACTTGATACTTGGTTTCCTTTTTTAGATAGCTGACAGCTACAACATATTCCCTTTTCAAGTTGCTGGCTTATTCAGAAGGGTCAAGGTTCACAGCCTCACGGTACATGCAGCCAAAATGATGGATTTGGGCTGTTTTGGGCCTGAAAAACTGCGTTCTCTTCAACCTAGAGACTTGAACCTCACACATGTCCTTTAGATAGCTGACAGCTACAACATACTCCCTTTGCAAGTTGCTGGCTTATTCAGAAGGGTCAAGGTTCACAGCCTCATGGTACATGCAGCCAAAATGATGGATTTGGGCTGTTTTGGGCCTGAAAAACTGCGTTCTCTTCAACCTAGAGACTTGAACCTCACACATTTCCTTTAGATAGCTTACAGCTACAACATACTCCCTTTGCAAGTTGCTGGCTTATTCAGAAGGGTCAAGGTTCACAGCCTCTTGGTACGTGCAGAGAAAATGATGGATTTGGGCTGTTTTGGGGCTGAAAAACTGTGTTCTCTTCAACCTAGAGACTTGAAACTCACACATTTCCTTTAGATAGCTGACAGCTACAACATACGTCGAGTTCGTGCCGGTCGCATCGTGTTAAGCGTCCGTTTTGGGCCGGAGGGCACTTTTCCCTCCAATTTTCCATGTGGCCGGCAAAGTGGCATTTCTCAACCGATTTGAACAAAACAGACATCAATTTGGCATGCCACTGTCACCCTGAGCTATCCCAGGAAGTCTGGTAGCCGTAGCTCCTTGTTTTGGTGCTGTTCTGGGTCAGAGGTCAGACAAAATGGTGGATTTCAGCTGAAAACAGGCTTCTCTTCAACCTAGAGACTTGACACTGATACTGTGTGCTCATTGACATCACAAGTCCATCATGTGTTCATTTCAGACAGATTGGAACTTGTTTTCACACAAATGGAACCAAAATTATGTGAAATTGGGCTTTGTGCGACATAATTGTGGGTGCCATTTAAAAACCATGAGTGGTAACGACTCCATTCCTTCTGTTCTTGATACAGAACATTAATTGGAGTATTTTAAAACCAACCAGACCTCTCTAGGATATTCAGAAGCCAAGTTATAAGCCCTCAAATGTGTAACCAGACAGCTGACTATATCTGCTTAGACAAGCGTCCCGAAAGGGCCCTACAAAAGGTCCTACGGCATCGATTTCGATGTGCGTTGATGAGATGGTAGCCGGGATGCACCACGGAAAATTTCGTGCGGCTACGCCAAACCGAATTCAAACGGCGGCCCAAAAGTGTGAAAATTTAGCTCAGGCTTCATTTGCGGCCTTCTGCCATTTCACATGCATTTTTGCCATTTCCCCTACATGAATGTAAAAGCAATTTTGGTCTCCAATTTGAGGCCCTTTTCGGCCGCCGTTCGGCCATCGTTGATCCGAGGCGCCCCAAAACTCTTCTGGTGCATCCCAGCACTGGCCCGAACCATAGATTTCGAATTCGTGCCGGTCGCATCGTGCTAAGTGTCCGTTTGGAGCCTGACGGCAGTTTTCCCTCCGTTTTTCCCGCCGTTTTGCCATGTGCTTGGCAAAGTGGCATTTCTCAACCGATTTTAACAAAACAAACATGAATTTGGCATGTCGCCGTCACCCCGAGCTAGCCCCGGCAGTTTGGCAGCCGTAGCTCGTTGTTCCGGTGCTGTTCTGAACCCTAGGTCACCAGAGGTCACGCTCTTTTTTGGCCACAGCTCCTCAAGGGAACGCCCGATCCGTCCCGTTTTTGGAGAGGTGGTCCCCGTGGTGCCAAGCAATCATAATCCACTGTCAAAATTGAAAAAAAAAAAAAAATTCATGTCTGACTTTGGCCAAAAAATACCCTCTTAGACGCAACGCCTGAAAGAGGACTTGTATTTTGCTGTTGAAAAGTGGAAAAAAAAAGTTCTGCTGGTGCCAGCGGCGCCATCTTCGGATATGTGGTGCGGGGTCCATACACGAGTCCACCTGAGGTGGTTCGGTGTCAAAATAGTTTGTGGTTCCGGAGATATAGCCCCCCAAAGAGCGCGATTTTTGCAGATTTGCAATGGCGCCATTTTAGCGCCGTGAGGGCTATCAAAAAGGCGAGTAGATTGTTGCGTTCGTACCAGAGTTCCGAACCAGAGAGTGAAGAAATTTTTTGACTGCGCCTCCTAGTGGCCGAACTTGGTCAGTGAGCGACGTAGCGTGACGCAGCTAAAATATTATGATTCGGCATGTCTTTCTTTACAACATTTCTGAATTTCATGTCCCTACGTGGAATTTAACTATTTTTAATGAATTAAAAGCAACCGGCAAAACCCTAGGCCCGAAACCACGATTTTTAGACCCTTTTTGGCCGCCGTTCGACCATCGTTGATCCGAGGCGCCCGAAAACTCTTCTGGTGCATCCCAGCACTGGCCCGAACCATAGATTTCGAATTCGTGCCGGTCGCATCGTGCTAAGCGTCCGTTTGGAGCCGAACGGCAGTTTTCCCTCCGTTTTTCCCGCCATTTTGCCATGTGCTCGGCAAAGTGGCATTTCTCAACCGATTTTCACCAAACAAACGTCGATTTGGCATGCCTCCGTCACCCAGAGCTAGCTCAGGCAGTTTGGTAGCCGTAGCTCGTTGTTCCGGTGCTGTTCTGGGTCAGAGGTCAGAAAAAATGATGGATTTCAGCTGAAAAGCAGTGTTCTCTTCAACCTAGAGACTTGAAACGTGCACTGTTTCTTTGAATAGCTGACAGCTAAAACATATTCAGTTTTCAAGTTGCTGGCTTATTCAGAAGGGTCAAGGTTCACAGCCTCTTGGTACGTGCAGAGAAAATGATGGATTTGGGCTGTTTTGGGGCTGCAAACAGGCTTCTCTTCAACCTAGAGACTTGACACTTGCACTGTTGCTTTAAATAGCTGACAGCTACAACAAATTGCCTTTTCAAGTTGCTGGCTTATTCAGAAGGGTCAAGGTTCACAGCCTCATGGTACGTGCAGCCAAAATGATGGATTTGGGCTGTTTTGGGGCTGAAAAACTGCGTTCTCTTCAACCTAGAGACTTGAACCTCACACATTTCCTTTAGATAGCTGACAGCTACAACATACTCCCTTTGCAAGTTGCTGGCTTATTCAGAAGGGTCAAGGTTCACAGCCTCTTGGTACGTGCAGAGAAAATGATGGATTTGGGTTGTTTTGGGGCTGAAAAACTGTGTTCTCTTCAACCTAGAGACTTGAAACTCACACATTTCCTTTAGATAGCTGACAGTTACAACATACGTCGAGTTCGTGCCGGTCGCATCGTGTTAAGCGTCCGTTTTGGGCCGGAGGGCACTTTTCCCTCCAATTTTCCATGTGGCCGGCAAAGTGGCATTTCTCAACCGATTTTAACAAAACAGACATCAATTTGGCATGCCACTGTCACCCTGAGCTATCCCAGGAAGTTTGGTAGCCGTAGCTCCTTGTTTTGGTGCTGTTCTGGGTCAGAGATCAGACAAAATGGTGGATTTCAGCTGAAAACAGGCTTATCTTCAACCTAGAGACTTGATACTTGGTTTCCTTTTTTAGATAGCTGACAGCTACAACATATTCCCTTTTCAAGTTGCTGGCTTATTCAGAAGGGTCAAGGTTCACAGCCTCACGGTACATGCAGCCAAAATGATGGATTTGGGCTGTTTTGGGGCTGAAAAACTGCGTTCTCTTCAACCTAGAGACTTGAACCTCACACATGTCCTTTAGATAGCTGACAGCTACAACATACTCCCTTTGCAAGTTGCTGGCTTATTCAGAAGGGTCAAGGTTCACAGCCTCATGGTACATGCAGCCAAAATGATGGATTTGGGCTATTTTGGGCCTGAAAAACTGCGTTCTCTTCAACCTAGAGACTTGAGCCTCACACATTTACTTTAGATAGCTGACAGCTACAACATACTCCCTTTGCAAGTTGCTGGCTTATTCAGAAGGGTCAAGGTTCACAGCCTCTTGGTACGTGCAGAGAAAATGATGGATTTGGGCTGTTTTGGGGCTGAAAAACTGTGTTCTCTTCAACCTAGAGACTTGAAACTCACACATTTCCTTTAGATAGCTGACAGCTACAACATACGTCGAGTTCGTGCCGGTCGCATCGTGTTAAGCGTCCGTTTTGGGCCGGAGGGCACTTTTCCCTCCAATTTTCCATGTGGCCGGCAAAGTGGCATTTCTCAACCGATTTTAACAAAACAGACATCAATTTGGCATGCCACTGTCACCCTGAGCTATCCCAGGAAGTTTGGTAGCCGTAGCTCCTTGTTTTGGTGCTGTTCTGGGTCAGAGGTCAGACAAAATGGTGGATTTCAGCTGAAAACAGGCTTCTCTTCAACCTAGAGACTTGACACTGATACTGTGTGCTCCTTGACATCACAGGTCCATCATGTGTTCATTTCAGACAGATTGGAACTTGTTTTCACACAAATGGAACCAAAATTATGTGAAATTGGGCTTTGTGCGACATAATTGTGGGTGCCATTTAAAAACCATGAGTGGTAACGACTCCATTCCTTCTGTTCTTGATACAGAACATTAATTGGAGTATTTTAAAACCAACCAGACCTCTCTAGGATATTCAGAAGCCAAGTTATAAGCCCACAAATGTGTAACCAGACAGCTGACTATATCTGCTTAGACACGCGTCCCGAAAGGGCCCTAGAAAAGGTCCGACGGCATCGATTTCGATGTGCGTTGATGAGATGGTAGCCGGGATGCACCACGGAAAATTTCGTGCGGCTACGCCAAACCGAATTCAAACGGCGGCCCAAAAGTGTGAAAATTTAGCTCAGGCTTCATTTGCGGCCTTCTGCCATTTCACATGCATTTTTGCCATTTCCCCTACATGAATGAAAAAGCAATTTTGGTCTCCAATTTGAGGCCCTTTTCGGCCGCCGTTCGGCCATCGTTGATCCGAGGCGCCCGAAAACTCTTCTGGTGCATCCCAGGACTGGCCCGAACCATAGATTTCGAATTCGTGCCGGTCGCATCGTGCTAAGTGTCCGTTTGGAGCCAGACGGCAGTTTTCCCTCCGTTTTTCCCGCCATTTTGCCATGTGCTCGGCAAAGTGGCATTTCTCAACCGATTTTCACCAAACAAACGTCGATTTGGCATGCCTCCGTCACCCAGAGCTAGCTCAGGCAGTTTGGTAGCCGTAGCTCGTTGTTCCGGTGCTGTTCTGGGTCAGAGGTCAGAAAACATGATGGATTTCAGCTGAAAACAGGGTTCTCTTCAACCTCCAGGCTTGACACTGATACTGTGTGCTCCTTGACCTCACAGGTCCATCATGTGTTCATTTCAGACAGATTGGAGCTTGTATCACAGATATGCAACCAGAAATATGTGAAATTGTGCTTGTTGCGACATATCTCTGGGTGCCATTAGAAAACCATAAGTGGTAATGACTCCATTCCTCCTCCTGGTGATAGGGGCTGGTAAGCAGAGTAATTTAAAACCAACCGGACCTCTCTAGGACATTCAGAAGCCAAGTTATGAGCCTCCAAAGGTGTATCCGGACATTTGTCTTTAAGGCAGAAGTGATCCGGTGACCTTTGTGACATCATCTGACCCCCTTAGGAAGGTGCTATCTTCATGAAAAGTTCAGATCACTTACAACTCCATAGATTATACTTTCATGTGATGTCTCAGCCTGATTGGACCTTGTTTTCACACAAAAGGAACCAAAATTATGTGAAATTGGGCTTTGTGCGACCTAATTTGGGGTGCCATTTAAAAACCATAGGTGCTAATGACTCCATTCCATCTGCTGTTGATAGGGGCTGTTAATTGTAGTAATTTAAAACAAACCTGACCTCTCTAGGACATTCAGAAGCCAAGCTATGGGCCTCTAAAGGTGTATCCGGACATTTTTCTTTAAGGCAGAAGTGATCCGGTGACCTTTGTGACATCATTTGACCCCCTTAGGAATGTGCTATCATTATGAAAAGTTCAGATCACTTACAACTCCATAGATTCTACCTTCCTGTTATGTTTCAGCCTGATTGAAGGTTTTTTCAGGGAACTGGAGCCAAAATTATGTGAAATTGGGCTTTGTGCAGCATAATTTGGGGTGCCATTTAAAAACCATAGGTGCTAATGACTCCATTCCGTCTGCTGGTGATAGGGGCTGTTAATTGTAGTAATTTAAAACAAACCTGACCTCTCTAGGACATTCAGAAGCCAAGCTATGGGCCTCTAAAGGTGTATCCGGACATTTTTCTTTAAGGCAGAAGTGATCCGGTGACCTTTGTGACATCATTTGACCCCCTTAGGAATGTGCTATCATTATGAAAAGTTCAGATCACTTACAACTCCATAGATTATACTTTCATGTGATGTCTCAGCCTGATTAGATCTTGTTTTCACACAAAAGGAACCAAAATTATGTGAAATTGGGCTTTGTGCGACATAATTTGGGGTGCCATTTAAAAACCATAGGTGCTAATGACTCCATTCCGTCTGCTGTTGATAGGGGCTGTTAATTGTAGTAATTTAAAACAAACCTGACCTCTCTAGGACATTCAGAAGCCAAGCTATGGGCCTCTAAAGGTGTATCCGGACATTTTTCTTTAAGGCAGAAGTGATCCGGTGACATTTGTGACATCATTTGACCCCCTTAGGAATGTGCTATCATTATGAAAAGTTCAGATCACTTAGAACTCCATAGAATCTACCTTCCTGTTATGTTTCAGCCTGATTGAAGCTTTTTTCAGGGAACTGGAACCAAAATTATGTGAAATTGGGCTTTGTGCAACATAATTTGGGGTGCCATTTAAAAAACATAAGTGCTATTGACTTAATTTCATTTTGTGGTAGCAGGGGCTGTTAATTTGAGTATTTTAAAACAAAGCTGACCTCTCTAGGACATTCAGAAGAAATGTTATAACACACATGGAACAAAAATTATGTTATGTTACGTCAAATGTGCCATTTGATTGACAAACGTAGGGGGAATGACAAATTGCCATGTCCCCTACATTCGTCCGTCTAATGGCAATACTTTGCCATTTGCCGGACGAATGTATTAGAAATGGCAATATTTTGCCATTTGCTGGACAAATGTAGGGGACATGGCAAATGCCAATTGCCGGACAGATGTAGGGGATTTGGAAACTAATTGCCATTTCCCCTACATTTGTCCGGCGATTGGCAATAAATGCCATTCAACGGACAAATGTAGGGCAAATGGCAAATTGACAATTGCTGGACATTTGTAGGGTAAATGGCAGTACTTTGCCATTTGCCGGACAAATGTAGGGCAAATGGCAATCAGTGCCAATTGCCTGACAAATGTCGGGGAAATGACAATTACTGCCATTTCTCCTACATTTGTCCGGCGATTGGCAATAAATGCCATTCAACGGACAAATGTAGGGCAAATGGCAAATTGCCAATTGCTGGACATTTGTAGGGTAAATGGCAGTACTTTGCCATTTGACGGACAAATGTAGGGGAAATGACAATTACTGCCATTTCTCCTACAATGTAGGGGAAATGTCCCTGTTTGCCATTTGCCCGACAAATGTAGGGCAAATGGCAATCAGTGCCAATTGCCTGACAAATGTCGGGGAAATGACAATTACTGCCATTTCTCCTACAATGTAGGGGAAATGTCCCTGTTTGCCATTTGCCCGACAAATGTAGGGCAAATGGCAATCAGTGCCAATTGCCTGACAAATGTCGGGGAAATGACAATTACTGCCATTTCTCCTACAATGTAGGGGAAATGTCCCTGTTTGCCATTTGCCCGACAAATGTAGGGCAAATGGCAATGAGTGCCAATTGCCTGACAAATGTCTGGGAAATGACAATTACTGCCATTTCTCCTACAATGTAGGGGAAATGTCACTGATTGCCATTTGCCCGACAAATGTAGGGGTATTGGCAATCAGTGCCAATTGCCTTACAAATGTAGGGGAAATGACATTTACTGCCATTTCTCCTACAATGTAGGGGAAATGTCACTGATTGTCATTTGCCTGACAAATGTAGGGGTAATGGCAATCAGTGCCAATTGCCTGACAAATGTCGGGCAAATGACAATTACTGCCATTGCCCCGAAAATGTAGGGGAAATGTCACTGATTGCCATTTGCATGAACAAATGTAGGGCAAATGGCAATTGTTAGTTTGATTTTCACACAAGTATTCTGTCAAAACAGAGTTCATCACTCAGTGCATCCTAGAAGGTCATGGGAAGGCTCCAAGCAAAACCAATGTGTTGTTTATGACTGCCTGCAGACTCTTCTCCAAAGTGCAGTGTCTGTGAAGAAGTATGTACTTATCTATAACTTGGTGTGTGCTCCCAAATAAAGTGTCCCTGCAAAACCAATGTGTTGTTTATGACTGCCTGCAGACTCTTCTCCAAAGTGCAGTGTCTGTGAAGAAGTATGTACTTATCTATAACTTGGTGTGTGCTCCCATATAAAGTGTCCCTGCAAAACCAATGTGTTGTTTATGACTGCCTGCAGACTCTTCTCCAAAGTGCAGTGTCTGTGAAGAAGTATGTACTTATCTATAACTTGGTGTGTGCTCCCAAATAAAGTGTCCCTGCAAAACCAATGTGTTGTTTATGACTGCCTGAAGACTCATCTCCAAAGTGTAGTGTCTGTGAAGAAGTATGTACTTATCTGGAACTTGGTGTGTGTGTGTGCTCCCAAATAAAGTCCACAGCCTTGGCTCTGTGTGAGAGTAAATTGACTTCTGACTCTGGTGGGAGTCATTCTCTCAGCCTTTGCAAAGTGATTTTGGTGTTTAGTGATAAATGGTATTGAGAACCTAATATTTCTAACCCCTTTGCCTGTGTTGGTACGCCTGAATTGAATAAATAAAAATGTCAAACAGCTATCATTTGCCAGTTCATTGAATAATATATGGGTAAAAATAATGCCCAATTGTCATTACTGTGACACAGGACGGACAAATGTAGGCGAATTGTCATTACTGTGACACAGGACGGACAAATGTATGCAAATTGTCATTACTGTGACACCGGACGGACAAATGTAGGCGAATTGTCATTAGTGTGACACAGGACGGACAAATGTAGGTGTATTGTCATTCTTCTGACACAGGACGGACAGATGTATGCGAATTGTCATTACTGTGACACAGGACGGACAAATTTAGGGCAACTGGGTATTGTTACTTTGATTTTCACCTATGTATTCTGTCTATACAGAGTTCATCACTCAGTGCGTCCTAGAAGTTCCTGGGAAGGCTCCAAGCAAAACCAATGTGTTGTTTATGACTGCCTGAAGACTCATCTCCAAAGTGTAGTGTCTGTGAAGAAGTATGTACTTATCTATAACTTGGTGTGTGCTCCCAAATTAAGTGTCACTGCAAAACCAATGTGTTGTTTATGACTGCCTGAAGACTCTTCTCCAAAGTGTAGTGTCTGTGAAGAAGTATGTACTTATCTATAACTTGGTGTGTGCTCCCAAATAAAGTGTCCCTGCAAAACCAATGTGTTGTTTATGACTGCCTGAAGACTCTTCTCCAAAGTGTAGTGTCTGTGAAGAAGTATGTACTTATCTATAACTTGGTGTGTGCTCCCAAATAAAGTGTCCCTGCAAAACCAATGTGTTGTTTATGACTGCCTGCAGACTCTTCTCCAAAGTGTAGTGTCTGTGAAGAAGTATGTACTTATCTATAACTTGGTGTGTGCTCCCAAATAAAGTGTCCCTGCAAAACCAATGTGTTGTTTATGACTGCCTGCAGACTCTTCTCCAAAGTGTAGTGTCTGTGAAGAAGTATGTACTTAGCTCTAACTTGGTGTGTTCGCTCCCAAATAAAGTCTCCAGCTTTGGCTCTGTGTGAGAGGAAATTGGCTTCTGACTCCGGTGGGTGTCATTCTCTCACCCTTTGCAAAGTGATTTTGGTTTTTTTAGACAAATGGTATTGAGAACCTAGTATTTCTAGCCAGTTTGCGTGTGTTGGTACGCCAGAATTGAATAAATGAAAATGCCCAACAGCTACCATTTGCCAGTTTATGCACTTGTATATGGTAGTTCCATTGGGCCGTCAAATGTAGGGGAATTGGCAATTGCCATTTGATGTAAAAATTGTAGGGGCATTGGCAATAGTTTGACATTTGGCGGGCAAATGTAGGGAAATTGTCAATTTTTTGACATTTGACAGGCAAATGTAGGGCAAATGATAATTATTGCCATTTGCCGGACAAATGTCAGACAAATGGCAATTATTTGCCATTTTCTGGACAAATGTAGTAGAAATGGCAATTTGACAGTTCTCCTACATTTGTCGGGCAATTGGCAACTATTGCCATTTGCCGGACAAATGTAGGGGAAATGTCAATTGCTTGCCATTTGCCGGACAAATGTAGTGGAAATGGCAATTTGCCATTTGCTGGACCAACCTCTAGCGCCCTGCCAAACGTCTAAGTGCATTTGCCATTACCCCGACGCGTTTGCCATTCGACATACAAATGTCGGGCTAGTGTCAAAACGGTTGCCATTACCCTGACATTTTGCCATTTGCCATTGAGATTTGCCATTTGCCATACAAATGTCGGGGAATTGACAAGTCGGGACATTGTCCCTCATAAAGTCTACTTTTTGACAAATCTGCCACAAGCCTGACCCCATCTCCCCCTGGTGGATCGACGCGGTACTGGGACAATCGCCCTACGCCCCCATGCAAACTTTGAAAAATCGCAGCGCGGCCCCCGGGGGCCCCAGAGGGACGCGCCACGGAGCGCGGGGTAGCCCCCGGGCCCGGCTGCGCGGCCGGGGCCCTCCCTGATTTTTGGGGGCCTCGGGGGCCGGGCGGCGGGGGCCCGAAGGGGGCCGATAATGCGCGGGGGCGTGTCGGTTGGCCGATAACATTGGGTGTAGGGCAAGTGTCCCCCGGAGACCTAAGGGAGTGGTAAGCACTGGGTCTGACTGAGCGCCTCCAGGAGAGAGGCCCCAGCAAGACGCGCC
Organism: Nothobranchius furzeri; assembly: GCF_043380555.1. NCBI lineage: Eukaryota > Metazoa > Chordata > Actinopteri > Cyprinodontiformes > Nothobranchiidae > Nothobranchius > Nothobranchius furzeri. Next base: position 6,904,116 of record NC_091753.1, read on the forward strand.
CCGAGGAGCGTCTTGCCTTATGTCAGCAATCGGTCTGACTGAGCGCCTCCAGGAGAGAGGCCCAAGCAAGACGCGCCCCGCGGAGCGTCTTGCCACATGTCAACAATGGGTCTGACTGAGGGCCTCCAGGAGAGAAGCCCAAGCAAGATGCGCCCCGAGGAACGTCTTGCCACATGTCACCACTGGGTCTGACTGAGCGCCTCCAGGAGAGAGGCCCAAGCAAGACTCGCCCCGAGGAGCGTCTTGCCACATATCAACAATGGGTCTGACTGAGGGCCTCCATGAGAGAAGCCCAAGCAAGACGCGCCCCGAGGAGCATCTTGCCACATGTCAGCACTCGGTCTGACTGAGCGACTCCAGGAGAGAGGCCCAAGCAAGACGCACCCCGAGGAGCGTCTTGACACATGTCAACACTGGGGCTGACAGAGGGCCTCCTGGAGAGAGGCCCAAGCAAGATGCGCCCCGAGGAGCGTCTTGCCACATGTCAACAATGGGTCTGACTGAGGGCCTCCAAGAGAGAAGCCCAAGCAAGACGCGCCCCGAGGAGCGTCTTGCACCATGTCAACACTGGGTCTGACTGAGCACCTCCAGGAGAGAGGCCCAAGCAAGACTCGCCCCGAGGAGCGTCTTGCCACATATCAACAATGGGTCTGACTGAGGGCCTCCATGAGAGAAGCCCAAGCAAGACGCGCCCCGAGGAGCGTCTTGCCACATGTCAGCACTCGGTCTGACTGAGCGTCTCCAGGAGAGCTGCCCAAGCAAGACGCGCCCCGAGGAGCGTCTTGCCACATGTCACCACTGGGTCTGACTGAGCGCCTCCAGGAGAGAGGCCCAAGCAAGACGCGCCCCGAGGAGCGTCTTGCCACATGTCAACAATGAGTCTGACTGAGGGCCTCCAGGAGAGAAGCCCAAGCAAGACGCGTCCCGAGGAGTGTCTTGCCACATGTCAGCACTCGGTCTGACTGAACGCCTCCAGGAGAGAAGCCCCAGCAATACGCGCCCCGAGGAGCGTCTTGCCACATGTAAGCAATGGGTCTGACTGAGCGCCTCCAGGAGAGAGGCCCCAGCAAGACGCGCCCCGAGGAGCGTCTTGCCTTATGTCAGCACTCGGTCTGACTGAGCGCCTCCAGGAGAGAGGCCCAAGCAAGACGCGTCCCGAGGAGTGTCTTGCCACATGTCAACAATGAGTCTGACTGAGGGCCTCCAGGAGAGAAGCCCAAGCAAGACGCGTCCCGAGGAGTGTCTTGCCACATGTCAACAATGGGTCTGACTGAGGGCCTCCAGGAGAGAAGCCCAAGCAAGACGCGCCCCGAGGAGCGTCTTGCCACATGTCAGCACTCGGTCTGACTGAGCGCCTCCAGGAGAGAGGCCCAAGCAAGACGCACCCCGAGGAGCGTCTTGACACATGTCAACACTGGGGCTGACAGAGGAACTCCAGGAGAGAAGCCCAAGCAAGACGCGCCCCGAGGTGCGTCTTGCCACATATCAACAATGGGTCTGACTGAGGGCCTCCATGAGAGAAGCCCAAGCAAGACGCGCCCCGAGGAGCGTCTTGTCACGTGTCAACACTGGGTCTGACTGAGAGTCTCCAGGAGAGAGGCCCAAGCAAGACGCGCCCCGAGGAGCGTCTTGCCACATGTAAGCACTGGGTCTGACTGAGCGCCTCCAGGAGAGAGGCCCCAGCAAGACGCGCCCCGAGGAGCGTCTTGCCTTATGTCAGCACTCGGTCTGACTGAGCGCCTCCAGGAGAGAGGCCCAAGCAAGACGCGCCCCGAGGAGCGTCTTGCCACATGTCAACAATGGGTCTGACTGAGGGCCTCCAGGAGAGAAGCCTCAAGCAAGACGTGCCCTGAGGAGCGTCTTGCCACATGTCAACAATGGGTCTGACTGAGCGCCTCCAGGAGAGAGGCCCAAGCAAGACGCGCCCCGAGGAGCGTCTTGCCACATGTCACCACTGGGTCTGACTGAGCGCCTCCAGGAGAGAGGCCCAAGCAAGACGCGCCCCGAGGAGCGTCTTGCCACATGTCAACAATGGGTCTGACTGAGGGCCTCCAGGAGAGAAGCCCAAGCAAGACGCCTCCCGAGGAGCGTCTTGCCACATGTCAGCACTCGGTCTGACTGAACGCCTCCAGGAGAGAAGCCCCAGCAAGACGCGCCCCGAGGAGCGTCTTGCCACATGTAAGCACTGGGTCTGACTGAGCGCCTCCAGGAGAGAGGCCCCAGCAAGACGCGCCCCGAGGAGCGTCTTGCCACATGTAAGCACTGGGTCTGACTGAGCGCCTCCATGAGAGAAGCCCCAGCAAGACACGTCCCGAGGAGCGTCTTACCACATGTCAGCACTCGGTCTGACTGAACGCCTCCAGGAGAGAAGCCCAAGCAAGACGCGCCCCGAGGAGCGTCTTGCCACATGTCAGCACTCGGTCTGACTGAACGCCTCCAGGAGAGAAGCCCCAGCAAGACACGCCCCGAGGAGCGTCTTGCCACATGTAAGCACTGGGTCTGACTGAGCACCTCCAGGAGAGAGGCCCCAGCAAGACGCGCCCCGAGGAGCGTCATGCCTTATGTCAGCACTCGGTCTGACTGAGCGCCTCCAGGAGAGAGGCCCAAGCATGACGCGCCCCGAGGAGCGTCTTGCCACATGTCAACAATGGGTCTGACTGAGGGCCTCCAGGAGAGAAGCCCAAGCAAGACGCGCCCCGAGGAGCGTCTTGCCACATGTCAACAATGGGTCTGACTGAGGGCCTCCAGGAGAGAAGCCCAAGCAAGACGCGCCCCGAGGAGCGTCTTGCCACATGTCAGCACTCGGTCTGACTGAACGCCTCCAGGAGAGAAGCCCCAGCAATACGCGCCCCGAGGAGCGTCTTGCCACATGTAAGCAATGGGTCTGACTGAGCGCCTCCAGGAGAGAGGCCCCAGCAAGACGCGCCCCGAGGAGCGTCTTGCCTTATGTCAGCACTCGGTCTGACTGAGCGCCTCCAGGAGAGAGGCCCAAGCAAGACGCGTCCCGAGGAGTGTCTTGCCACATGTCAACAATGAGTCTGACTGAGGGCCTCCAGGAGAGAAGCCCAAGCAAGACGCGTCCCGAGGAGTGTCTTGCCACATGTCAACAATGGGTCTGACTGAGGGCCTCCAGGAGAGAAGCCCAAGCAAGACGCGCCCCGAGGAGCGTCTTGCCACATGTCAGCACTCGGTCTGACTGAGCGACTCCAGGAGAGAGGCCCAAGCAAGACGCACCCCGAGGAGCGTCTTGACACATGTCAACACTGGGGCTGACAGAGGGCCTCCTGGAGAGAGGCCCAAGCAAGATGCGCCCCGAGGAGCGTCTTGCCACATGTCAACAATGGGTCTGACTGAGGGCCTCCAAGAGAGAAGCCCAAGCAAGACGCGCCCCGAGGAGCGTCTTGCACCATGTCAACACTGGGTCTGACTGAGCACCTCCAGGAGAGAGGCCCAAGCAAGACTCGCCCCGAGGAGCGTCTTGCCACATATCAACAATGGGTCTGACTGAGGGCCTCCATGAGAGAAGCCCAAGCAAGACGCGCCCCGAGGAGCGTCTTGCCACATGTCAGCACTCGGTCTGACTGAGCGTCTCCAGGAGAGCTGCCCAAGCAAGACGCGCCCCGAGGAGCGTCTTGCCACATGTCACCACTGGGTCTGACTGAGCGCCTCCAGGAGAGAGGCCCAAGCAAGACGCGCCCCGAGGAGCGTCTTGCCACATGTCAACAATGAGTCTGACTGAGGGCCTCCAGGAGAGAAGCCCAAGCAAGACGCGTCCCGAGGAGTGTCTTGCCACATGTCAGCACTCGGTCTGACTGAACGCCTCCAGGAGAGAAGCCCCAGCAATACGCGCCCCGAGGAGCGTCTTGCCACATGTAAGCAATGGGTCTGACTGAGCGCCTCCAGGAGAGAGGCCCCAGCAAGACGCGCCCCGAGGAGCGTCTTGCCTTATGTCAGCACTCGGTCTGACTGAGCGCCTCCAGGAGAGAGGCCCAAGCAAGACGCGTCCCGAGGAGTGTCTTGCCACATGTCAACAATGAGTCTGACTGAGGGCCTCCAGGAGAGAAGCCCAAGCAAGACGCGTCCCGAGGAGTGTCTTGCCACATGTCAACAATGGGTCTGACTGAGGGCCTCCAGGAGAGAAGCCCAAGCAAGACGCGCCCCGAGGAGCGTCTTGCCACATGTCAGCACTCGGTCTGACTGAGCGCCTCCAGGAGAGAGGCCCAAGCAAGACGCACCCCGAGGAGCGTCTTGACACATGTCAACACTGGGGCTGACAGAGGAACTCCAGGAGAGAAGCCCAAGCAAGACGCGCCCCGAGGTGCGTCTTGCCACATATCAACAATGGGTCTGACTGAGGGCCTCCATGAGAGAAGCCCAAGCAAGACGCGCCCCGAGGAGCGTCTTGTCACGTGTCAACACTGGGTCTGACTGAGAGTCTCCAGGAGAGAGGCCCAAGCAAGACGCGCCCCGAGGAGCGTCTTGCCACATGTAAGCACTGGGTCTGACTGAGCGCCTCCAGGAGAGAGGCCCCAGCAAGACGCGCCCCGAGGAGCGTCTTGCCTTATGTCAGCACTCGGTCTGACTGAGCGCCTCCAGGAGAGAGGCCCAAGCAAGACGCGCCCCGAGGAGCGTCTTGCCACATGTCAACAATGGGTCTGACTGAGGGCCTCCAGGAGAGAAGCCTCAAGCAAGACGTGCCCTGAGGAGCGTCTTGCCACATGTCAACAATGGGTCTGACTGAGCGCCTCCAGGAGAGAGGCCCAAGCAAGACGCGCCCCGAGGAGCGTCTTGCCACATGTCACCACTGGGTCTGACTGAGCGCCTCCAGGAGAGAGGCCCAAGCAAGACGCGCCCCGAGGAGCGTCTTGCCACATGTCAACAATGGGTCTGACTGAGGGCCTCCAGGAGAGAAGCCCAAGCAAGACGCCTCCCGAGGAGCGTCTTGCCACATGTCAGCACTCGGTCTGACTGAACGCCTCCAGGAGAGAAGCCCCAGCAAGACGCGCCCCGAGGAGCGTCTTGCCACATGTAAGCACTGGGTCTGACTGAGCGCCTCCAGGAGAGAGGCCCCAGCAAGACGCGCCCCGAGGAGCGTCTTGCCACATGTAAGCACTGGGTCTGACTGAGCGCCTCCATGAGAGAAGCCCCAGCAAGACACGTCCCGAGGAGCGTCTTACCACATGTCAGCACTCGGTCTGACTGAACGCCTCCAGGAGAGAAGCCCAAGCAAGACGCGCCCCGAGGAGCGTCTTGCCACATGTCAGCACTCGGTCTGACTGAACGCCTCCAGGAGAGAAGCCCCAGCAAGACACGCCCCGAGGAGCGTCTTGCCACATGTAAGCACTGGGTCTGACTGAGCACCTCCAGGAGAGAGGCCCCAGCAAGACGCGCCCCGAGGAGCGTCATGCCTTATGTCAGCACTCGGTCTGACTGAGCGCCTCCAGGAGAGAGGCCCAAGCATGACGCGCCCCGAGGAGCGTCTTGCCACATGTCAACAATGGGTCTGACTGAGGGCCTCCAGGAGAGAAGCCCAAGCAAGACGCGCCCCGAGGAGCGTCTTGCCACATGTCAACAATGGGTCTGACTGAGGGCCTCCAGGAGAGAAGCCCAAGCAAGACGCGCCCCGAGGAGCGTCTTGCCACATGTCAGCACTCGGTCTGACTGAACGCCTCCAGGAGAGAAGCCCCAGCAATACGCGCCCCGAGGAGCGTCTTGCCACATGTAAGCAATGGGTCTGACTGAGCGCCTCCAGGAGAGAGGCCCCAGCAAGACGCGCCCCGAGGAGCGTCTTGCCTTATGTCAGCACTCGGTCTGACTGAGCGCCTCCAGGAGAGAGGCCCAAGCAAGACGCGTCCCGAGGAGTGTCTTGCCACATGTCAACAATGAGTCTGACTGAGGGCCTCCAGGAGAGAAGCCCAAGCAAGACGCGTCCCGAGGAGTGTCTTGCCACATGTCAACAATGGGTCTGACTGAGGGCCTCCAGGAGAGAAGCCCAAGCAAGACGCGCCCCGAGGAGCGTCTTGCCACATGTCAGCACTCGGTCTGACTGAGCGACTCCAGGAGAGAGGCCCAAGCAAGACGCACCCCGAGGAGCGTCTTGACACATGTCAACACTGGGGCTGACAGAGGGCCTCCTGGAGAGAGGCCCAAGCAAGATGCGCCCCGAGGAGCGTCTTGCCACATGTCAACAATGGGTCTGACTGAGGGCCTCCAAGAGAGAAGCCCAAGCAAGACGCGCCCCGAGGAGCGTCTTGCACCATGTCAACACTGGGTCTGACTGAGCACCTCCAGGAGAGAGGCCCAAGCAAGACTCGCCCCGAGGAGCGTCTTGCCACATATCAACAATGGGTCTGACTGAGGGCCTCCATGAGAGAAGCCCAAGCAAGACGCGCCCCGAGGAGCGTCTTGCCACATGTCAGCACTCGGTCTGACTGAGCGTCTCCAGGAGAGCTGCCCAAGCAAGACGCGCCCCGAGGAGCGTCTTGCCACATGTCACCACTGGGTCTGACTGAGCGCCTCCAGGAGAGAGGCCCAAGCAAGACGCGCCCCGAGGAGCGTCTTGCCACATGTCAACAATGAGTCTGACTGAGGGCCTCCAGGAGAGAAGCCCAAGCAAGACGCGTCCCGAGGAGTGTCTTGCCACATGTCAGCACTCGGTCTGACTGAACGCCTCCAGGAGAGAAGCCCCAGCAATACGCGCCCCGAGGAGCGTCTTGCCACATGTAAGCAATGGGTCTGACTGAGCGCCTCCAGGAGAGAGGCCCCAGCAAGACGCGCCCCGAGGAGCGTCTTGCCTTATGTCAGCACTCGGTCTGACTGAGCGCCTCCAGGAGAGAGGCCCAAGCAAGACGCGTCCCGAGGAGTGTCTTGCCACATGTCAACAATGAGTCTGACTGAGGGCCTCCAGGAGAGAAGCCCAAGCAAGACGCGTCCCGAGGAGTGTCTTGCCACATGTCAACAATGGGTCTGACTGAGGGCCTCCAGGAGAGAAGCCCAAGCAAGACGCGCCCCGAGGAGCGTCTTGCCACATGTCAGCACTCGGTCTGACTGAGCGCCTCCAGGAGAGAGGCCCAAGCAAGACGCACCCCGAGGAGCGTCTTGACACATGTCAACACTGGGGCTGACAGAGGAACTCCAGGAGAGAAGCCCAAGCAAGACGCGCCCCGAGGTGCGTCTTGCCACATATCAACAATGGGTCTGACTGAGGGCCTCCATGAGAGAAGCCCAAGCAAGACGCGCCCCGAGGAGCGTCTTGTCACGTGTCAACACTGGGTCTGACTGAGAGTCTCCAGGAGAGAGGCCCAAGCAAGACGCGCCCCGAGGAGCGTCTTGCCACATGTAAGCACTGGGTCTGACTGAGCGCCTCCAGGAGAGAGGCCCCAGCAAGACGCGCCCCGAGGAGCGTCTTGCCTTATGTCAGCACTCGGTCTGACTGAGCGCCTCCAGGAGAGAGGCCCAAGCAAGACGCGCCCCGAGGAGCGTCTTGCCACATGTCAACAATGGGTCTGACTGAGGGCCTCCAGGAGAGAAGCCTCAAGCAAGACGTGCCCTGAGGAGCGTCTTGCCACATGTCAACAATGGGTCTGACTGAGCGCCTCCAGGAGAGAGGCCCAAGCAAGACGCGCCCCGAGGAGCGTCTTGCCACATGTCACCACTGGGTCTGACTGAGCGCCTCCAGGAGAGAGGCCCAAGCAAGACGCGCCCCGAGGAGCGTCTTGCCACATGTCAACAATGGGTCTGACTGAGGGCCTCCAGGAGAGAAGCCCAAGCAAGACGCCTCCCGAGGAGCGTCTTGCCACATGTCAGCACTCGGTCTGACTGAACGCCTCCAGGAGAGAAGCCCCAGCAAGACGCGCCCCGAGGAGCGTCTTGCCACATGTAAGCACTGGGTCTGACTGAGCGCCTCCAGGAGAGAGGCCCCAGCAAGACGCGCCCCGAGGAGCGTCTTGCCACATGTAAGCACTGGGTCTGACTGAGCGCCTCCATGAGAGAAGCCCCAGCAAGACACGTCCCGAGGAGCGTCTTACCACATGTCAGCACTCGGTCTGACTGAACGCCTCCAGGAGAGAAGCCCAAGCAAGACGCGCCCCGAGGAGCGTCTTGCCACATGTCAGCACTCGGTCTGACTGAACGCCTCCAGGAGAGAAGCCCCAGCAAGACACGCCCCGAGGAGCGTCTTGCCACATGTAAGCACTGGGTCTGACTGAGCACCTCCAGGAGAGAGGCCCCAGCAAGACGCGCCCCGAGGAGCGTCATGCCTTATGTCAGCACTCGGTCTGACTGAGCGCCTCCAGGAGAGAGGCCCAAGCATGACGCGCCCCGAGGAGCGTCTTGCCACATGTCAACAATGGGTCTGACTGAGGGCCTCCAGGAGAGAAGCCCAAGCAAGACGCGCCCCGAGGAGCGTCTTGCCACATGTCAACAATGGGTCTGACTGAGGGCCTCCAGGAGAGAAGCCCAAGCAAGACGCGCCCCGAGGAGCGTCTTGCCACATGTCAGCACTCGGTCTGACTGAGCGACTCCAGGAGAGAGGCCCAAGCAAGACGCACCCCGGGGAGAGTCTTGACACATGTCAACACTGGGGCTGACAGAGGGCCTCCAGGAGAGAGGCCCAAGCAAGATGCGCCCCGAGGAGCGTCTTGCCACATGTAAACAATGGGTCTGACTGAGGGCCTCCAAGAGAGAAGCCCAAGCAAGACGCGCCCCGAGGAGCGTCTTGCACCATGTCAACACTGGGTCTGACTGAGCACCTCCAGGAGAGAGGCCCAAGCAAGACTCGCCCCGAGGAGCGTCTTGCCACATATCAACAATGGGTCTGACAGAGGGCCTCCATGAGAGAAGCCCAAGCAAGACGCGCCCCGAGGAGCATCTTGCCACATGTCAGCACTCGGTCTGACTGAGCGACTCCAGGAGAGAGGCCCAAGCAAGACGCACCCCGAGGAGCGTCTTGACACATGTCAACACTGGGGCTGACAGAGGGCCTCCAGGAGAGAGGCCCAAGCAAGATGCGCCCCGAGGAGCGTCTTGCCACATGTCAACAATGGGTCTGACTGAGGGCCTCCAAGAGAGAAGCCCAAGCAAGACGCGCCCCGAGGAGCGTCTTGCACCATGTCAACACTGGGTCTGACTGAGCACCTCCAGGAGAGAGGCCCAAGCAAGACTCGCCCCGAGGAGCGTCTTGCCACATATCAACAATGGGTCTGACTGAGGGCCTCCATGAGAGAAGCCCAAGCAAGACGCGCCCCGAGGAGCGTCTTGCCACATGTCAGCACTCGGTCTGACTGACCGCCTCCAGGAGAGAGGCCCAAGCAAGACGCGCCCCGAGGAGCGTCTTGCCACATATCAACAATGGGTCTGACTGAGGGCCTCCATGAGAGAAGCCCAAGCAAGACGCGCCCCGAGGAGCGTCTTGTCACGTGTCAACACTGGGTCTGACTGAGCGTCTCCAGGAGAGAGGCCCAAGCAAGACGCGCCCCGAGGAGCGTCTTGCCACATGTCACCACTGGGTCTGACTGAGCGCCTCCAGGAGAGAAGCCCAAGCAAGACGCGTCCCGAGGAGTGTCTTGCCACATGTCAGCACTCGGTCTGACTGAACGCCTCCAGGAGAGAAGCCCCAGCAAGACGCGCCCCGAGGAGCGTCTTGCCACATGTAAGCACTGGGTCTGACTGAGCGCCTCCAGGAGAGAGGCCCCAGCAAGACGCGCCCCGAGGAGCGTCTTGCCTTATGTCAGCACTCGGTCTGACTGAGGGCCTCCAGGAGAGAGGCCCAAGCAAGACGCGTCCCGAGGAGTGTCTTGCCACATGTCAACAATGAGTCTGACTGAGGGCCTCCAGGAGAGAAGCCCAAGCAAGACGCGCCCCGAGGAGCGTCTTGCCACATGTCAGCACTCGGTCTGACTGAGCGCCTCCAGGAGAGAGGCCCAAGCAAGACGCACCCCGAGGAGCGTCTTGACACATGTCAACACTGGGGCTGACAGAGGAACTCCAGGAGAGAGGCCCAAGCAAGATGCGCCCCGAGGAGCGTCTTGCCACATGTAAACAATGGGTCTGACTGAGGGCCTCCAGGAGAGAAGCCCAAGCAAGACGCGCCCCGAGGAGCGTCTTGCCACATATCAACAATGGGTCTGACTGAGGGCCTCCATGAGAGAAGCCCAAGCAAGACGCGCCCCGAGGAGCGTCTTGTCACGTGTCAACACTGGGTCTGACTGAGCGTCTCCAGGAGAGAGGCCCAAGCAAGACGCGCCCCGAGGAGCGTCTTGCCACATGTAAGCACTGGGTCTGACTGAGCGCCTCCAGGAGAGAGGCCCCACCAAGACGCGCCCCGAGGAGCGTCTTGCCTTATGTCAGCACTCGGTCTGACTGAGCGCCTCCAGGAGAGAGGCCCAAGCAAGAAGCGCCCCGAGGAGCGTCTTGCCACATGTCAACAATGGGTCTGACTGAGGGCCTCCAGGAGAGAAGCCTCAAGCAAGACGTGCCCTGAGGAGCGTCTTGCCACATGTCAACAATGGGTCTGACTGAGCGCCTCCAGGAGAGAGGCCCAAGCAAGACGCGCCCCGAGGAGCGTCTTGCCACATGTCACCACTGGGTCTGACTGAGCGCCTCCAGGAGAGAGGCCCAAGCAAGACGCGCCCCGAGGAGCGTCTTGCCACATGTAAGCACTGGGTCTGACTGAGCGCCTCCAGGAGAGAAGCCCCAGCAAGACGCGCCCCGAGGAGCGTCTTACCACATGTCAGCACTCGGTCTGACTGAACGCCTCCAGGAGAGAAGCCCAAGCAAGACGCGCCCCGAGGAGCGTCTTGCCACATGTCAGCACTCGGTCTGACTGAACGCCTCCAGGAGAGAAGCCCCAGCAAGACACGCCCCGAGGAGCGTCTTGCCACATGTAAGCACTGGGTCTGACTGAGCACCTCCAGGAGAGAGGCCCCAGCAAGACGCGCCCCGAGGAGCGTCTTGCCTTATGTCAGCACTCGGTCTGACTGAGCGCCTCCAGGAGAGAGGTCCAAGCAAGACGCGCCCCGCGGAGCGTCTTGCCACATGTCAACAATGGGTCTGACTGAGGGCCTCCAGGAGAGAAGCCCAAGCAAGACGCGCCCCGAGGAGCGTCTTGCCACATGTCAGCACTCGGTCTGACTGAGCGACTCCAGGAGAGAGGCCCAAGCAAGACGCACCCCGGGGAGCGTCTTGACACATGTCAACACTGGGGCTGACAGAGGGCCTCCAGGAGAGAGGCCCAAGCAAGATGCGCCCCGAGGAGCGTCTTGCCACATGTAAAACAATGGGTCTGACTGAGGGCCTCCAAGAGAGAAGCCCAAGCAAGACGCGCCCCGAGGAGCGTCTTGCACCATGTCAACACTGGGTCTGACTGAGCACCTCCAGGAGAGAGGCCCAAGCAAGACTCGCCCCGAGGAGCGTCTTGCCACATATCAACAATGGGTCTGACTGAGGGCCTCCATGAGAGAAGCCCAAGCAAGACGCGCCCCGAGGAGCATCTTGCCACATTTCAGCACTCGGTCTGACTGAGCGACTCCAGGAGAGAGGCCCAAGCAAGACGCACCCCGAGGAGCATCTTGACACATGTCAACACTGGGGCTGACAGAGGGCCTCCAGGAGAGAGGCCCAAGCAAGATGCGCCCCGAGGAGCGTCTTGCCACATGTCAACAATGGGTCTGACTGAGGGCCTCCGAGAGAGAAGCCCAAGCAAGACGCGCCCCGAGGAGCGTCTTGCACCATGTCAACACTGGGTCTGACTGAGCACCTCCAGGAGAGAGGCCCAAGCAAGACTCGCCCCGAGGAGCGTCTTGCCACATATCAACAATGGGTCTGACTGAGGGCCTCCATGAGAGAAGCCCAAGCAAGACGCGCCCCGAGGAGCGTCTTGCCACATGTCAGCACTCGGTCTGACTGAGCGCCTCCAGGAGAGAGGCCCAAGCAAGACGCGCCCCGAGGAGCGTCTTGCCACATATCAACAATGGGTCTGACTGAACGCCTCCAGGAGAGAAGCCCAAGCAAGACGCGCCCCGAGGAGCGTCTTGCCACATGTAAGCACTGGGTCTGACTGAGCACCTCCAGGAGAGAGGCCCCAGCAAGACGCGCCCCGAGGAGCGTCTTGCCTTATGTCAACAATGGGTCTGACTGAGGGCCTCCAAGAGAGAAGCCCAAGCAAGACGCGCCCCGAGGAGCGTCTTGCACCATGTCAACACTGGGTCTGACTGAGCACCTCCAGGAGAGAGGCCCGAGCAAGACTCGCCCCGAGGAGCGTCTTGCCACATATCAACAATGGGTCTGACTGAGGCCTCCATGAGAGAAGCCCAAGCAAGACGCGCCCCGAGGAGCGTCTTGCCACATGTCAGCACTCGGTCTGACTGAGCGCCTCCAGGAGAGAGGCCCAAGCAAGACGCGCCCCGAGGAGCGTCTTGCCACATATTAACAATGGGTCTGACTGAGGGCCTCCATGAGAGAAGCCCAAGCAAGACGCGCCCCGAGGAGCGTCTTGTCACGTGTCAACACTGGGTCTGACTGAGCGTCTCCAGGAGAGAGGCCCAAGCAAGACGCGCCCCGAGGAGCGTCTTGCCACATGTCACCACTGGGTCTGACTGAGCGCCTCCAGGAGAGAAGCCCAAGCAAGACGCGTCCCGAGGAGTGTCTTGCCACATGTCAGCACTCGGTCTGACTGAACGCCTCCAGGAGAGAAGCCCCAGCAAGACGCGCCCCGAGGAGCGTCTTATCACATGTAAGCACTGGATCTGACTGAGCGCCTCCAGGAGAGAGGCCCCAGCAAGACGCGCCCCGAGGAGCGTCTTGCCTTATGTCAGCACTCGGTCTGACTGAGCGCCTCCAGGAGAGAGGCCCAAGCAAGACGCGTCCCGAGGAGTGTCTTGCCACATGTCAACAATGAGTCTGACTGAGGGCCTCCAGGAGAGAAGCCCAAGCAAGACGTGTCCCGAGGAGTGTCTTGCCACATGTCAACAATGGGTCTGACTGAGGGCCTCCAGGAGAGAAGCCCAAGCAAGACGCGCCCCGAGGAGCGTCTTGCCACATGTCAGCACTCGGTCTGACTGAGCGCCTCCAGGAGAGAGGCCCAAGCAAGACGCACCCCGAGGAGCGTCTTGACACATGTCAACACTGGGGCTGACAGAGGAACTCCAGGAGAGAGGCCCAAGCAAGATGCGCCCCGAGGAGCATCTTGCCACATGTAAACAATGGGTCTGACTGAGGGCCTCCAGGAGAGAAGCCCAAGCAAGACGCGCCCCGAGGAGCGTCTTGCCACATATCAACAATGGGTCTGACTGAGGGCCTCCATGAGAGAAGCCCAAGCAAGACGCGCCCCGAGGAGCGTCTTGTCACGTGTCAACACTGGGTCTGACTGAGCGTCTCCAGGAGAGAGGCCCAAGCAAGACGCGCCCCGAGGAGCGTCTTGCCACATGTAAGCACTGGGTCTGATTGAGCGCCTCCAGGAGAGAGGCCCCAGCAAGACGCGCCCCGAGGAGCGTCTTGCCTTATGTCAGCACTCGGTCTGACTGAGCGCCTCCAGGAGAGAGGCCCAAGCAAGACGCGCCCCGAGGAGCGTCTTGCCACATGTGAACAATGGGTCTGACTGAGGGCCTCCAGGAGAGAAGCCCAAGCAAGACGCGCCCCGAGGAGCGTCTTGCCACATGTCAACAATGGGTCTGACTGAGCGCCTCCAGGAGAGAGGCCCAAGCAAGACGCGCCCCGAGGAGCGTCTTGCCACATGTCACCACTGGGTCTGACTGAGCGCCTCCAGGAGAGAGGCCCAAGCAAGACGCGCCCCGAGGAGCGTCTTGCCACATGTCAGCACTCGGTCTGACTGAACGCCTCCAGGAGAGAAGCCCCAGCAAGACGCGCCCCGAGGAGCGTCTTGCCACATGTAAGCACTGGGTTTGACTGAGCGCCTCCAGGAGAGAGGCCCAAGCAAGACGCGCCCCGAGGAGCGTCTTGCCACATGTCAACAATGGGTGTGACTGAGGGCCTCCAGGAGAGAAGCCCAAGCAAGACGCGCCCCGAGGAGCGTCTTGCCACATGTCAGCACTCGGTCTGACTGAGCGCCTCCAGGAGAGAGGCCCAAGCAAGACACGCCCCGAGGAGCGTCTTGCCACGTGTCAACACTGGGTCTGACTGAGCGTCTCCAGGAGAGAGGCCCAAGCAAGACGCGCCCCGAGGAGCGTCTTGCCACATGTCACCACTGGGTCTGACTGAGCGCCTCCAGGAGAGAGGCCCAATCAAGACGCGCCCCGAGGAGCGTCTTCCCACATGTAAGCACTGGGTCTGACTGAGCGCCTCCAGGAGAGAAGCCCCAGCAAGACGCGCCCCGAGGAGCGTCTTACCACATGTCAGCACTCGGTCTGACTGAACGCCTCCAGGAGAGAAGCCCAAGCAAGATGCGCCCCGAGGAGCGTCTTGCCACATGTAAGCACTGGGTCTGACTGAGCGCCTCCAGGAGAGAGGCCCCAGCAAGACGCGCCCCGAGGAGCGTCTTAACACATGTCAACACTGGGGCTGACATAGGGCCTCCAGGAGAGAGGCCCAAGCAAGATGCGCCCCGAGGAGCGTCTTGCCACATGTAAACAATGGGTCTGACTGAGGGCCTCCAGGAGAGAAGCACAAGCAAGACGCGCCCCGAGGTGCGTCTTGCCACATGTCAACAATGGGTCTGACTGAGGGCCTCCAGGAGAGAAGCCCAAGCAAGACGCGCCCCGAGGAGCGTCTTGCCACATGTCAGCACTCGGTCTGACTGAGCGCCTCCAGGAGAGAGGCCCAAGCAAGACGCACCCCGAGGAGCGTCTTGACACATGTCAACACTGGGGCTGACAGAGGGCCTCCAGGAGAGAGGCCCAAGCAAGATGCGCCCCAAGGAGCGTCTTGCCACATGTAAACAATGTGTCTGACTGAGGGCCTCCAGGAGAGAAGCCCAAGCAAGACGCGCCCCGAGGAGCGTCTTGCCACATGTCAGCACTCGGTCTGACTGAGCGCCTCCAGGAGAGAGGCCCAAGCAAGACGCGCCCCGAGGAGCGTCTTGCCACATATCAACAATGGGTCTGACTGAGGGCCTCCATGAGAGAAGCCCAAGCAAGACGCGCCCTGAGGAGCGTCTTGTCACGTGTCAACACTGGGTCTGACTGAGCATCTCCAGGAGAGAGGCTCAAGCAAGACGCGCCCCGAAGAGCGTCTTGCCACATGTCACCACTGGGTCTGACTGAGCGCCTCCAGGAGAGAGGCCCAAGCAAGACGCGCCCCGAGGAGCGTCTTGCCACATGTAAGCACTGGGTCTGACTGAGCGCCTCCAGGAGAGAGGCCCAAGCAAGACGCGCCCAAAGGAGCGTCTTGCCACATGTAAACAATGGGTCTGACTCAGGGCCTCCAGGAGAGAAGCCCAAGCAAGACGCGCCCCGAGCAGCGTCTTGCCACATGTAAGCACTGGGTCTGACTGAGCGCCTCCAGGAGAGAGGCCCCACCAAGACGCGCCCCGAGGAGCGTCTTGCCTTATGTCAGCACTCGGTCTGACTGAGCGCCTCCAGGAGAGAGGCCCAAGCAAGAAGCGCCCCGAGGAGCGTCTTGCCACATGTCAACAATGGGTCTGACTGAGGGCCTCCAGGAGAGAAGCCTCAAGCAAGACGTGCCCTGAGGAGCGTCTTGCCACATGTCAACAATGGGTCTGACTGAGCGCCTCCAGGAGAGAGGCCCAAGCAAGACGCGCCCCGAGGAGCGTCTTGCCACATGTCACCACTGGGTCTGACTGAGCGCCTCCAGGAGAGAGGCCCAAGCAAGACGCGCCCCGAGGAGCGTCTTGCCACATGTAAGCACTGGGTCTGACTGAGCGCCTGCAGGAGAGAAGCCCCAGCAAGACGCGCCCCGAGGAGCGTCTTACCACATGTCAGCACTCGGTCTGACTGAACGCCTCCAGGAGAGAAGCCCAAGCAAGACGCGCCCCGAGGAGCGTCTTGCCACATGTCAGCACTCGGTCTGACTGAACGCCTCCAGGAGAGAAGCCCCAGCAAGACACGCCCCGAGGAGCGTCTTGCCACATGTAAGCACTGGGTCTGACTGAGCACCTCCAGGAGAGAGGCCCCAGCAAGACGCGCCCCGAGGAGCGTCTTGCCTTATGTCAGCACTCGGTCTGACTGAGCGCCTCCAGGAGAGAGGTCCAAGCAAGACGCGCCCCGCGGAGCGTCTTGCCACATGTCAACAATGGGTCTGACTGAGGGCCTCCAGGAGAGAAGCCCAAGCAAGACGCGCCCCGAGGAGCGTCTTGCCACATGTCAGCACTCGGTCTGACTGAGCGACTCCAGGAGAGAGGCCCAAGCAAGACGCACCCCGGGGAGCGTCTTGACACATGTCAACACTGGGGCTGACAGAGGGCCTCCAGGAGAGAGGCCCAAGCAAGATGCGCCCCGAGGAGCGTCTTGCCACATGTAAAACAATGGGTCTGACTGAGGGCCTCCAAGAGAGAAGCCCAAGCAAGACGCGCCCCGAGGAGCGTCTTGCACCATGTCAACACTGGGTCTGACTGAGCACCTCCAGGAGAGAGGCCCAAGCAAGACTCGCCCCGAGGAGCGTCTTGCCACATATCAACAATGGGTCTGACTGAGGGCCTCCATGAGAGAAGCCCAAGCAAGACGCGCCCCGAGGAGCATCTTGCCACATTTCAGCACTCGGTCTGACTGAGCGACTCCAGGAGAGAGGCCCAAGCAAGACGCACCCCGAGGAGCATCTTGACACATGTCAACACTGGGGCTGACAGAGGGCCTCCAGGAGAGAGGCCCAAGCAAGATGCGCCCCGAGGAGCGTCTTGCCACATGTCAACAATGGGTCTGACTGAGGGCCTCCGAGAGAGAAGCCCAAGCAAGACGCGCCCCGAGGAGCGTCTTGCACCATGTCAACACTGGGTCTGACTGAGCACCTCCAGGAGAGAGGCCCAAGCAAGACTCGCCCCGAGGAGCGTCTTGCCACATATCAACAATGGGTCTGACTGAGGGCCTCCATGAGAGAAGCCCAAGCAAGACGCGCCCCGAGGAGCGTCTTGCCACATGTCAGCACTCGGTCTGACTGAGCGCCTCCAGGAGAGAGGCCCAAGCAAGACGCGCCCCGAGGAGCGTCTTGCCACATATCAACAATGGGTCTGACTGAACGCCTCCAGGAGAGAAGCCCAAGCAAGACGCGCCCCGAGGAGCGTCTTGCCACATGTAAGCACTGGGTCTGACTGAGCACCTCCAGGAGAGAGGCCCCAGCAAGACGCGCCCCGAGGAGCGTCTTGCCTTATGTCAACAATGGGTCTGACTGAGGGCCTCCAAGAGAGAAGCCCAAGCAAGACGCGCCCCGAGGAGCGTCTTGCACCATGTCAACACTGGGTCTGACTGAGCACCTCCAGGAGAGAGGCCCGAGCAAGACTCGCCCCGAGGAGCGTCTTGCCACATATCAACAATGGGTCTGACTGAGGCCTCCATGAGAGAAGCCCAAGCAAGACGCGCCCCGAGGAGCGTCTTGCCACATGTCAGCACTCGGTCTGACTGAGCGCCTCCAGGAGAGAGGCCCAAGCAAGACGCGCCCCGAGGAGCGTCTTGCCACATATTAACAATGGGTCTGACTGAGGGCCTCCATGAGAGAAGCCCAAGCAAGACGCGCCCCGAGGAGCGTCTTGTCACGTGTCAACACTGGGTCTGACTGAGCGTCTCCAGGAGAGAGGCCCAAGCAAGACGCGCCCCGAGGAGCGTCTTGCCACATGTCACCACTGGGTCTGACTGAGCGCCTCCAGGAGAGAAGCCCAAGCAAGACGCGTCCCGAGGAGTGTCTTGCCACATGTCAGCACTCGGTCTGACTGAACGCCTCCAGGAGAGAAGCCCCAGCAAGACGCGCCCCGAGGAGCGTCTTATCACATGTAAGCACTGGATCTGACTGAGCGCCTCCAGGAGAGAGGCCCCAGCAAGACGCGCCCCGAGGAGCGTCTTGCCTTATGTCAGCACTCGGTCTGACTGAGCGCCTCCAGGAGAGAGGCCCAAGCAAGACGCGTCCCGAGGAGTGTCTTGCCACATGTCAACAATGAGTCTGACTGAGGGCCTCCAGGAGAGAAGCCCAAGCAAGACGTGTCCCGAGGAGTGTCTTGCCACATGTCAACAATGGGTCTGACTGAGGGCCTCCAGGAGAGAAGCCCAAGCAAGACGCGCCCCGAGGAGCGTCTTGCCACATGTCAGCACTCGGTCTGACTGAGCGCCTCCAGGAGAGAGGCCCAAGCAAGACGCACCCCGAGGAGCGTCTTGACACATGTCAACACTGGGGCTGACAGAGGAACTCCAGGAGAGAGGCCCAAGCAAGATGCGCCCCGAGGAGCATCTTGCCACATGTAAACAATGGGTCTGACTGAGGGCCTCCAGGAGAGAAGCCCAAGCAAGACGCGCCCCGAGGAGCGTCTTGCCACATTTCAACAATGGGTCTGACTGAGGGCCTCCATGAGAGAAGCCCAAGCAAGACGCGCCCCGAGGAGCGTCTTGTCACGTGTCAACACTGGGTCTGACTGAGCGTCTCCAGGAGAGAGGCCCAAGCAAGACGCGCCCCGAGGAGCGTCTTGCCACATGTAAGCACTGGGTCTGATTGAGCGCCTCCAGGAGAGAGGCCCCAGCAAGACGCGCCCCGAGGAGCGTCTTGCCTTATGTCAGCACTCGGTCTGACTGAGCGCCTCCAGGAGAGAGGCCCAAGCAAGACGCGCCCCGAGGAGCGTCTTGCCACATGTGAACAATGGGTCTGACTGAGGGCCTCCAGGAGAGAAGCCCAAGCAAGACGCGCCCCGAGGAGCGTCTTGCCACATGTCAACAATGGGTCTGACTGAGCGCCTCCAGGAGAGAGGCCCAAGCAAGACGCGCCCCGAGGAGCGTCTTGCCACATGTCACCACTGGGTCTGACTGAGCGCCTCCAGGAGAGAGGCCCAAGCAAGACGCGCCCCGAGGAGCGTCTTGCCACATGTCAGCACTCGGTCTGACTGAACGCCTCCAGGAGAGAAGCCCCAGCAAGACGCGCCCCGAGGAGCATCTTGCCACATGTAAGCACTGGGTTTGACTGAGCGCCTCCAGGAGAGAGGCCCAAGCAAGACGCGCCCCGAGGAGCGTCTTGCCACATGTCAACAATGGGTGTGACTGAGGGCCTCCAGGAGAGAAGCCCAAGCAAGACGCGCCCCGAGGAGCGTCTTGCCACATGTCAGCACTCGGTCTGACTGAGCGCCTCCAGGAGAGAGGCCCAAGCAAGACACGCCCCGAGGAGCGTCTTGCCACGTGTCAACACTGGGTCTGACTGAGCGTCTCCAGGAGAGAGGCCCAAGCAAGACGCGCCCCGAGGAGCGTCTTGCCACATGTCACCACTGGGTCTGACTGAGCGCCTCCAGGAGAGAGGCCCAATCAAGACGCGCCCCGAGGAGCGTCTTCCCACATGTAAGCACTGGGTCTGACTGAGCGCCTCCAGGAGAGAAGCCCCAGCAAGACGCGCCCCGAGGAGCGTCTTACCACATGTCAGCACTCGGTCTGACTGAACGCCTCCAGGAGAGAAGCCCAAGCAAGATGCGCCCCGAGGAGCGTCTTGCCACATGTAAGCACTGGGTCTGACTGAGCGCCTCCAGGAGAGAGGCCCCAGCAAGACGCGCCCCGAGGAGCGTCTTAACACATGTCAACACTGGGGCTGACATAGGGCCTCCAGGAGAGAGGCCCAAGCAAGATGCGCCCCGAGGAGCGTCTTGCCACATGTAAACAATGGGTCTGACTGAGGGCCTCCAGGAGAGAAGCACAAGCAAGACGCGCCCCGAGGTGCGTCTTGCCACATGTCAACAATGGGTCTGACTGAGGGCCTCCAGGAGAGAAGCCCAAGCAAGACGCGCCCCGAGGAGCGTCTTGCCACATGTCAGCACTCGGTCTGACTGAGCGCCTCCAGGAGAGAGGCCCAAGCAAGACGCACCCCGAGGAGCGTCTTGACACATGTCAACACTGGGGCTGACAGAGGGCCTCCAGGAGAGAGGCCCAAGCAAGATGCGCCCCAAGGAGCGTCTTGCCACATGTAAACAATGTGTCTGACTGAGGGCCTCCAGGAGAGAAGCCCAAGCAAGACGCGCCCCGAGGAGCGTCTTGCCACATGTCAGCACTCGGTCTGACTGAGCGCCTCCAGGAGAGAGGCCCAAGCAAGACGCGCCCCGAGGAGCGTCTTGCCACATATCAACAATGGGTCTGACTGAGGGCCTCCATGAGAGAAGCCCAAGCAAGACGCGCCCTGAGGAGCGTCTTGTCACGTGTCAACACTGGGTCTGACTGAGCATCTCCAGGAGAGAGGCTCAAGCAAGACGCGCCCCGAAGAGCGTCTTGCCACATGTCACCACTGGGTCTGACTGAGCGCCTCCAGGAGAGAGGCCCAAGCAAGACGCGCCCCGAGGAGCGTCTTGCCACATGTAAGCACTGGGTCTGACTGAGCGCCTCCAGGAGAGAGGCCCAAGCAAGACGCGCCCAAAGGAGCGTCTTGCCACATGTAAACAATGGGTCTGACTCAGGGCCTCCAGGAGAGAAGCCCAAGCAAGACGCGCCCCGAGCAGCGTCTTGCCACATGTCAGCACTCGGTCTGACTGAGCGCCTCCAGGAGAGAGGCCCAAGCAAGACGCGCCCCGAGGAGCGTCTTGCCACATATCAACAATGGGTCTGACTGAGGGCCTCCATGAGAGAAGCCCAAGCAAGACGCGCCCCGAGGAGCGTCTTGCCACATGTCACCACTGGGTCTGACTGAGCGCCTCCAGGAGAGAGGCCCAAGCAAGACGCGCCCCGAGGAGCGTCTTGCAACGTGTCAACACTGGGTCTGACTGAGCGTCTCCAGGAGAGAGGCCCAAGCAAGACGCGCCCCGAGGAGCGTCTTGCCACATGTCACCACTGGGTCTGACTGAGCGCCTCCAGGAGAGAGGCCCAAGCAAGACGCGCCCCGAGGAGCGTCTTGCCACATGTAAGCACTGGGTCTGACTGAGCGCCTCCAGGAGAGAAGCCCCAGCAAGACGCGCCCCGAGGAGCGTCTTACCACATGTCAGCACTGGGTCTGACTGAGTGCCTCCAGGAGAGAGGCCCCAGCAAGACGCGCCCCGAGGAGCGTCTTGACACATGTCAACACTGGGGCTGACAGAGGGCCTCCAGGAGAGAGGCCCAAGCAAGATGCGCCCCGAGGAGCGTCTTGCCACATGTAAACAATGGGTCTGACTGAGGGCCTCCAGGAGAGAAGCACAAGCAAGACGCGCCCCGAGGAGCGTCTTGCCACATGTCAACAATGGGTCTGACTGAGGGCCTCCAGGAGAGAAGCCCAAGCAAGACGCGCCCCGAGGAGCGTCTTGCCACATGTCAGCACTCGGTCTGACTGAGCGCCTCCAGGAGAGAGGCCCAAGCAAGACGCACCCTGAGGAGCGTCTTGACACATGTCAACACTGGGGATGACAGAGGGCCTCCAGGAGAGAAGCCCAAGCAAGACGCGCCCCGAGGAGCGTCTTGTCACGTGTCAACACTGGGTCTGACTGAGCATCTCCAGGAGAGAGGCTCAAGCAAGACGCGCCCCGAAGAGCGTCTTGCCACATGTCACCACTGGGTCTGACTGAGCGCCTCCAGGAGAGAGGCCCAAGCAAGACGCGCCCCGAGGAGCGTCTTGCCACATGTCACCACTGGGTCTGACTGAGCGCCTCCAGGAGAGAGGCCCAAGCAAGACGCGTCCCGAGGAGTGTCTTGCCACATGTCAACAATGAGTCTGACTGAGGGCCTCCAGGAGAGAAGCCCAAGCAAGACGTGTCCCGAGGAGTGTCTTGCCACATGTCAACAATGGGTCTGACTGAGGGCCTCCAGGAGAGAAGCCCAAGCAAGACGCGCCCCGAGGAGCGTCTTGCCACATGTCAGCACTCGGTCTGACTGAGCGCCTCCAGGAGAGAGGCCCAAGCAAGACGCACCCCGAGGAGCGTCTTGACACATGTCAACACTGGGGCTGACAGAGGAACTCCAGGAGAGAGGCCCAAGCAAGATGCGCCCCGAGGAGCATCTTGCCACATGTAAACAATGGGTCTGACTGAGGGCCTCCAGGAGAGAAGCCCAAGCAAGACGCGCCCCGAGGAGCGTCTTGCCACATATCAACAATGGGTCTGACTGAGGGCCTCCATGAGAGAAGCCCAAGCAAGACGCGCCCCGAGGAGCGTCTTGTCACGTGTCAACACTGGGTCTGACTGAGCGTCTCCAGGAGAGAGGCCCAAGCAAGACGCGCCCCGAGGAGCGTCTTGCCACATGTAAGCACTGGGTCTGATTGAGCGCCTCCAGGAGAGAGGCCCCAGCAAGACGCGCCCCGAGGAGCGTCTTGCCTTATGTCAGCACTCGGTCTGACTGAGCGCCTCCAGGAGAGAGGCCCAAGCAAGACGCGCCCCGAGGAGCGTCTTGCCACATGTGAACAATGGGTCTGACTGAGGGCCTCCAGGAGAGAAGCCCAAGCAAGACGCGCCCCGAGGAGCGTCTTGCCACATGTCAACAATGGGTCTGACTGAGCGCCTCCAGGAGAGAGGCCCAAGCAAGACGCGCCCCGAGGAGCGTCTTGCCACATGTCACCACTGGGTCTGACTGAGCGCCTCCAGGAGAGAGGCCCAAGCAAGACGCGCCCCGAGGAGCGTCTTGCCACATGTCAGCACTCGGTCTGACTGAACGCCTCCAGGAGAGAAGCCCCAGCAAGACGCGCCCCGAGGAGCGTCTTGCCACATGTAAGCACTGGGTTTGACTGAGCGCCTCCAGGAGAGAGGCCCAAGCAAGACGCGCCCCGAGGAGCGTCTTGCCACATGTCAACAATGGGTGTGACTGAGGGCCTCCAGGAGAGAAGCCCAAGCAAGATGCGCCCAAAGGAGCGTCTTGCCACATGTAAACAATGGGTCTGACTGAGGGCCTCCAGGAGAGAAGCCCAAGCAAGACGCGCCCCGAGGAGCGTCTTGCCACATGTCAGCACTCGGTCTGACTGAGCGCCTCCAGGAGAGAGGCCCAAGCAAGACACGCCCCGAGGAGCGTCTTGCCACGTGTCAACACTGGGTCTGACTGAGCGTCTCCAGGAGAGAGGCCCAAGCAAGACGCGCCCCGAGGAGCGTCTTGCCACATGTCACCACTGGGTCTGACTGAGCGCCTCCAGGAGAGAGGCCCAATCAAGACGCGCCCCGAGGAGCGTCTTCCCACATGTAAGCACTGGGTCTGACTGAGCGCCTCCAGGAGAGAAGCCCCAGCAAGACGCGCCCCGAGGAGCGTCTTACCACATGTCAGCACTCGGTCTGACTGAACGCCTCCAGGAGAGAAGCCCAAGCAAGATGCGCCCCGAGGAGCGTCTTGCCACATGTAAGCACTGGGTCTGACTGAGCGCCTCCAGGAGAGAGGCCCCAGCAAGACGCGCCCCGAGGAGCGTCTTAACACATGTCAACACTGGGGCTGACATAGGGCCTCCAGGAGAGAGGCCCAAGCAAGATGCGCCCCGAGGAGCGTCTTGCCACATGTAAACAATGGGTCTGACTGAGGGCCTCCAGGAGAGAAGCACAAGCAAGACGCGCCCCGAGGTGCGTCTTGCCACATGTCAACAATGGGTCTGACTGAGGGCCTCCAGGAGAGAAGCCCAAGCAAGACGCGCCCCGAGGAGCGTCTTGCCACATGTCAGCACTCGGTCTGACTGAGCGCCTCCAGGAGAGAGGCCCAAGCAAGACGCACCCCGAGGAGCGTCTTGACACATGTCAACACTGGGGCTGACAGAGGGCCTCCAGGAGAGAGGCCCAAGCAAGATGCGCCCCAAGGAGCGTCTTGCCACATGTAAACAATGTGTCTGACTGAGGGCCTCCAGGAGAGAAGCCCAAGCAAGACGCGCCCCGAGGAGCGTCTTGCCACAAGTCAGCACTCGGTCTGACTGAGCGCCTCCAGGAGAGAGGCCCAAGCAAGACGCGCCCCGAGGAGCGTCTTGCCACATATCAACAATGGGTCTGACTGAGGGCCTCCATGAGAGAAGCCCAAGCAAGACGCGCCCTGAGGAGCGTCTTGTCACGTGTCAACACTGGGTCTGACTGAGCATCTCCAGGAGAGAGGCTCAAGCAAGACGCGCCCCGAAGAGCGTCTTGCCACAAGTCACCACTGGGTCTGACTGAGCGCCTCCAGGAGAGAGGCCCAAGCAAGACGCGCCCCGAGGAGCGTCTTGCCACATGTAAGCACTGGGTCTGACTGAGCGCCTCCAGGAGAGAGGCCCAAGCAAGACGCGCCCAAAGGAGCGTCTTGCCACATGTAAACAATGGGTCTGACTCAGGGCCTCCAGGAGAGAAGCCCAAGCAAGACGCGCCCCGAGCAGCGTCTTGCCACATGTCAGCACTCGGTCTGACTGAGCGCCTCCAGGAGAGAGGCCCAAGCAAGACGCGCCCCGAGGAGCGTCTTGCCACATATCAACAATGGGTCTGACTGAGGGCCTCCATGAGAGAAGCCCAAGCAAGACGCGCCCCGAGGAGCGTCTTGCCACATGTCACCACTGGGTCTGACTGAGCGCCTCCAGGAGAGAGGCCCAAGCAAGACGCGCCCCGAGGAGCGTCTTGCAACGTGTCAACACTGGGTCTGACTGAGCGTCTCCAGGAGAGAGGCCCAAGCAAGACGCGCCCCGAGGAGCGTCTTGCCACATGTCACCACTGGGTCTGACTGAGCGCCTCCAGGAGAGAGGCCCAAGCAAGACGCGCCCCGAGGAGCGTCTTGCCACATATCAACAATGGGTCTGACTGAGGGCCTCCATGAGAGAAGCCCAAGCAAGACGCGCCCTGAGGAGCGTCTTGTCACGTGTCAACACTGGGTCTGACTGAGCATCTCCAGGAGAGAGGCTCAAGCAAGACGCGCCCCGAAGAGCGTCTTGCCACATGTCACCACTGGGTCTGACTGAGCGCCTCCAGGAGAGAGGCCCAAGCAAGACGCGCCCCGAGGAGCGTCTTGCCACATGTAAGCACTGGGTCTGACTGAGCGCCTCCAGGAGAGAGGCCCAAGCAAGACGCGCCCAAAGGAGCGTCTTGCCACATGTAAACAATGGGTCTGACTCAGGGCCTCCAGGAGAGAAGCCCAAGCAAGACGCGCCCCGAGCAGCGTCTTGCCACATGTCAGCACTCGGTCTGACTGAGCGCCTCCAGGAGAGAGGCCCAAGCAAGACGCGCCCCGAGGAGCGTCTTGCCACATATCAACAATGGGTCTGACTGAGGGCCTCCATGAGAGAAGCCCAAGCAAGACGCGCCCCGAGGAGCGTCTTGCCACATGTCACCACTGGGTCTGACTGAGCGCCTCCAGGAGAGAGGCCCAAGCAAGACGCGCCCCGAGGAGCGTCTTGCAACGTGTCAACACTGGGTCTGACTGAGCGTCTCCAGGAGAGAGGCCCAAGCAAGACGCGCCCCGAGGAGCGTCTTGCCACATGTCACCACTGGGTCTGACTGAGCGCCTCCAGGAGAGAGGCCCAAGCAAGACGCGCCCCGAGGAGCGTCTTGCCACATGTAAGCACTGGGTCTGACTGAGCGCCTCCAGGAGAGAAGCCCCAGCAAGACGCGCCCCGAGGAGCGTCTTACCACATGTCAGCACTGGGTCTGACTGAGTGCCTCCAGGAGAGAGGCCCCAGCAAGACGCGCCCCGAGGAGCGTCTTGACACATGTCAACACTGGGGCTGACAGAGGGCCTCCAGGAGAGAGGCCCAAGCAAGATGCGCCCCGAGGAGCGTCTTGCCACATGTAAACAATGGGTCTGACTGAGGGCCTCCAGGAGAGAAGCACAAGCAAGACGCGCCCCGAGGAGCGTCTTGTCACGTGTCAACACTGGGTCTGACTGAGCATCTCCAGGAGAGAGGCTCAAGCAAGACGCGCCCCGAAGAGCGTCTTGCCACATGTCACGACTGGGTCTGACTGAGCGCCTCCAGGAGAGAGGCCCAAGCAAGACGCGCCCCGAGGAGCGTCTTGCCACATGTAAGCACTGGGTCTGACTGAGCGCCTCCAGGAGAGAGGCCCCAGCAAGACGCGCCCCGAGGAGCGTCTTGCCTTATGTCAGCACTCGGTCTGACTGAGCGCCTCCAGGAGAGAGGCCCAAGCAAGACGCGCCCCGAGGAGCGTCTTGCCACATGTCAACAATTGGTCTGACTGAGGGCCTCCAGGAGAGAAGCCCAAGAAAGATGCGCCCCGAGGAGCGTCTTGCCACATGTCAACAATGGGTCTGACTGAGGGCCTCCAAGAGAGAAGCCTAAGCAAGACGCGCCCTGAGGAGCGTCTTGCACCATGTCAACACTGGGTCTGACTGAGCACCTCAAGGAGAGAGGCCCAAGCAAGACTCGCCCCGAGGAGCGTCTTGCCACATATCAACAATGGGTCTGACTGAGGGCCTCCATGAGAGAAGCCCAAGCAAGACGCGCCCCGAGGAGCGTCTTGCCACATGTCAGCACTCGGTCTGACTGAGTGCCTCCAGGAGAGAGGCCCAAGCAAGACGCGCCCCGAGGAGCGTCTTGCCACATATCAACAATGGGTCTGACTGAGGGCCTCCATGAGAGAAGCCCAAGCAAGACGCGCCCCGAGGAGCGTCTTGTCACGTGTCAACACTGGGTCTGACTGAGCGTCTCCAGGAGAGAGGCCCAAGCAAGACGCGCCCCGAGGAGCGTCTTGCCACATGTCACCACTCGGTCTGACTGAGTGCCTCCAGGAGAGAGGCCCAAGCAAGACGCGCCCCGAGGAGCGTCTTGCCACATGTCAACAATGAGTCTGACTGAGGGCCTCCAGGAGAGAAGCCCAAGCAAGACGCGTCCCGAGGAGTGTCTTGCCACATGTCAGCACTCGGTCTGAATGAGCGCCTCCAGGAGAGAGGCCCAAGCAAGACGCGCCCCGAGGAGCGTCTTGCCACATATCAACAATGGGTCTGACTGAGGGCCTCCATGAGAGAAGCCCAAGCAAGACGCGCCCCGAGGAGCGTCTTGTCACGTGTCAACACTGGGTCTGACTGAGCGTCTCCAGGAGAGAGGCCCAAGCAAGACGCGCCCTGAGGAGCTTCTTGCCACATGTCACCACTGGGTCTGACTGAGCGCCTCCAGGAGAGAGGCCCAAGCAAGACGCACCCCGAGGAGCGTCTTGACACATGTCAACACTGGGGCTGACAGAGGAACTCCAGGAGAGAGGCCCAAGCAAGATGCGCCCCGAGGAGCATCTTGCCACATGTAAACAATGGGTCTGACTGAGGGCCTCCAGGAGAGAAGCCCAAGCAAGACGCGCCCCGAGGAGCGTCTTGCCACATATCAACAATGGGTCTGACTGAGGGCCTCCATGAGAGAAGCCCAAGCAAGACGCGCCCCGAGGAGCGTCTTGTCACGTGTCAACACTGGGTCTGACTGAGCGTCTCCAGGAGAGAGGCCCAAGCAAGACGCGCCCCGAGGAGCGTCTTGCCACATGTAAGCACTGGGTCTGATTGAGCGCCTCCAGGAGAGAGGCCCCAGCAAGACGCGCCCCGAGGAGCGTCTTGCCTTATGTCAGCACTCGGTCTGACTGAGCGCCTCCAGGAGAGAGGCCCAAGCAAGACGCGCCCCGAGGAGCGTCTTGCCACATGTGAACAATGGGTCTGACTGAGGGCCTCCAGGAGAGAAGCCCAAGCAAGACGCGCCCCGAGGAGCGTCTTGCCACATGTCAACAATGGGTCTGACTGAGCGCCTCCAGGAGAGAGGCCCAAGCAAGACGCGCCCCGAGGAGCGTCTTGCCACATGTCACCACTGGGTCTGACTGAGCGCCTCCAGGAGAGAGGCCCAAGCAAGACGCGCCCCGAGGAGCGTCTTGCCACATGTCAGCACTCGGTCTGACTGAACGCCTCCAGGAGAGAAGCCCCAGCAAGACGCGCCCCGAGGAGCGTCTTGCCACATGTAAGCACTGGGTTTGACTGAGCGCCTCCAGGAGAGAGGCCCAAGCAAGACGCGCCCCGAGGAGCGTCTTGCCACATGTCAACAATGGGTGTGACTGAGGGCCTCCAGGAGAGAAGCCCAAGCAAGATGCGCCCAAAGGAGCGTCTTGCCACATGTAAACAATGGGTCTGACTGAGGGCCTCCAGGAGAGAAGCCCAAGCAAGACGCGCCCCGAGGAGCGTCTTGCCACATGTCAGCACTCGGTCTGACTGAGCGCCTCCAGGAGAGAGGCCCAAGCAAGACGCTCCCCGAGGAGCGTCTTGCCACATATCAACAATGGGTCTGACTGAGGGCCTCCATGAGAGAAGCCCAAGCAAGACGCGCCCCGAGGAGCGTCTTGCCACATGTCACAACTGGGTCTGACTGAGCGCCTCCAGGAGAGAGGCCCAAGCAAGACACGCCCCGAGGAGCGTCTTGCCACGTGTCAACACTGGGTCTGACTGAGCGTCTCCAGGAGAGAGGCCCAAGCAAGACGCGCCCCGAGGAGCGTCTTGCCACATGTCACCACTGGGTCTGACTGAGCGCCTCCAGGAGAGAGGCCCAATCAAGACGCGCCCCGAGGAGCGTCTTCCCACATGTAAGCACTGGGTCTGACTGAGCGCCTCCAGGAGAGAAGCCCCAGCAAGACGCGCCCCGAGGAGCGTCTTACCACATGTCAGCACTCGGTCTGACTGAACGCCTCCAGGAGAGAAGCCCAAGCAAGATGCGCCCCGAGGAGCGTCTTGCCACATGTCAGCACTCGGTCTGACTGAACGCCTCCAGGAGAGAAGCCCCAGCAAGACGCGCCCCGAGGTGCGTCTTGCCACATGTAAGCACTGGGTCTGACTGAGCGCCTCCAGGAGAGAGGCCCCAGCAAGACGCGCCCCGAGGAGCGTCTTAACACATGTCAACACTGGGGCTGACATAGGGCCTCCAGGAGAGAGGCCCAAGCAAGATGCGCCCCGAGGAGCGTCTTGCCACATGTAAACAATGGGTCTGACTGAGGGCCTCCAGGAGAGAAGCACAAACAAGACGCGCCCCGAGGTGCGTCTTGCCACATGTCAACAATGGGTCTGACTGAGGGCCTCCAGGAGAGAAGCCCAAGCAAGACGCGCCCCGAGGAGCGTCTTGCCACATGTCAGCACTCGGTCTGACTGAGCGCCTCCAGGAGAGAGGCCCAAGCAAGACGCACCCCGAGGAGCGTCTTGACACATGTCAACACTGGGGCTGACAGAGGGCCTCCAGGAGAGAGGCCCAAGCAAGATGCGCCCCAAGGAGCGTCTTGCCACATGTAAACAATGTGTCTGACTGAGGGCCTCCAGGAGAGAAGCCCAAGCAAGACGCGCCCCGAGGAGCGTCTTGCCACATGTCAGCACTCGGTCTGACTGAGCGCCTCCAGGAGAGAGGCCCAAGCAAGACGCGCCCCGAGGAGCGTCTTGCCACATATCAACAATGGGTCTGACTGAGCATCTCCAGGAGAGAGGCTCAAGCAAGACGCGCCCCGAAGAGCGTCTTGCCACATGTCACCACTGGGTCTGACTGAGCGCCTCCAGGAGAGAGGCCCAAGCAAGACGCGCCCCGAGGAGCGTCTTGCCACATGTCAACAATTGGTCTGACTGAGGGCCTCCAGGAGAGAAGCCCAAGAAAGACGCGCCCCGAGGAGCGTCTTGCCACATGTCAGCAATGGGTCTGACTGAGGGCCTCCAAGAGAGAAGCCTAAGCAAGACGCGCCCTGAGGAGCGTCTTGCACCATGTCAACACTGGGTCTGACTGAGCACCTCAAGGAGAGAGGCCCAAGCAAGACTCGCCCCGAGGAGCGTCTTGCCACATATCAACAATGGGTCTGACTGAGGGCCTCCATGAGAGAAGCCCAAGCAAGACGCACCCCGAGGAGCGTCTTGCCACATGTCAG
This sequence comes from Nothobranchius furzeri, assembly GCF_043380555.1. Taxonomy (NCBI): domain Eukaryota; kingdom Metazoa; phylum Chordata; class Actinopteri; order Cyprinodontiformes; family Nothobranchiidae; genus Nothobranchius; species Nothobranchius furzeri. Next base: position 6,933,946 of record NC_091753.1, read on the forward strand.
CACTCGGTCTGACTGAGTGCCTCCAGGAGAGAGGCCCAAGCAAGACGCGCCCCGAGGAGCGTCTTGCCACATATCAACAATGGGTCTGACTGAGCATCTCCAGGAGAGAGGCTCAAGCAAGACGCGCCCCGAAGAGCGTCTTGCCACATGTCACCACTGGGTCTGACTGAGCGCCTCCAGGAGAGAGGCCCAAGCAAGACGCGCCCCGAGGAGCGTCTTGCCACATGTAAGCACTGGGTCTGACTGAGCGCCTCCAGGAGAGAGGCCCAAGCAAGACGCGCCCAAAGGAGCGTTTTGCCACATGTAAACAATGGGTCTGACTGAGGGCCTCCAGGAGAGAAGCCCAAGCAAGACGCGCCCCGAGCAGCGTCTTGCCACATGTCAGCACTCGGTCTGACTGAGCGCCTCCAGGAGAGAGGCCCAAGCAAGACGCGCCCCGAGGAGCGTCTTGCCACATATCAACAATGGGTCTGACTGAGGGCCTCCATGAGAGAAGCCCAAGCAAGACGCGCCCCGAGGAGCGTCTTGCCACATGTCACCACTGGGTCTGACTGAGCGCCTCCAGGAGAGAGGCCCAAGCAAGACGCGCCCCGAGGAGCGTCTTGCAACGTGTCAACACTGGGTCTGACTGAGCGTCTCCAGGAGAGAGGCCCAAGCAAGACGCGCCCCGAGGAGCGTCTTGCCACATGTCACCACTGGGTCTGACTGAGCGCCTCCAGGAGAGAGGCCCAAGCAAGACGCGCCCCGAGGAGCGTCTTGCCACATGTAAGCACTGGGTCTGACTGAGCGCCTCCAGGAGAGAAGCCCCAGCAAGACGCGCCCCGAGGAGCGTCTTACCACATGTCAGCACTGGGTCTGACTGAGTGCCTCCAGGAGAGAGGCCCCAGCAAGACGCGCCCCGAGGAGCGTCTTGACACATGTCAACACTGGGGCTGACAGAGGGCCTCCAGGAGAGAGGCCCAAGCAAGATGCGCCCCGAGGAGCGTCTTGCCACATGTAAACAATGGGTCTGACTGAGGGCCTCCAGGAGAGAAGCACAAGCAAGACGCGCCCCGAGGAGCGTCTTGCCACATGTCAACAATGGGTCTGACTGAGGGCCTCCAGGAGAGAAGCCCAAGCAAGACGCGCCCCGAGGAGCGTCTTGCCACATGTCAGCACTCGGTCTGACTGAGCGCCTCCAGGAGAGAGGCCCAAGCAAGACGCACCCTGAGGAGCGTCTTGACACATGTCAACACTGGGGATGACAGAGGGCCTCCAGGAGAGAAGCCCAAGCAAGACGCGCCCCGAGGAGCGTCTTGTCACGTGTCAACACTGGGTCTGACTGAGCATCTCCAGGAGAGAGGCTCAAGCAAGACGCGCCCCGAAGAGCGTCTTGCCACATGTCACCACTGGGTCTGACTGAGCGCCTCCAGGAGAGAGGCCCAAGCAAGACGCGCCCCGAGGAGCGTCTTGCCACATGTAAGCACTGGGTCTGACTGAGCGCCTCCAGGAGAGAGGCCCCAGCAAGACGCGTCCCGAGGAGCGTCTTGCCTTATGTCAGCACTCGGTCTGACTGAGCGCCTCCAGGAGAGAGGCCCAAGCAAGACGCGCCCCGAGGAGCGTCTTGCCACATGTCAACAATTGGTCTGACTGAGGGCCTCCAGGAGAGAAGCCCAAGAAAGACGCGCCCCGAGGAGCGTCTTGCCACATGTCAGCAATGGGTCTGACTGAGAGCCTCCAAGAGAGAAGCCTAAGCAAGACGCGCCCTGAGGAGCGTCTTGCACCATGTCAACACTGGGTCTGACTGAGCACCTCAAGGAGAGAGGCCCAAGCAAGACTCGCCCCGAGGAGCGTCTTGCCACATATCAACAATGGGTCTGACTGAGGGCCTCCATGAGAGAAGCCCAAGCAAGACGCACCCCGAGGAGCGTCTTGCCACATGTCAGCACTCGGTCTGACTGAGTGCCTCCAGGAGAGAGGCCCAAGCAAGACGCGCCCCGAGGAGCGTCTTGCCACATATCAACAATGGGTCTGACTGAGGGCCTCCATGAGAGAAGCCCAAGCAAGACGCGCCCCGAGGAGCGTCTTGTCACGTGTCAACACTGGGTCTGACTGAGCGTCTCCAGGAGAGAGGCCCAAGCAAGACGCGCCCCGAGGAGCGTCTTGCCACATGTCACCACTCGGTCTGACTGAGTGCCTCCAGGAGAGAGGCCCAAGCAAGACGCGCCCAGAGGAGCGTCTTGCCACATGTCAACAATGAGTCTGACTGAGGGCCTCCAGGAGAGAAGCCCAAGCAAGACGCGTCCCGAGGAGTGTCTTGCCACATGTCAGCACTCGGTCTGAATGAGCGCCTCCAGGAGAGAGGCCCAAGCAAGACGCGCCCCGAGGAGCGTCTTGCCACATATCAACAATGGGTCTGACTGAGGGCCTCCATGAGAGAAGCCCAAGCGAGACGCGCCCCGAGGAGCGTCTTGTCACGTGTCAACACTGGGTCTAACTGAGCGTCTCCAGGAGAGAGGCCCAAGCAAGACGCGCCCTGAGGAGCTTCTTGCCACATGTCACCACTGGGTCTGACTCAGCGCCTCCAGGAGAGAGGCCCAAGCAAGACGCGCCCCGAGGAGCGTCTTGCCACATGTCAACAATGAGTCTGACTGAGGGCCTCCAGGAGAGAAGCCCAAGCAAGACGCGTCCCGAGGAGTGTCTTGCCACATGTCAGCACTCGGCCTGACTGAGCGCCTCCAGGAGAGAGGCCCAAGCAAGACGCGCCCCGAGGAGCGTCTTGCCACATATCAACAATGGGTCTGACTGAGGGCCTCCATGAGAGAAGCCCAAGCAAGACGCACCCCGAGGAGCGTCTTGTCACGTGTCAACACTGGGTCTGACTGAGCGTCTCCAGGAGAGAGGCCCAAGCAAGACGCGCCCCGAGGACCGTCTTGCCACATGTCAACAATGGGTCTGACCGAGGGCCTCCAGGAGAGAAGCCCAAGCAAGACGCGTCCCGAGGAGCGTCTTGCCACATGTCAGCACTCGGTCTGACTGAACGCCTCCAGGAGAGAAGCCACAGCAAGACGCGCCCCGAGGAGCGTCTTGCCACATGTCAACAATGGGTCTGACTGAGGGCCTCCATGAGAGAAGCCCAAGCAAGACGCACCCCGAGGAGCGTCTTGTCACGTGTCAACACTGGGTCTGACTGAGCGCCTCCAGGAGAGAGGCCCAAGCAAGACACGCCCCGAGGAGCGTCTTGCCACGTGTCAACACTGGGTCTGACTGAGCGCCTCCAGGAGAGAGGCCCAATCAAGACACGCCCCGAGGAGCGTCTTGCCACATGTAAGCACTGGGTCTGACTGAGCGCCTCCAGGAGAGAAGCCCCAGCAAGACGCGCCCCGAGGAGCGTCTTACCACATGTCAGCACTCGGTCTGACTGAACGCCTCCAGGAGAGAAGCCCAAGCAAGACGCGCCCCGAGGAGCGTCTTGCCACTTGTCAGCACTCGGTCTGACTGAACGCCTCCAGGAGAGAGGCCCCAGCAAGACGCGCCCCGAGTAGCGTCTTGACACATGTCAACACTGGGGCTGACATAGGGCCTCCAGGAGAGAGGCCCAAGCAAGATGCGCCCCGAGGAGCGTCTTGCCACATGTAAACAATGGGTCTGACTGAGGGCCTCCAGGAGAGAAGCACAAGCAAGACGCGCCCCGAGGAGTGTCTTGCCACATGTCAACAATGGGTCTGACTGAGGGCCTCCAGGAGAGAAGCCCAAGCAAGACGCGCCCCGAGGAGCGTCTTGCCACATGTCAGCACTCGGTCTGACTGAGCGCCTCCAGGAGAGAGGCCCAAGCAAGACGCACCCTGAGGAGCGTCTTGACACATGTCAACACTGGGGCTGACAGAGGGCCTCCAGGAGAGAAGCCCAAGCAAGACGCGCCCCGAGGAGCGTCTTGCCACATGTCAGCACTCGGTCTGACTGAGCGCCTCCAGGAGAGAGGCCCAAGCAAGACGCGCCCCGAGAAGCGTCTTGCCACATATCAACAATGGGTCTGACTGAGGGCCTCCATGAGAGAAGCCCAAGCAAGACGCGCCCCGAGGAGCGTCTTGTCACGTGTCAACACTGGGTCTGACTGAGCGTCTCCAGGAGAGAGGCCCAAGCAAGACGCGCCCTGAGGAGCTTCTTGCCACATGTCACCACTGGGTCTGACTCAGCGCCTCCAGGAGAGAGGCCCAAGCAAGACGCGCCCCGAGGAGCGTCTTGCCACATGTCAACAATGAGTCTGACTGAGGGCCTCCAGGAGAGAAGCCCAAGCAAGACGCGTCCCGAGGAGTGTCTTGCCACATGTCAGCACTCGGCCTGACTGAGCGCCTCCAGGAGAGAGGCCCAAGCAAGACGCGCCCCGAGGAGCGTCTTGCCACATATCAACAATGGGTCTGACTGAGGGCCTCCATGAGAGAAGCCCAAGCAAGACGCACCCCGAGGAGCGTCTTGTCACGTGTCAACACTGGGTCTGACTGAGCGTCTACAGGAGAGAGGCCCAAGCAAGACGCGCCCCGAGGACCGTCTTGCCACATGTCAACAATGGGTCTGACCGAGGGCCTCCAGGAGAGAAGCCCAAGCAAGACGCGTCCCGAGGAGCGTCTTGCCACATGTCAGCACTCGGTCTGACTGAACGCCTCCAGGAGAGAAGCCACAGCAAGACGCGCCCCGAGGAGCGTCTTGCCACATGTCAACAATGGGTCTGACTGAGGGCCTCCATGAGAGAAGCCCAAGCAAGACGCACCCCGAGGAGCGTCTTGTCACGTGTCAACACTGGGTCTGACTGAGCGCCTCCAGGAGAGAGGCCCAAGCAAGACACGCCCCGAGGAGCGTCTTGCCACGTGTCAACACTGGGTCTGACTGAGCGTCTCCAGGAGAGAGGCCCAAGCAAGACGCGCCCCGAGGAGCGTCTTGCCACATGTCACCACTGGGTCTGACTGAGCGCCTCCAGGAGAGAGGCCCAATCAAGACACGCCCCGAGGAGCGTCTTGCCACATGTAAGCACTGGGTCTGACTGAGCGCCTCCAGGAGAGAAGCCCCAGCAAGACGCGCCCCGAGGAGCGTCTTACCACATGTCAGCACTCGGTCTGACTGAACGCCTCCAGGAGAGAAGCCCAAGCAAGACGCGCCCGAGGAGCGTCTTGCCACTTGTCAGCACTCGGTCTGACTGAACGCCTCCAGGAGAGAGGCCCCAGCAAGACGCGCCCCGAGTAGCGTCTTGACACATGTCAACAATGGGGCTGACATAGGGCCTCCAGGAGAGAGGCCCAAGCAAGATGCGCCCCGAGGAGCGTCTTGCCACATGTAAACAATGGGTCTGACTGAGGGCCTCCAGGAGAGAAGCACAAGCAAGACGCGCCCCGAGGAGTGTCTTGCCACATGTCAACAATGGGTCTGACTGAGGGCCTCCAGGAGAGAAGCCCAAGCAAGACGCGCCCCGAGGAGCGTCTTGCCACATGTCAGCACTCGGTCTGACTGAGCGCCTCCAGGAGAGAGGCCCAAGCAAGACGCACCCTGAGGAGCGTCTTGACACATGTTAACACTGGGGCTGACAGAGGGCCTGCAGGAGAGAAGCCCAAGCAAGACGCGCCCCGAGGAGCGTCTTTCCACATGTCAGCACTCGGTCTGACTGAGCGCCTCCAGGAGAGAGGCCCAAGCAAGACGCGCCCCGAGAAGCGTCTTGCCACATATCAACAATGGGTCTGACTGAGGGCCTCCATGAGAGAAGCCCAAGCAAGACGCGCCCCGAGGAGCGTCTTGTCACGTGTCAACACTGGGTCTGACTGAGCATCTCCAGGAGAGAGGCTCAAGCAAGACGCGCCCCAAAGAGCGTCTTGCCATATGTCACCACTGGGTCTGACTGAGCGCCTCCAGGAGAGAGGCCCAAGCAAGACGAGCCCCGAGGAGCATCTTGCCACATGTAAGCACTGGGTCTGACTGAGAGCCTCCAGGAGAGAGGCCCAAGCAAGACGCGCCCCGAGGAGCGTCTTGCCACATGTCAACAATGGGTCTGACTGAGGGCCTCCAGGAGAGAAGCCCAAGCAAGATGCGCCCAAAGGAGCGTCTTGCCACATGTAAACAATGGGTCTGACTCAGGGCCTGCAGGAGAGAAGCCCAAGCAAGACGCGCCCCGAGCAGCGTCTTGCCACATGTCAGCACTCGGTCTGACTGAGCGCCTCCAGGAGAGAGGCCCAAGCAAGACGCGCCCCGAGGAGCGTCTTGCCACATATCAACAATGGGTCTGACTGAGGGCCTCCATGAGAGAAGCCCAAGCAAGACGCGCCCCGAGGAGCGTCTTGCCACATGTCACCACTGGGTCTGACTGAGCGCCTCCAGGAGAGAGGCCCAAGCAAGACGCGCCCCGAGGAGCGTCTTGCCACGTGTCAACACTGGGTCTGACTGAGCGTCTCCAGGAGAGAGGCCCAAGCAAGACGCGCCTCGAGGAGCGTCTTGCCACATGTCACAACTTGGTCTGACTGAGCGCCTCCAGGAGAGAGGCCCAAGCAAGACGCGCCCCGAGGAGCGTCTTGCCACATGTAAGCACTGGGTCTGACTGAGCGCCTGCAGGAGAGAAGCCCCAGCAAGACGCGCCCCGAGGAGCGTCTTACCACATGTCAGCACTGGGTCTGACTGAGCGTCTCCAGGAGAGAGGCCCCAGCAAGACGCGCCCCGAGGAGCGTCTTGACACATGTCAACACTGGGGCTGACAGAGGGCCTCCAGGAGAGAGGCCCAAGCAAGATGCGCCCCGAGGAGCGTCTTGCCACATGTAAACAATGGGTCTGACTGAGGGCCTCCAGGAGAGAAGCACAAGCAAGACGCGCCCCGAGGAGCGTCTTGCCACATGTCAACAATGGGTCTGACTGAGGGCCTCCAGGAGAGAAGCCCAAGCAAGACGCGTCCCGAGGAGCGTCTTGCCACATGTCAGCACTCGGTCTGACTGAGCGCCTCCAGGAGAGAGGCCCAAGCAAGACGCACTCCGAGGAGCGTCTTGACACATGTCAACACTGGGGATGACAGAGGGCCTCCAGGAGAGAGGCCCAAGCAAGATGCGCCCCAAGGAGCGTCTTGCCACATATCAACAATGGGTCTGACTGAGGGCCTCCATGAGAGAAGCCCAAGCAAGACGCGCCCCGAGGAGCGTCTTGTCACGTGTCAACACTGGGTCTGACTGAGCATCTCCAGGAGAAAGGCTCAAGCAAGACGCGCCCCGAAGAGCGTCTTGCCACATGTCACCACTGGGTCTGACTGAGCGCCTCCAGGAGAGAGGCCCAAGCAAGACGCGCCCCGAGGAGCGTCTTGCCACATGTAAGCACTGGGTCTGTCTGAGGGCCTCCAGGAGAGAGGCCCCAGCAAGACGCGCCCCGAGGAGCGTCTTGCCTTATGTCAGCACTCGGTCTAACTGAGCGCCTCCAGGAGAGAGGCCCAAGCAAGATGCGCCCCAAGGAGCGTCTTGCCACGTATCAACAATGGGTATGACTGAGGGCCTCCATGAGAGAAGCCCAAGCAAGACGCGCCCCGAGGAGCGTCTTGTCACGTGTCAACACTGGGTCTGACTGAGCATCTCCAGGAGAAAGGCTCAAGCAAGACGCGCCCCGAAGAGCGTCTTGCCACATGTCACCACTGGGTCTGACTGAGCGCCTCCAGGAGAGAGGCCCAAGCAAGACGCGCCCCGAGGAGCGTCTTGCCACATGTAAGCACTGGGTCTGTCTGAGGGCCTCCAGGAGAGAGGCCCCAGCAAGACGCGCCCCGAGGAGCGTCTTGCCTTATGTCAGCACTCGGTCTAACTGAGCGCCTCCAGGAGAGAGGCCCAAGCAAGACGCGCCCCGAGGAGCGTCTTGCCACATGTCAACAATGGGTCTGACTGAGGGCCTCCAGGAGAGAGGCCCAAGCAAGACGCGCCCCGAGGAGCGTCTTGCCACATGTCAACAATGGGTCTGACTGAGGGCCTCCAAGAGAGAAGCCTAAGCAAGACGCGCCCCGAGGAGCGTCTTGCACCATGTCAACACTGGGTCTGACTGAGCACCTCCAGGAGAGAGGCCCAAGCAAGACTCGCCCCGAGGAGCGTCTTGCCACATATCAACAATGGGTCTGAATGAGGGCCTACATGAGAGAAGCCCAAGCAAAACGCGCCCCGAGGAGCGTCTTGCCACATGTCAGCACTCGGTCTGACTGAGCTTCTCCAGGAGAGAGGCCCAAGCAAGACGCGCCCCGAGGAGTGTCTTGCCACATGTCAGCACTCGGTCTGAATGAGCGCCTCCAGGAGAGAGGCCCAAGCAAGACGCGCCCCGAGGAGCGTCTTGCCACATATAAACAATGGGTCTGACTGAGGGCCTCCATGAGAGAAGCCCAAGCAAGACGCGCCCCGAGGAGCGTCTTGTCACGTGTCAACACTGGGTCTGACTGAGCGTCTCCAGGAGAGAGGCCCAAGCAAGACGCGCCCTGAGGAGCTTCTTGCCACATGTCACCACTGTGTCTGACTGAGCGCCTCCAGGAGAGAGGCCCAAGCAAGACGCGCCCCGAGGAGCGTCTTGCCACATGTCAACAATGAGTCTGACTGAGGGCCTCCAGGAGAGAAGCCCAAGCAAGACGCGTCCCGAGGAGTGTCTTGCCACATGTCAGCACTCGGCCTGACTGAGCGCCTCCAGGAGAGAGGCCCAAGCAAGACGCGCCCCGAGGAGCGTCTTGCAACATATCAACAATGGGTCTGACTGAGGGCCTCCATGAGAGAAGCCCAAGCAAGACGCGCCCCGAGGAGCGTCTTGTCACGTGTCAACACTGGGTCTGACTGAGCGTCTACAGGAGAGAGGCCCAAGCAAGACGCGCCCCGAGGAGCGTCTTGCCACATGTCACCACTGGGTCTGACTGAGCGCCTCCAGGAGAGAAGCCCAAGCAAGACGCGCCCCGAGGAGCGTCTTGCCACATGTCAACAATGAGTCTGACTGAGGGCCTCCAGGAGAGAAGCCCAAGCAAGACGCGTCCCGAGGAGTGTCTTGCCACATGTCAGCACTCGGTCTGACTGAACGCCTCCAGGAGAGAAGCCCCAGCAAGACGCGCCCCGAGGAGCGTCTTGCCACATGTAAGCACTGGGTCTGACTGAGCGCCTCCAGGAGAGAGGCCCCAGCAAGATGCGCCCCGAGGAGCGTCTTGCCTTATGTCAGCACTCGGTCTGACAGAGCGCCTCCAGGAGAGAGTTCCAAGCAAGACGCGCCCCGAGGAGCGTCTTGCCACATGACAACAATGGGTCTGACTGAGGGCCTCCAGGAGAGAAGCCCAAGCAAGACGCGCCCCGAGGAGCGTCTTGCCACATGTCAGCACTCGGTCTGACTGAGCGCCTCCAGGAGAGAGGCCCAAGCAAGACGCGCCCCGAGGAGCGTCTTGCCACATATCAACAATTTGTCTGACTGAGGGCCTCCATGAGAGAAGCCCAAGCAAGACGCGCCCCGAGGAGCGTCTTGCCACATGTCAACAATGGGTCTGACTGAGGGCCTCCAGGAGAGAAGCCCAAGCAAGATGCGCCCCGAGGAGCGTCTTGCCACATGTCAGCACTCGGTCTGACTGAGCGCCTCCAGGAGAGAGGCCCAAGCAAGACGCACCCCGAGGAGCGTCTTGACACATGTCAACACTGGGGCTGACAGAGGGCCTCCAGGAGAGAGGCCCAAGCAAGATGCGCCCCAAGGAGCGTCTTGCCACATGTAAACAATGTGTGTGACTGAGGGCCTCCAGGAGAGAAGCCCAAGCAAGACGCGCCCCGAGGAGCGTCTTGCCACATGTCAGCACTCGGTCTGACTGAGCGCCTCCAGGAGAGAGGCTCAAGCAAGACGCGCCCCGAAGAGCGTCTTGCCACATGTCACCACTGGGTCTGACTGAGCGCCTCCAGGAGAGAGGCCCAAGCAAGACGCGCCCCGAGGAGCGTCTTGCCACATGTAAGCACTGGGTCTGACTGAGCGCCTCCAGGAGAGAGGCCCAAGCAAGACGCGCCCAAAGGAGCGTCTTGCCACTGGTAAACAATGGGTCTGACTCAGGGCCTCCAGGAGAGAAGCCCAAGCAAGACGCGCCCCGAGCAGCGTCTTGCCACATGTCAGCACTCGGTCTGACTGAGCGCCTCCAGGAGAGAGGCCCAAGCAAGACGCGCCCCGAGGAGCGTCTTGCCACATATCAACAATGGGTCTGACTGAGGGCCTCCATGAGAGAAGCCCAAGCAAGACGCGCCCCGAGGTGCGTCTTGCCACATGTCACCACTGGGTCTGACTGAGCGCCTCCAGGAGAGAGGCCCAAGCAAGACGCGCCCCGAGGAGCGTCTTGCCACGTGTCAACACTGGGTCTGACTGAGCGTCTCCAGGAGAGAGGCCCAAGCAAGACGCGCCCCGAGGAGCGTCTTGCCACATGTCACCACTGGGTCTGACTGAGCGCCTCCAGGAGAGAGGCCCAAGCAAGACGCGCCCCGAGGAGCGTCTTGCCACATGTAAGCACTGGGTCTGACTGAGCGCCTCCAGGAGAGAAAACCCAGCAAGACGCGCCCCGAGGAGCGTCTTACCACATGTCAGCACTGGGTCTGACTGAGCGCCTCCAGGAGAGAGGCCCCAGCAAGACGCGCCCCGAGGAGCGTCTTGACACATGTCAACACTGGGGCTGACAGAGGGCCTCCAGGAGAGAGGCCCAAGCAAGATGCGCCCCGAGGAGCGTCTTGCCACATGTAAACAATGGGACTGACTGAGGGCCTCCAGGAGAGAAGCACAAGCAAGACGCGCCCCGAGGAGCGTCTTGCCACATGTCAACAATGGGTCTGACTGAGGGCCTCCAGGAGAGAAGCCCAAGCAAGACGTGCCCCGAGGAGCGTCTTGCCACATGTCAGCACTCGGTCTGACTGAGCTCCTCCAGGAGAGAGGCCCAAGCAAGACGCACCCCGAGGAGCGTCTTGACACATGTCAACACTGGGGATGACAGAGGGCCTCCAGGAGAGAGGCCCAAGCAAGATGTGCCCCAAGGAGCGTCTTGCCACATGTAAACAATGGGTCTGACTGAGGGCCTCCAGGAGAGAAGCCCAAGCAAGACGCGCCCCGAGGAGCGTCTTGCCACATGTCAGCACTCGGTCTGACTGAGCGCCTCCAGGAGAGAGGCCCAAGCAAGACGCGCCCCGAGGAGCGTCTTGCCACATATCAACAATGGGTCTGACTGAGGGCCTCCATGAGAGAAGCCCAAGCAAGACGCGCCCCGAGGAGCGTCTTGTCACGTGTCAACACTGGGTCTGACTGAGCATCTCCAGGAGAGAGGCTCAAGCAAGACGCGCCCCGAAGAGCGTCTTGCCACATGTCACCACTGGGTCTGACTGAGCGCCTCCAGGAGAGAGGCCCAAGCAAGACGCGCCCCGAGGAGCGTCTTGCCACATGTAAGCACTGGGTCTGACTGAGCGCCTCCAGGAGAGAGGCCCAAGCAAGACGCGCCCAAAGGAGCGTCTTGCCACTGGTAAACAATGGGTCTGACTCAGGGCCTCCAGGAGAGAAGCCCAAGCAAGACGCGCCCCGAGCAGCGTCTTGCCACATGTCAGCACTCGGTCTGACTGAGCGCCTCCAGGAGAGAGGCCCAAGCAAGACGCGCCCCGAGGAGCGTCTTGCCACATATCAACAATGGGTCTGACTGAGGGCCTCCATGAGAGAAGCCCAAGCAAGACGCGCCCCGAGGAGCGTCTTGCCACATGTCACCACTGGGTCTGACTGAGCGCCTCCAGGAGAGAGGCCCAAGCAAGACGCGCCCCGAGGAGCGTCTTGCCACGTGTCAACACTGGGTCTGACTGAGCGTCTCCAGGAGAGAGGCCCAAGCAAGACGCGCCCCGAGGAGCGTCTTGCCACATGTCACCACTGGGTCTGACTGAGCGCCTCCAGGAGAGAGGCCCAAGCAAGACGCGCCCCGAGGAGCGTCTTGCCACGTGTCAACACTGGGTCTGACTGAGCGTCTCCAGGAGAGAGGCCCAAGCAAGACGCGCCCCGAGGAGCGTCTTGCCACATGTCACCACTGGGTCTGACTGAGCGCCTCCAGGAGAGAGGCCCAAGCAAGACGCGCCCCGAGGAGCGTCTTGACACATGTCAACACTGGGGCTGACAGAGGGCCTCCAGGAGAGAGGCCCAAATAAGATGCGCCCCGAGGAGCGTCTTGCCACATGTAAACAATGGGTCTGACTGAGGGCCTCCAGGAGAGAAGCACAAGCAAGACGCGCCCCGAGGAGCGTCTTGCCACATGTCAACAATGGGTCTGACTGAGGGCCTCCAGGAGAGAAGCCCAAGCAAGACGCGCCCCGAGGAGCGTCTTGCCACATGTCAGCACTCGGTCTGACTGAGCGCCTCCAGGAGAGAGGCCCAAGCAAGACGCACCCAGAGGAGCGTCTTGACACATGTCAACACTGGGGATGACAGAGGGCCTCCAGGAGAGAGGCCCAAGCAAGATGTGCCCCAAGGAGCGTCTTGCCACATGTAAACAATGGGTCTGACTGAGGGCCTCCAGGAGAGAAGCCGAAGCAAGACGCGCCCCGAGGAGCGTCGTGTCACGTGTCAACACTGGGTCTGACTGAGCATCTCCAGGAGAGAGGCTCAAGCAAGACGCGCCCCGAAGAGCGTCTTGCCACATGTCACCACTGGGTCTTACTGAGCGCCTCCAGGAGAGAGGCCCAAGCAAGACGCGCCCCGAGGAGCGTCTTGCCACATGTAAGCACTGGGTCTGACTGAGCGCCTCCAGGAGAGAGGCCCCAGCAAGACGCGCCCCGAGGAGCGTCTTGCCTTATGTCAGCACTCGGTCTGACTGAGCGCCTCCAGGAGAGAGGCCCAAGCAAGACGCGCCCCGAGGAGCGTCTTGCCACATGTCAACAATGGGTCTGACTGAGGGCCTCCAGGAGAGAAGTCCAAGCAAGACGCGCCCCGAGGAGCGTCTTGCCACATGTCAACAAAGGGTCTGACTGAGGGCCTCCAAGAGAGAAGCCTAAGCAAGACGCGCCCCGAGGAGCGTCTTGCACCATGTCAACACTGGGTCTGACTGAGCACCTCAAGGAGAGAGGCCAAAGCAAGACTCGCCCCGAGGAGCGTCTTGCCACATATCAACAATGGGTCTGACTGAGGGCCTCCATGAGAGAAGCCCAAGCAAGACGCGCCCCGAGGAGCGTCTTGCCACATGTCAGCACTCGGTCTGACTGAGCGCCTCCAGGAGAGAGGCCCAAGCAAGACGCGCCCCGAGGAGCGTCTTGCCACATATCAACAATGGGTCTGACTGAGGGCCTCCATGAGAGAAGCCCAAGCAAGACGCGCCCCGAGGAGCGTCTTGTCACATGTCAACACTGGGTCTGACTGAGCGTCTCCAGGAGAGAGGCCCAAGCAAGACGCGCCCCGAGGAGCGTCTTGCCACATGTCACCACTCGGTCTGACTGAGTGCCTCCAGGAGAGAGGCCCAAGCAAGACGCGCCCCGAGGAGCGTCTTGCCACATGTCAACAATGAGTCTGACTGAGGGCCTCCAGGAGAGAAGCCCAAGCAAGACGCGTCCCGAGGAGTGTCTTGCCACATGTCAGCACTCAGTCTGAATGAGCGCCTCCAGGAGAGAGGCCCAAGCAAGACGCGCCCCGAGGAGCGTCTTGCCACATATCAACAATGGGTCTGACTGAGGGCCTCCATGAGAGAAGCCCAAGCAAGACGCGCCCCGAGGAGCGTCTTGTCACGTGTCAACACTGGGTCTGACTGAGCGTCTCCAGGAGAGAGGCCCAAGCAAGACGCGCCCTGAGGAGCTTCTTGCCACATGTCACCACTGGGTCTGACTCAGCGCCTCCAGGAGAGAGGCCCAAGCAAGACGCGCCCCGAGGAGCGTCTTGCCACATGTCAACAATGAGTCTGACTGAGGGCCTCCAGGAGAGAAGCCCAAGCAAGACGCGTCCCGAGGAGTGTCTTGCCACATGTCAGCACTCGGCCTGACTGAGCGCTCCAGGAGAGAGGCCCAAGCAAGACGCGCCCCGAGGAGCGTCTTGCCACATATCAACAATGGGTCTGACTGAGGGCCTCCATGAGAGAAGCCCAAGCAAGACGCGCCCCGAGGACCGTCTTGCCACATGTCAACAATGGGTCTGACTGAGGGCCTCCAGGAGAGAAGCCCAAGCAAGACGCGTCCCGAGGAGCGTCTTGCCACATGTCAGCACTCGGTCTGACTGAACGCCTCCAGGAGAGAAGCCCCAGCAAGACGCGCCCCGAGGAGCGTCTTGCCACATGTCAACAATGGGTCTGACTGAGGGCCTCCAGGAGAGAAGCCCAAGCAAGATGCGCCCAAAGGAGCGTCTTGCCACATGTAAACAATGGGTCTGACTGAGGGCCTCCAGGAGAGAAGCCCAAGCAAGACGCGCCCCGAGGAGCGTCTTGCCACATGTCACCACTGGGTCTGACTGAGCGCCTCCAGGAGAGAGGCCCAAGCAAGACACGCCCCGAGGAGCGTCTTGCCACGTGTCAACACTGGGTCTGACTGAGCGTCTCCAGGAGAGAGGCCCAAGCAAGACGCGCCCCGAGGAGCGTCTTGCCACATGTCACCACAGGGTCTGACTGAGCGCCTCCAGGAGAGAGGCCCAATCAAGACACGCCCCGAGGAGCGTCTTGCCACATGTAAGCACTGGGTCTGACTGAGCGCCTCCAGGAGAGAAAACCCAGCAAGACGCGCCCCGAGGAGCGTCTTACCACATGTCAGCACTCGGTCTGACTGAACGCGTCCAGGAGAGAAGCCCAAGCAAGACGCGCCCCGAGGAGCGTCTTGCCACTTGTCAGCACTTGGTCTGACTGAACGCCTCCAGGAGAGAGGCCCCAGCAAGACGCGCCCCGAGGAGCGTCTTGACACATGTCAACACTGGGGCTGACATAGGGCCTCCAGGAGAGAGGCCCAAGCAAGATGCGCCCCGAGGAGCGTCTTGCCACATGTAAACAATGGGTCTGACTGAGGGCCTCCAGGAGAGAAGCACAAGCAAGACGCGCCCCGAGGAGCGTCTTGCCACATGTCAACAATGGGTCTGACTGAGGGCCTCCAGGAGAGAAGCCCAAGCAAGACACGCCCCGAGGAGCGTCTTGCCACATGTCAGCACTCGGTCTGACTGAGCGCCTCCAGTAGAGAGGCCCAAGCAAGACGCACCCTGAGGAGCGTCTTGACACATGTCAACACTGGGGCTGACAGAGGGCCTCCAGGAGAGAAGCCCAAGCAAGACGCGCCCCGAGGAGCGTCTTGCCACATGTCAGCACTCGGTCTGACTGAGCGCCTCCAGGAGAGAGGCCCAAGCAAGACGCGCCCCGAGAAGCGTCTTGCCACATATCAACAATGGGTCTGACTGAGGGCCTCCATGAGAGAAGCCCAAGCAAGACGCGCCCCGAGGAGCGTCTTGCCACATATCAACAATGGGTCTGACTGAGGGCCTCCATGAGAGAAGCCCAAGCAAGACGCGCCCCGAGGAGCGTCTTGCCACATGTCACCACTGGGTCTGACTGAGCGCCTCCAGGAGAGAGGCCCAAGCAAGACGCGCCCCGAGGAGCATCTTGCCACGTGTCAACACTGGGTCTGACTGAGCGTCTCCAGGAGAGAGGCCCAAGCAAGACGCGCCTCGAGGAGCGTCTTGCCACATGTCACCACTGGGTCTGACTGAGCGCCTCCAGGAGAGAGGCCCAAGCAAGACGCGCCCCGAGGAGCGTCTTGCCACATGTAAGCACTGGGTCTGACTGAGCGCCTGCAGGAGAGAAGCCCCAGCAAGACGCGCCCCGAGGAGCGTCTTACCATATGTCAGCACTGGGTCTGACTGAGCGCCTCCAGGAGAGAGGCCCCAGCAAGACGCGCCCTGAGGAGCGTCTTGACACATGTCAACACTGGGGCTGACAGAGGGCCTCCAGGAGAGAGGCCCAAGCAAGATGCGCCCCGAGGAGCGTCTTGCCACATGTAAACTTTGGGTCTGACTGAGGGCCTCCAGGAGAGAAGCACAAGCAAGACGCGCCCCGAGGAGCGTCTTGCCACATGTCAACAATGGGTCTGACTGAGGGCCTCCAGGAGAGAAGCCCAAGCAAGACGCGTCCCGAGGAGCGTCTTGCCACATGTCAGCACTCGGTCTGACTGAGCGCCTCCAGGAGAGAGGCCCAAGCAAGACGCACTCCGAGGAGCGTCTTGACACATGTCAACACTGGGGATGACAGAGGGCCTCCAGGAGAGAGGCCCAAGCAAGATGCGCCCCAAGGAGCGTCTTGCCACATGTAAACAATGGGTCTGACTGAGGGCCTCCAGGAGAGAAGCCCAAGCAAGACGCGCCCCGAGGAGCGTCTTGCCACATGTCAGCACTCGGTCTGACTGAGCGCCTCCAGGAGAGAGGCCCAAGCAAGACGCGCCCCGAGGAGCGTCTTGCCACATATCAACAATGGGTCTGACTGAGGGCCTCCATGAGAGAAGCCCAAGCAAGACGCGCCCCGAGGAGCGTCTTGTCACGTGTCAACACTGGGTCTGACTGAGCGTCTCCAGGAGAGAGGCCCAAGCAAGACGCGCCCTGAGGAGCTTCTTGCCACATGTCACCACTGGGTCTGACTGAGCGTCTCCAGGAGAGAGGCCCAAGCAAGACGCGCCCTGAGGAGCTTCTTGCCACATGTCACCACTGGGTCTGACTGAGCGCCTCCAGGAGAGAGGCCCAAGCAAGACGCGCCCCGAGGAGCGTCTTGCCACATGTCAACAATGAGTCTGACTGAGGGCCTCCAGGAGAGAAGCCCAAGCAAGACGCGTCCCGAGGAGTGTCTTGCCACATGTCAGCACTCGGCCTGACTGAGCGCCTCCAGGAGAGAGGCCCAAGCAAGACGCGCCCCGAGGAGCGTCTTGCAACATATCAACAATGGGTCTGACTGAGGGCCTCCATGAGAGAAGCCCAAGCAAGACGCGCCCCGAGGAGCGTCTTGTCACGTGTCAACACTGGGTCTGACTGAGCGTCTCCAGGAGAGAGGCCCAAGCAAGACGCGCCCCGAGGAGCGTCTTGCCACGTGTCACCACTGGGTCTGACTGAGGGCCTCCAGGAGAGAAGCCCAAGCAAGACGCGTCCCGAGGAGTGTCTTGCCACATGTCAGCACTCGGTCTGACTGAACGCCTCCAGGAGAGAAGCCCCAGCAAGACGCGCCCCGAGGAGCGTCTTGCCACATGTAAGCACTGGGTCTGACTGAGCGCCTCCAGGAGAGAGGCCCCAGCAAGACGCGCCCCGAGGAGCGTCTTGCCTTATGTCAGCACTCGTTCTGACTGAGCGCCTCCAGGAGAGAGTTCCAAGCAAGACGCGCCCCGAGGAGCGTCTTGCCACATGACAACAATGGGTCTGACTGAGGGCCTCCAGGAGAGAAGCCCAAGCAAGACGCGCCCCGAGGAGCGTCTTGCCACATGTCAGCACTCGGTCTGACTGAGCGCCTCCAGGAGAGAGGCCCAAGCAAGACGCACCCCGAGGAGCGTCTTGCCACATATCAACAATGGGTCTGACTGAGGGCCTCCATGAGAGAAGCCCAAGCAAGACGCGCCCCGAGAAGCGTCTTGTCACGTGTCAACACTGGGTCTGACTGAGCGTCTCCAGGAGAGAGGCCCAAGCAAGACGCGCCCCGAGGAGCGTCTTGCCACATGTCACCACTCGGTCTGACTGAGTGCCTCCAGGAGAGAGGCCCAAGCAAGACGCGCCCCGAGGAGTGTCTTGCCACATGTCAGCACTCTTTCTGAATGAGCGCCTCCAGGAGAGAGGCCCAAGCAAGACGCGCCCCGAGGAGCGTCTTGCCACATATCAACAATGGGTCTGACTGAGGGCCTCCATGAGAGACGCCCAAGCAAGACGCGCCCCGAGGAGCGTCTTGTCACGTGTCAACACTGGGTCTGACTGAGCGTCTCCAGGAGAGAGGCCCAAGCAAGACGCGCCCTGAGGAGCTTCTTGCCACATGTCACCACTGGGTCTGACTGAGCGCCTCCAGGAGAGAGGCCCAAGCAAGACGCGCCCCGAGGAGCGTCTTGCCACATGTCAACAATGAGTCTGACTGAGGGCCTCCAGGAGAGAAGCCCAAGCAAGACGCGTCCCGAGGAGTGTCTTGCCACATGTCAGCACTCGGCCTGACTGAGCGCCTCCAGGAGAGAGGCCCAAGCAAGACGCGCCCCGAGGAGCGTTTTGCCACATATCAACAATGGGTCTGACTGAGGGCCTCCATGAGAGAAGCCCAAGCAAGACGCGCCCCGAGGAGCATCTTGTCACGTGTCAACACTGGGTCTGACTGAGCGTCTCCAGGAGAGAGGCCCAAGCAAGACGCGCCCTGAGGAGCGTCTTGCCACATGTCACCACTGGGTCTGACTGAGCGCCTCCAGGAGAGAAGCCCAAGCAAGACGCGCCCCGAGGAGCGTCTTGCCACATGTCAACAATGAGTCTGACTGAGGGCCTCCAGGAGAGAAGCCCAAGCAAGACGCGTCCCGAGGAGTGTCTTGCCACATGTCAGCACTCGGTCTGACTGAACGCCTCCAGGAGAGAAGCCCCAGCAAGACGCGCCCCGAGGAGCGTCTTGCCACATGTAAGCACTGGGTCTGACTGAGCGCCTCCAGGAGAGAGGCCCCAGCAAGACGCGCCCCGAGGAGCGTCTTGCCTTATGTCAGCACTCGGTCTGACTGAGCGCCTCCAGTAGAGAGTTCCAAGCAAGACGCGCTTGAGGAGCGTCTTGCCACATGACAACAATGGGTCTGACTGAGGGCCTCCAGGAGAGAAGCCCAAGCAAGACGCGCCCCGAGGAGCGTCTTGCCACATGTCAGCACTCGGTCTGACTGAGCGCCTCCAGGAGAGAGGCCCAAGCAAGACGCGCCCCGAGGAGCGTCTTGCCACATATCAACAATGGGTCTGACTGAGGGCCTCCATGAGAGAAGCCCAAGCAAGACGCGCCCCGAGGAGCGTCTTGTCACGTGTCAACACTGGGTCTGACTGAGCGTCTCCAGGAGAGAGGCCCAAGCAAGACGCGCCCTGAGGAGCGTCTTGCCACATGTCACCACTGGGTCTGACTGAGCGCCTCCAGGAGAGAAGCCCAAGCAAGACGCGCCCCGAGGAGCGTCTTGCCACATGTCAACAATGAGTCTGACTGAGGGCCTCCAGGAGAGAAGCCCAAGCAAGACGCGTCCCGAGGAGTGTCTTGCCACATGTCAGCACTCGGTCTGACTGAACGCCTCCAGGAGAGAAGCCCCAGCAAGACGCGCCCCGAGGAGCGTCTTGCCACATGTAAGCACTGGGTCTGACTGAGCGCCTCCAGGAGAGAGGCCCCAGCAAGACGCGCCCCGAGGAGCGTCTTGCCTTATGTCAGCAATCGGTCTGACTGAGCGCCTCCAGGAGAGAGTTCCAAGCAAGACGCGCCCCGAGGAGCGTCTTGCCACATGTCAACAATGGGTCTGACTGAGGGCCTCCAGGAGAGAAGCCCAAGCAAGACGCGCCCCGAGGAGCGTCTTGCCACATGTCAGCACTCGGTCTGACTGAGCGCCTCCAGGAGAGAGGCCCAAGCAAGACGCGCCCCGAGGAGCGTCTTGTCACGTGTCAACACTGGGTCTGACTGAGCATCTCCAGGAGAGAGACTCAAGCAAGATGCGCCATGAAGAGCGTCTTGCCACATGTCACCACTGGGTCTGACTGAGCGCCTCCAGGAGAGAGGCCCAAGCAAGACGCGCCCCGAGGAGCGTCTTGCCACATGTAAGCACTGGGTCTGACTGAGCGCCTCCAGGAGAGAGGCCCAAGCAAGACGCGCCCAAAGGAGCGTCTTGCCACATGTAAACAATGGGTCTGACTCAGGGCCTCCAGGAGAGAAGCCCAAGCAAGACGCGCCCCGAGCAGCGTCTTGCCACATGTCAGCACTCGGTCTGACTGAGCGCCTCCAGGAGAGAGGCCCAAGCAAGACGCGCCCCGAGGAGCGTCTTGCCACATATCAACAATGGTTCTGACTGAGGGCCTCCATGAGAGAAGCCCAAGCAAGACGCGCCCCGAGGAGCGTCTTGCCACATGTCACCACTGGGTCTGACTGAGCGCCTCCAGGAGAGAGGCCCAAGCAAGACGCGCCCCGAGGAGCGTCTTGCCACGTGTCAACACTGGGTCTGACTGAGCGTCTCCAGGAGAGAGGCCCAAGCAAGACGCGCCCCGAGGAGCGTCTTGCCACATGTCACCACTGGGTCTGACTGAGCGCCTCCAGGAGAGAGGCCCAAGCAAGACGCGCCCCGAGGAGCGTCTTGCCACATGTAAGCACTGGGTCTGACTGAGCGCCTCCAGGAGAGAAGCCCCAGCAAGACGCGCCCCGAGGAGCGTCTTGACACATGTCAACACTGGGGCTGACAGAGGGCCTCCAGGAGAGAGGCCCAAGCAAGATGCGCCCCGAGGAGCGTCTTGCCACATGTAAACAATGGGTCTGACTGAGGGCCTCCAGGAGAGAAGCACAAGCAAGACGCGCCCCGAGGAGCGTCTTGCCACATGTCAACAATGGGTCTGACTGAGGGCCTCCAGGAGAGAAGCCCAAGCAAGACGCGCCTCGAGGAGCGTCTTGCCACATGTCAGCACTCGGTCTGACTGAGCGCCTCCAGGAGAGAGGCCCAAGCAAGACGCACCCCGAGGAGCGTCTTGACACATGTCAACACTGGGGATGACAGAGGGCCTCCAGGAGAGAGGCCCAAGCAAGATGCGCCCCAAGGAGCGTCTTGCCACATGTAAACAATGGGTCTGACTGAGGGCCTCCAGGAGAGAAGCCCAAGCAAGACGCGCCCCGAGGAGCGTCTTGTCACGTGTCAACACTGGGTCTGACTGATCATCTCCAGGAGAGAGGCTCAAGCAAGACGCGCCCCGAAGAGCGTCTTGCCACATGTCACCACTGGGTCTGACTGAGCGCCTCCAGGAGAGAGGCCCAAGCAAGACGCACCCCGAGGAGCGTCTTGCCACATATCAACAATGGGTCTGACTGAGGGCCTCCATGAGAGAAGCCCAAGCAAGACGCGCCCCGAGGAGCGTCTTGTCACGTGTCAACACTGGGTCTGACTGAGCGTCTCCAGGAGAGAGGCCCAAGCAAGACGCGCCCCGAGGAGCGTCTTGCCACATGTCACCACTCGGTCTGACTGAGTGCCTCCAGGAGAGAGGCCCAAGCAAGACGCGCCCCGAGGAGCGTCTTGCCACATGTCAGCACTCGGTCTGACTGAGCGCCTCCAGGAGAGAGGCCCAAGCAAGACGCGCCCCGAGGAGCGTCTTGTCACGTGTCAACACTGGGTCTGACTGAGCATCTCCAGGAGAGAGACTCAAGCAAGACGCGCCATGAAGAGCGTCTTGCCACATGTCACCACTGGGTCTGACTGAGCGCCTCCAGGAGAGAGGCCCAAGCAAGACGCGCCCCGAGGAGCGTCTTGCCACATGTAAGCACTGGGTCTGACTGAGCGCCTCCAGGAGAGAGGCCCAAGCAAGACGCGCCCAAAGGAGCGTCTTGCCACATGTAAACAATGGGTCTGACTCAGGGCCTCCAGGAGAGAAGCCCAAGCAAGACGCGCCCCGAGCAGCGTCTTGCCACATGTCAGCACTCGGTCTGACTGAGCGCCTCCAGGAGAGAGGCCCAAGCAAGACGCGCCCCGAGGAGCGTCTTGCCACATATCAACAATGGTTCTGACTGAGGGCCTCCATGAGAGAAGCCCAAGCAAGACGCGCCCCGAGGAGCGTCTTGCCACATGTCACCACTGGGTCTGACTGAGCGCCTCCAGGAGAGAGGCCCAAGCAAGACGCGCCCCGAGGAGCGTCTTGCCACGTGTCAACACTGGGTCTGACTGAGCGTCTCCAGGAGAGAGGCCCAAGCAAGACGCGCCCCGAGGAGCGTCTTGCCACATGTCACCACTGGGTCTGACTGAGCGCCTCCAGGAGAGAGGCCCAAGCAAGACGCGCCCCGAGGAGCGTCTTGCCACATGTAAGCACTGGGTCTGACTGAGCGCCTCCAGGAGAGAAGCCCCAGCAAGACGCGCCCCGAGGAGCGTCTTGACACATGTCAACACTGGGGCTGACAGAGGGCCTCCAGGAGAGAGGCCCAAGCAAGATGCGCCCCGAGGAGCGTCTTGCCACATGTAAACAATGGGTCTGACTGAGGGCCTCCAGGAGAGAAGCACAAGCAAGACGCGCCCCGAGGAGCGTCTTGCCACATGTCAACAATGGGTCTGACTGAGGGCCTCCAGGAGAGAAGCCCAAGCAAGACGCGCCTCGAGGAGCGTCTTGCCACATGTCAGCACTCGGTCTGACTGAGCGCCTCCAGGAGAGAGGCCCAAGCAAGACGCACCCCGAGGAGCGTCTTGACACATGTCAACACTGGGGATGACAGAGGGCCTCCAGGAGAGAGGCCCAAGCAAGATGCGCCCCAAGGAGCGTCTTGCCACATGTAAACAATGGGTCTGACTGAGCATCTCCAGGAGAGAGGCTCAAGCAAGACGCGCCCCGAAGAGCGTCTTGCCACATGTCACCACTGGGTCTGACTGAGCGCCTCCAGGAGAGAGGCCCAAGCAAGACGCACCCCGAGGAGCGTCTTGCCACATGTAAGCACTGGGTCTGACTGAGCGCCTCCAGGAGAGAGGCCCCAGCAAGACGTGCCCCGAGGAGCGTCTTGCCTTATGTCAGCACTCGGTCTGACTGAGCGCCTCCAGGAGAGAGGCCCAAGCAAGACGCGCCCCGAGGAGCGTCTTGCCACATGTCAACAATGGGTCTGACTGAGGGCCTCCAGGAGAGAAGCCCAAGCAAGACGCGCCCCGAGGTGCGTCTTGCCACATGTCAACAATGGGTCTGACTGAGGGCCTCCAAGAGAGAAGCCTAAGCAAGACGCGCCCCGAGGAGCGTCTTGCACCATGTCAACACTGGGTCTGACTGAGCACCTCAAGGAGAGAGGCCCAAGCAAGACTCGCCCCGAGGAGCGTCTTGCCACATATCAACAATGGGTCTGACTGAGGGCCTCCATGAGAGAAGCCCAAGCAAGACGCGCCCCGAGGAGCGTCTTGCCACATGTCAGCACTCGGTCTGACTGAGCGCCTCCAGGAGAGAGGCCCAAGCAAGACGCGCCCCGAGGAGCGTCTTGCCACATATCAACAATGGGTCTGACTGAGGGCCTCCATGAGAGAAGCCCAAGCAAGACGCGCCCCGAGGAGCGTCTTGTCACGTGTCAACACTGGGTCTGACTGAGCGTCTCCAGGAGAGAGGCCCAAGCAAGACGCGCCCCGAGGAGCGTCT
The DNA here is from genome assembly GCF_043380555.1 of Nothobranchius furzeri. Classification (NCBI taxonomy): domain Eukaryota; kingdom Metazoa; phylum Chordata; class Actinopteri; order Cyprinodontiformes; family Nothobranchiidae; genus Nothobranchius; species Nothobranchius furzeri. Next base: position 6,957,184 of record NC_091753.1, read on the forward strand.
TGCCACATGTCACCACTCGGTCTGACTGAGTGCCTCCAGGAGAGAGGCCCAAGCAAGACGCGCCCCGAGGAGCGTCTTGCTACATGTCAACAATGAGTCTGACTGAGGGCCTCCAGGAGAGAAGCCCAAGCAAGACGCGTCCCGAGGAGTGTCTTGCCACATGTCAGCACTCGGTCTGAATGAGCGCCTCCAGGAGAGAGGCCCAAGCAAGACGCGCCCCGAGGAGCGTCTTGCCACATATCAACAATGGGTCTGACTGAGGGCCTCCATGAGAGAAGCCCAAGCAAGACGCGCCCCGAGGAGCGTCTTGTCACGTGTCAACACTGGGTCTGACTGAGCGTCTCCAGGAGAGAGGCCCAAGCAAGACGTGCCCTGAGGAGCTTCTTGCCACATGTCACCACTGGGTCTGACTCAGCGCCTCCAGGAGAGAGGCCCAAGCAAGACGCGCCCCGAGGAGCGTCTTGCCACATGTCAACAATGAGTCTGACTGAGGGCCTCCAGGAGAGAAGCCCAAGCAAGACGCGTCCCGAGGAGTGTCTTGCCACATGTCAGCACTCGGCCTGACTGAGCGCCTCCAGGAGAGAGGCCCAAGCAAGACGCGCCCCGAGGAGCGTCTTGCCACATATCAACAATGGGTCTGACTGAGGGCCTCCATGAGAGAAGCCCAAGCAAGACGCACCCCGAGGAGCGTCTTGTCACGTGTCAACACTGGGTCTGACTGAGCGTCTCCAGGAGAGAGGCCCAAGCAAGACGCGCCCCGAGGACCGTCTTGCCACATGTCAACAATGGGTCTGACTGAGGGCCTCCAGGAGAGAAGCCCAAGCAAGACGCGTCCCGAGGAGCGTCTTGCCACATGTCAGCACTCGGTCTGACTGAACGCCTCCAGGAGAGAAGCCCCAGCAAGACGCGCCCGAGGAGCGTCTTGCCACATGTCAACAATGGGTCTGACTGAGGGCCTCCAGGAGAGAAGCCCAAGCAAGATGCGCCCAAAGGAGCGTCTTGCCACATGTAAACAATGGGTCTGACTGAGGGCCTCCAGGATAGAAGCCCAAGCAAGACGCGCCCCGAGGAGCGTCTTGCCACATGTCACCACTGGGTCTGACTGAGCGCCTCCAGGAGAGAGGCCCAAGCAAGACACGCCCCGAGGAGCGTCTTGCCACGTGTCAACACTGGGTCTGACTGAGCGTCTCCAGGAGAGAGGCCCAAGCAAGACGCGCCCCGAGGAGCGTCTTGCCACATGTCACCACTGGGTCTGACTGAGCGCCTCCAGGAGAGAGGCCCAATCAAGACACGCCCCGAGGAGCGTCTTGCCACATGTAAGCACTGGGTCTGACTGAGCGCCTCCAGGAGAGAAGCCCCAGCAAGACGCGCCCCGAGGAGCGTCTTACCACATGTCAGCACTCGGTCTGACTGAACGCCTCCAGGAGAGAAGCCCAAGCAAGACGCGCCCCGAGGAGCGTCTTGACACATGTCAACACTGGGGCTGACATAGGGCCTCCAGGAGAGAGGCCCAAGCAAGATGCGCCCCGAGGAGCGTCTTGCCACATGTAAACAATGGGTCTGACTGAGGGCCTCCAGGAGAGAAGCCCAAGCAAGACGCGCCCCGAGGAGCGTCTTGCCACATGTCAGCACTCGGTCTGACTGAGCGCCTCCAGGAGAGAGGCCCAAGCAAGACGCACCCTGAGGAGCGTCTTGACACATGTCAACACTGGGGCTGACAGAGGGCCTCCAGGAGAGAAGCCCAAGCAAGACGCGCCCCGAGGAGCGTCTTGCCACATGTCAGCACTCGGTCTGACTGAGCGCCTCCAGGAGAGAGGCCCAAGCAAGACGCGCCCCGAGAAGCGTCTTGCCACATATCAACAATGGGTCTGACTGAGGGCCTCCATGAGAGAAGCCCAAGCAAGACGCGCCCCGAGGAGCGTCTTGTCACGTGTCAACACTGGGTCTGACTGAGCATCTCCAGGAGAGAGGCTCAAGCAAGACGCGCCCCGAAGAGCGTCTTGCCACATGTCACCACTGGGTCTGACTGAGCGCTTCCAGGAGAGAGGCCCAAGCAAGACGCGCCCCGAGGAGCGTCTTGCCACATGTAAGCACTGGGTCTGACTGAGCGCCTCCAGGAGAGAGGCCCAAGCAAGACGCGCCCCGAGGAGCGTCTTGCCACATGTCAACAATGGGTCTGACTGAGGGCCTCCAGGAGAGAAGCCCAAGCAAGATGCGCCCAAAGGAGCGTCTTGCCACATGTAAACAATGGGTCTGACTCAGGGCCTGCAGGAGAGAAGCCCAAGCAAGACGCGCCCCGAGCAGCGTCTTGCCACATGTCAGCACTCGGTCTGACTGAGCGCCTCCAGGAGAGAGGCCCAAGCAAGACGCGCCCCGAGGAGCGTCTTGCCACATATCAACAATGGGTCTGACTGAGGGCCTCCATGAGAGAAGCCCAAGCAAGACGCGCCCCGAGGAGCGTCTTGCCACATGTCACCACTGGGTCTGACTGAGCGCCTCCAGGAGAGAGGCCCAAGCAAGACGCGCCCCGAGGAGTGTCTTGCCACGTGTCAACACTGGGTCTGACTGAGCGTCTCCAGGAGAGAGGCCCAAGCAAGACGCGCCTCGAGGAGCGTCTTGCCACATGTCACCACTGGGTCTGACTGAGCGCCTCCAGGAGAGAGGCCCAAGCAAGACGCGCCCCGAGGAGCGTCTTGCCACATGTAAGCACTGGGTCTGACTGAGCGCCTGCAGGAGAGAAGCCCCAGCAAGACGCGCCCCGAGGAGCGTCTTACCACATGTCAGCACTGGGTCTGACTGAGCGCCTCCAGGAGAGAGGCCCCAGCAAGACGCGCCCCGAGGAGCGTCTTGACACATGTCAACACTGGGGCTGACAGAGGGCCTCCAGGAGAGAGGCCCAAGCAAGATGCGCCCCGAGGAGCGTCTTGCCAAATGTAAACAATGGGTCTGACTGAGGGCCTCCAGGAGAGAATCACAAGCAAGACGCGCCCCGAGGAGCGTCTTGCCACATGTCAACAATGGGTCTGACTGAGGGCCTCCAGGAGAGAAGCCCAAGCAAGACGCGTCCCGAGGAGCGTCTTGCCACATGTCAGCACTCGGTCTGACTGAGCGCCTCCAGGAGAGAGGCCCAAGCAAGACGCACTCCGAGGAGCGTCTTGACACATGTCAACACTGGGGATGACAGAGGGCCTCCAGGAGAGAGGCCCAAGCAAGATGCGCCCCAAGGAGCATCTTGCCACATGTAAACAATGGGTCTGACTGAGGGCCTCCAGGAGAGAAGCCCAAGCAAGACGCGCCCCGAGGAGCGTCTTGCCACATGTCAGCACTCGGTCTGACTGAGCGCCTCCAGGAGAGAGGCCCAAGCAAGACGCGCCCCGAGGAGCGTCTTGCCACATATCAACAATGGGTCTGACTGAGGGCCTCCATGAGAGAAGCCCAAGCAAGACGCACCCCGAGGAGCGTCTTGTCACGTGTCAACACTGGGTCTGACTGAGCATCTCCAGGAGAAAGGCTCAAGCAAGACGCGCCCCGAAGAGCGTCTTGCCACATGTCACCACTGGGTCTGACTGAGCGCCTCCAGGAGAGAGGCCCAAGCAAGACGCGCCCCGAGGAGCGTCTTGCCACATGTAAGCACTGGGTCTGACTGAGGGCCTCCAGGAGAGAGCTCCCAGCAAGACGCGCCCCGAGGAGCGTCTTGCCACATGTCAACAATGGGTCTGACTGAGGGCCTCCAAGAGAGAAGCCTAAGCAAGACGCGCCCCGAGGAGCGTCTTGCACCATGTCAACACTGGGTCTGACTGAGCACCTCCAGGAGAGAGGCCCAAGCAAGACTCGCCCCGAGGAGCGTCTTGCCACATATCAACAATGGGTCTGACTGAGGGCCTCCATGAGAGAAGCCCAAGCAAAACGCGCCCCGAGGAGCGTCTTGCCACATGTCAGCACTCGGTCTGACTGAGCGCCTCCAGGAGAGAGGCCCAAGCAAGACGCGCCCCGAGGAGCGTCTTGCCACATATCAACAATGGGTCTGACTGAGGGCCTCCATGAGAGAAGCCCAAGCAAGACGCGTCCCGAGGAGTGTCTTGCCACATGTCAGCACTCGGTCTGACTGAACGCCTCCAGGAGAGAAGCCCCAGCAAGACGCGCCCCGAGGAGCGTCTTGCCACATGTAAGCACTGGGTCTGACTGAGCGCCTCCAGGAGAGAGGCCCCAGCAAGACGCGCCCCGAGGAGCGTCTTGCCTTATGTCAGCAATCGGTCTGACTGAGCGCCTCCAGGAGAGAGTTCCAAGCAAGACGCGCCCCGAGGAGCGTCTTGCCACATGTCAACAATGGGTCTGACTGAGGGCCTCCAGGAGAGAAGCCCAAGCAAGACGCGCCCCGAGGAGCGTCTTGCCACATGTCAGCACTCGGTCTGACTGAGCGCCTCCAGGAGAGAGGCCCAAGCAAGACGCGCCCCGAGGAGCGTCTTGTCACGTGTCAACACTGGGTCTGACTGAGCATCTCCAGGAGAGAGACTCAAGCAAGACGCGCCATGAAGAGCGTCTTGCCACATGTCACCACTGGGTCTGACTGAGCGCCTCCAGGAGAGAGGCCCAAGCAAGACGCGCCCCGAGGAGCGTCTTGCCACATGTAAGCACTGGGTCTGACTGAGCGCCTCCAGGAGAGAGGCCCAAGCAAGACGCGCCCAAAGGAGCGTCTTGCCACATGTAAACAATGGGTCTGACTCAGGGCCTCCAGGAGAGAAGCCCAAGCAAGACGCGCCCCGAGCAGCGTCTTGCCACATGTCAGCACTCGGTCTGACTGAGCGCCTCCAGGAGAGAGGCCCAAGCAAGACGCGCCCCGAGGAGCGTCTTGCCACATATCAACAATGGTTCTGACTGAGGGCCTCCATGAGAGAAGCCCAAGCAAGACGCGCCCCGAGGAGCGTCTTGCCACATGTCACCACTGGGTCTGACTGAGCGCCTCCAGGAGAGAGGCCCAAGCAAGACGCGCCCCGAGGAGCGTCTTGCCACGTGTCAACACTGGGTCTGACTGAGCGTCTCCAGGAGAGAGGCCCAAGCAAGACGCGCCCCGAGGAGCGTCTTGCCACATGTCACCACTGGGTCTGACTGAGCGCCTCCAGGAGAGAGGCCCAAGCAAGACGCGCCCCGAGGAGCGTCTTGCCACATGTAAGCACTGGGTCTGACTGAGCGCCTCCAGGAGAGAAGCCCCAGCAAGACGCGCCCCGAGGAGCGTCTTGACACATGTCAACACTGGGGCTGACAGAGGGCCTCCAGGAGAGAGGCCCAAGCAAGATGCGCCCCGAGGAGCGTCTTGCCACATGTAAACAATGGGTCTGACTGAGGGCCTCCAGGAGAGAAGCACAAGCAAGACGCGCCCCGAGGAGCGTCTTGCCACATGTCAACAATGGGTCTGACTGAGGGCCTCCAGGAGAGAAGCCCAAGCAAGACGCGCCTCGAGGAGCGTCTTGCCACATGTCAGCACTCGGTCTGACTGAGCGCCTCCAGGAGAGAGGCCCAAGCAAGACGCACCCCGAGGAGCGTCTTGACACATGTCAACACTGGGGATGACAGAGGGCCTCCAGGAGAGAGGCCCAAGCAAGATGCGCCCCAAGGAGCGTCTTGCCACATGTAAACAATGGGTCTGACTGAGGGCCTCCAGGAGAGAAGCCCAAGCAAGACGCGCCCCGAGGAGCGTCTTGCCACATGTCAGCACTCGGTCTGACTGAGCGCCTCCAGGAGAGAGGCCCAAGCAAGACGCGCCCCGAGGAGCGTCTTGCCACATATCAACAATGGGTCTGACTGAGGGCCTCCATGAGAGAAGCCCAAGCAAGACGCACCCCGAGGAGCGTCTTGTCACGTGTCAACACTGGGTCTGACTGAGCATCTCCAGGAGAAAGGCTCAAGCAAGACGCGCCCCGAAGAGCGTCTTGCCACATGTCACCACTGGGTCTGACTGAGCGCCTCCAGGAGAGAGGCCCAAGCAAGACGCGCCCCGAGGAGCGTCTTGCCACATGTAAGCACTGGGTCTGACTGAGGGCCTCCAGGAGAGAGCTCCCAGCAAGACGCGCCCCGAGGAGCGTCTTGCCACATGTCAACAATGGGTCTGACTGAGGGCCTCCAAGAGAGAAGCCTAAGCAAGACGCGCCCCGAGGAGCGTCTTGCACCATGTCAACACTGGGTCTGACTGAGCACCTCCAGGAGAGAGGCCCAAGCAAGACTCGCCCCGAGGAGCGTCTTGCCACATATCAACAATGGGTCTGACTGAGGGCCTCCATGAGAGAAGCCCAAGCAAAACGCGCCCCGAGGAGCGTCTTGCCACATGTCAGCACTCGGTCTGACTGAGCGCCTCCAGGAGAGAGGCCCAAGCAAGACGCGCCCCGAGGAGCGTCTTGCCACATATCAACAATGGGTCTGACTGAGGGCCTCCATGAGAGAAGCCCAAGCAAGACGCGTCCCGAGGAGTGTCTTGCCACATGTCAGCACTCGGTCTGACTGAACGTCTCCAGGAGAGAAGCCCCAGCAAGACGCGCCCCGAGGAGCGTCTTGCCACATGTAAGCACTGGGTCTGACTGAGCGCCTCCAGGAGAGAGGCCCCAGCAAGACGCGCCCCGAGGAGCGTCTTGCCTTATGTCAGCAATCGGTCTGACTGAGCGCCTCCAGGAGAGAGTTCCAAGCAAGACGCGCCCCGAGGAGCGTCTTGCCACATGTCAACAATGGGTCTGACTGAGGGCCTCCAGGAGAGAAGCCCAAGCAAGACGCGCCCCGAGGAGCGTCTTGCCACATGTCAGCACTCGGTCTGACTGAGCGCCTCCAGGAGAGAGGCCCAAGCAAGACGCGCCCCGAGGAGCGTCTTGTCACGTGTCAACACTGGGTCTGACTGAGCATCTCCAGGAGAGAGACTCAAGCAAGACGCGCCATGAAGAGCGTCTTGCCACATGTCACCACTGGGTCTGACTGAGCGCCTCCAGGAGAGAGGCCCAAGCAAGACGCGCCCCGAGGAGCGTCTTGCCACATGTAAGCACTGGGTCTGACTGAGCGCCTCCAGGAGAGAGGCCCAAGCAAGACGCGCCCAAAGGAGCGTCTTGCCACATGTAAACAATGGGTCTGACTCAGGGCCTCCAGGAGAGAAGCCCAAGCAAGACGCGCCCCGAGCAGCGTCTTGCCACATGTCAGCACTCGGTCTGACTGAGCGCCTCCAGGAGAGAGGCCCAAGCAAGACGCGCCCCGAGGAGCGTCTTGCCACATATCAACAATGGTTCTGACTGAGGGCCTCCATGAGAGAAGCCCAAGCAAGACGCGCCCCGAGGAGCGTCTTGCCACATGTCACCACTGGGTCTCACTGAGCGCCTCCAGGAGAGAGGCCCAAGCAAGACGCGCCCCGAGGAGCGTCTTGCCACGTGTCAACACTGGGTCTGACTGAGCGTCTCCAGGAGAGAGGCCCAAGCAAGACGCGCCCCGAGGAGCGTCTTGCCACATGTCACCACTGGGTCTGACTGAGCGCCTCCAGGAGAGAGGCCCAAGCAAGACGCGCCCCGAGGAGCGTCTTGCCACATGTAAGCACTGGGTCTGACTGAGCGCCTCCAGGAGAGAAGCCCCAGCAAGACGCGCCCCGAGGAGCGTCTTGACACATGTCAACACTGGGGCTGACAGAGGGCCTCCAGGAGAGAGGCCCAAGCAAGATGCGCCCCGAGGAGCGTCTTGCCACATGTAAACAATGGGTCTGACTGAGGGCCTCCAGGAGAGAAGCACAAGCAAGACGCGCCCCGAGGAGCGTCTTGCCACATGTCAACAATGGGTCTGACTGAGGGCCTCCAGGAGAGAAGCCCAAGCAAGACGCGCCTCGAGGAGCGTCTTGCCACATGTCAGCACTCGGTCTGACTGAGCGCCTCCAGGAGAGAGGCCCAAGCAAGACGCACCCCGAGGAGCGTCTTGACACATGTCAACACTGGGGATGACAGAGGGCCTCCAGGAGAGAGGCCCAAGCAAGATGCGCCCCAAGGAGCGTCTTGCCACATGTAAACAATGGGTCTGACTGAGGGCCTCCAGGAGAGAAGCCCAAGCAAGACGCGCCCCGAGGAGCGTCTTGTCACGTGTCAACACTGGGTCTGACTGAGCATCTCCAGGAGAGAGGCTCAAGCAAGACGCGCCCCGAAGAGCGTCTTGCCACATGTCACCACTGGGTCTGACTGAGCGCCTCCAGGAGAGAGGCCCAAGCAAGACGCGCCCCGAGGAGCGTCTTGCCACATGTAAGCACTGGGTCTGACTGAGCGCCTCCAGGAGAGAGGCCCCAGCAAGACGTGCCCCGAGGAGCGTCTTGCCTTATGTCAGCACTCGGTCTGACTGAGCGCCTCCAGGAGAGAGGCCCAAGCAAGACGCGCCCCGAGGAGCGTCTTGCCACATGTCAACAATGGGTCTGACTGAGGGCCTCCAGGAGAGAAGCCCAAGCAAGACGCGCCCCGAGGTGCGTCTTGCCACATGTCAACAATGGGTCTGACTGAGGGCCTCCAAGAGAGAAGCCTAAGCAAGACGCGCCCCGAGGAGCGTCTTGCACCATGTCAACACTGGGTCTGACTGAGCACCTCAAGGAGAGAGGCCCAAGCAAGACTCGCCCCGAGGAGCGTCTTGCCACATATCAACAATGGGTCTGACTGAGGGCCTCCATGAGAGAAGCCCAAGCAAGACGCGCCCCGAGGAGCGTCTTGCCACATGTCAGCACTCGGTCTGACTGAGCGCCTCCAGGAGAGAGGCCCAAGCAAGACGCGCCCCGAGGAGCGTCTTGCCACATATCAACAATGGGTCTGACTGAGGGCCTCCATGAGAGAAGCCCAAGCAAGACGCGCCCCGAGGAGCGTCTTGTCACGTGTCAACACTGGGTCTGACTGAGCGTCTCCAGGAGAGAGGCCCAAGCAAGACGCGCCCCGAGGAGCGTCTTGCCACATGTCACCACTCGGTCTGACTGAGTGCCTCCAGGAGAGAGGCCCAAGCAAGACGCGCCCCGAGGAGCGTCTTGCTACATGTCAACAATGAGTCTGACTGAGGGCCTCCAGGAGAGAAGCCCAAGCAAGACGCGTCCCGAGGAGTGTCTTGCCACATGTCAGCACTCGGTCTGAATGAGCGCCTCCAGGAGAGAGGCCCAAGCAAGACGCGCCCCGAGGAGCGTCTTGCCACATATCAACAATGGGTCTGACTGAGGGCCTCCATGAGAGAAGCCCAAGCAAGACGCGCCCCGAGGAGCGTCTTGTCACGTGTCAACACTGGGTCTGACTGAGCGTCTCCAGGAGAGAGGCCCAAGCAAGACGTGCCCTGAGGAGCTTCTTGCCACATGTCACCACTGGGTCTGACTCAGCGCCTCCAGGAGAGAGGCCCAAGCAAGACGCGCCCCGAGGAGCGTCTTGCCACATGTCAACAATGAGTCTGACTGAGGGCCTCCAGGAGAGAAGCCCAAGCAAGACGCGTCCCGAGGAGTGTCTTGCCACATGTCAGCACTCGGCCTGACTGAGCGCCTCCAGGAGAGAGGCCCAAGCAAGACGCGCCCCGAGGAGCGTCTTGCCACATATCAACAATGGGTCTGACTGAGGGCCTCCATGAGAGAAGCCCAAGCAAGACGCACCCCGAGGAGCGTCTTGTCACGTGTCAACACTGGGTCTGACTGAGCGTCTCCAGGAGAGAGGCCCAAGCAAGACGCGCCCCGAGGACCGTCTTGCCACATGTCAACAATGGGTCTGACTGAGGGCCTCCAGGAGAGAAGCCCAAGCAAGACGCGTCCCGAGGAGCGTCTTGCCACATGTCAGCACTCGGTCTGACTGAACGCCTCCAGGAGAGAAGCCCCAGCAAGACGCGCCCGAGGAGCGTCTTGCCACATGTCAACAATGGGTCTGACTGAGGGCCTCCAGGAGAGAAGCCCAAGCAAGATGCGCCCAAAGGAGCGTCTTGCCACATGTAAACAATGGGTCTGACTGAGGGCCTCCAGGAGAGAAGCCCAAGCAAGACGCGCCCCGAGGAGCGTCTTGCCACATGTCACCACTGGGTCTGACTGAGCGCCTCCAGGAGAGAGGCCCAAGCAAGACACGCCCCGAGGAGCGTCTTGCCACGTGTCAACACTGGGTCTGACTGAGCGTCTCCAGGAGAGAGGCCCAAGCAAGACGCGCCCCGAGGAGCGTCTTGCCACATGTCACCACTGGGTCTGACTGAGCGCCTCCAGGAGAGAGGCCCAATCAAGACACGCCCCGAGGAGCGTCTTGCCACATGTAAGCACTGGGTCTGACTGAGCGCCTCCAGGAGAGAAGCCCCAGCAAGACGCGCCCCGAGGAGCGTCTTACCACATGTCAGCACTCGGTCTGACTGAACGCCTCCAGGAGAGAAGCCCAAGCAAGACGCGCCCCGAGGAGCGTCTTGACACATGTCAACACTGGGGCTGACATAGGGCCTCCAGGAGAGAGGCCCAAGCAAGATGCGCCCCGAGGAGCGTCTTGCCACATGTAAACAATGGGTCTGACTGAGGGCCTCCAGGAGAGAAGCACAAGCAAGACGCGCCCCGAGGAGCGTCTTGCCACATGTCAACAATGGGTCTGACTGAGGGCCTCCAGGAGAGAAGCCCAAGCAAGACGCGCCCCGAGGAGCGTCTTGCCACATGTCAGCACTCGGTCTGACTGAGCGCCTCCAGGAGAGAGGCCCAAGCAAGACGCACCCTGAGGAGCGTCTTGACACATGTCAACACTGGGGCTGACAGAGGGCCTCCAGGAGAGAAGCCCAAGCAAGACGCGCCCCGAGGAGCGTCTTGCCACATGTCAGCACTCGGTCTGACTGAGCGCCTCCAGGAGAGAGGCCCAAGCAAGACGCGCCCCGAGAAGCGTCTTGCCACATATCAACAATGGGTCTGACTGAGGGCCTCCATGAGAGAAGCCCAAGCAAGACGCGCCCCGAGGAGCGTCTTGTCACGTGTCAACACTGGGTCTGACTGAGCATCTCCAGGAGAGAGGCTCAAGCAAGACGCGCCCCGAAGAGCGTCTTGCCACATGTCACCACTGGGTCTGACTGAGCGCCTCCAGGAGAGAGGCCCAAGCAAGACGCGCCCCGAGGAGCGTCTTGCCACATGTAAGCACTGGGTCTGACTGAGCGCCTCCAGGAGAGAGGCCCAAGCAAGACGCGCCCCGAGGAGCGTCTTGCCACATGTCAACAATGGGTCTGACTGAGGGCCTCCAGGAGAGAAGCCCAAGCAAGATGCGCCCAAAGGAGCGTCTTGCCACATGTAAACAATGGGTCTGACTCAGGGCCTGCAGGAGAGAAGCCCAAGCAAGACGCGCCCCGAGCAGCGTCTTGCCACATGTCAGCACTCGGTCTGACTGAGCGCCTCCAGGAGAGAGGCCCAAGCAAGACGCGCCCCGAGGAGCGTCTTGCCACATATCAACAATGGGTCTGACTGAGGGCCTCCATGAGAGAAGCCCAAGCAAGACGCGCCCCGAGGAGCGTCTTGCCACATGTCACCACTGGGTCTGACTGAGCGCCTCCAGGAGAGAGGCCCAAGCAAGACGCGCCTCGAGGAGCGTCTTGACACATGTCAACACTGGGGATGACAGAGGGCCTCCAGGAGAGAGGCCCAAGCAAGATGCGCCCCAAGGAGCATCTTGCCACATGTAAACAATGGGTCTGACTGAGGGCCTCCAGCAGAGAAGCCCAAGCAAGACGCGCCCCGAGGAGCGTCTTGCCACATGTCAGCACTCGGTCTGACTGAGCGCCTCCAGGAGAGAGGCCCAAGCAAGACGCGCCCCGAGGAGCGTCTTGCCACATATCAACAATGGGTCTGACTGAGGGCCTCCATGAGAGAAGCCCAAGCAAGACGCACCCCGAGGAGCGTCTTGTCACGTGTCAACACTGGGTCTGACTGAGCATCTCCAGGAGAAAGGCTCAAGCAAGACGCGCCCCGAAGAGCGTCTTGCCACATGTCACCACTGGGTCTGACTGAGCGCCTCCAGGAGAGAGGCCCAAGCAAGACGCGCCCCGAGGAGCGTCTTGCCACATGTAAGCACTGGGTCTGACTGAGGGCCTCCAGGAGAGAGCTCCCAGCAAGACGCGCCCCGAGGAGCGTCTTGCCACATGTCAACAATGGGTCTGACTGAGGGCCTCCAAGAGAGAAGCCTAAGCAAGACGCGCCCCGAGGAGCGTCTTGCACCATGTCAACACTGGGTCTGACTGAGCACCTCCAGGAGAGAGGCCCAAGCAAGACTCGCCCCGAGGAGCGTCTTGCCACATATCAACAATGGGTCTGACTGAGGGCCTCCATGAGAGAAGCCCAAGCAAAACGCGCCCCGAGGAGCGTCTTGCCACATGTCAGCACTCGGTCTGACTGAGCGCCTCCAGGAGAGAGGCCCAAGCAAGACGCGCCCCGAGGAGCGTCTTGCCACATATCAACAATGGGTCTGACTGAGGGCCTCCATGAGAGAAGCCCAAGCAAGACGCGCCCCGAGGAGCGTCTTGTCACGTGTCAACACTGGGTCTGACTGAGCGTCTCCAGGAGAGAGGCCCAAGCAAGACGCGCCCCGTGGAGCGTCTTGCCACATGTCACCACTCGGTCTGACTGAGTGCCTCCAGGAGAGAGGCCCAAGCAAGACACGCCCCGAGGAGTGTCTTGCCACATGTCAGCACTCGGTCTGAATGAGCGCCTCCAGGAGAGAGGCCCAAGCAAGACGCGCCCCGAGGAGCGTCTTGCCACATATCAACAATGGGTCTGACTGAGGGCCTCCATGAGAGAAGCCCAAGCAAGACGCGCCCCGAGGAGCGTCTTGTCACGTGTCAACACTGGGTCTGACTGAGCGTCTCCAGGAGAGAGGCCCAAGCAAGACGCGCCCTGAGGAGCTTCTTGCTACATGTCACCACTGGGTCTGACTGAGCGCCTCCAGGAGAGAGGCCCAAGCAAGACGCGCCCCGAGGAGCGTCTTGCCACATGTCAACAATGAGTCTGACTGAGGGCCTCCAGGAGAGAAGCCCAAGCAAGACGCGTCCCGAGGAGTGTCTTGCCACATGTCAGCACTCGGCCTGACTGAGCGCCTCCAGGAGAGAGGCCCAAGCAAGACGCGCCCCGAGGAGCGTCTTGCAACATATCAACACTGGGTCTGACTGAGGGCCTCCATGAGAGAAGCCCAAGCAAGACGCGCCCCGAGGAGCGTCTTGTCACGTGTCAACACTGGGTCTGACTGAGCGTCTCCAGGAGAGAGGCCCAAGCAAGACGCGCCCCGAGGAGCGTCTTGCCACTTGTCACCACTGGGTCTGACTGAGCGCCTCCAGGAGAGAAGCCCAAGCAAGACGCGCCCCGAGGAGCGTCTTGCCACATGTCAACAATGAGTCTGACTGAGGGCCTCCTGGAGAGAAGCCCAAGCAAGACGCGTCCCGAGGAGTGTCTTGCCACATGTCAGCACTCGGTCTGACTGAACGCCTCCAGGAGAGAAGCCCCAGCAAGACGCGCCCCGAGGAGCGTCTTGCCACATGTAAGCACTGGGTCTGACTGAGCGCCTCCAGGAGAGAGGCCCCAGCAAGACGCGCCCCGAGGAGCGTCTTGCCTTATGTCAGCACTCGGTCTGACTGAGCGCCTCCAGGAGAGAGGTCCAAGCAAGACGCGCCCCGAGGAACGTCTTGCCACATGACAACAATGGGTCTGACTGAGGGCCTCCAGGAGAGAAGCCCAAGCAAGACGCGCCCCGAGGAGCGTCATGCCACATGTCAGCACTCGGTCTGACTGAGCGCCTCCAGGAGAGAGGCCCAAGCAAGACGCACCCCGAGGAGCGTCTTGAGACATGTCAACACTGGGGCTGACAGAGGGCCTCCAGGAGAGAGGCCCAAGCAAGATGCGCTGCCCGAGGAGCGTCTTGCCACATGTGAACAATGGGTCTGACTGAGGGCCTCCAGGAGAGAAGCCCAAGCAAGACGCGCCCCGAGGAGCGTCTTGCCACATGTCAACAATGGGTCTGACTGAGGGCCTCCAGGAGAGAAGCCCAAGCAAGACGCGCCCCGAGGAGCGTCTTGCCACATGTCAGCACTCGGTCTGACTGAGCGCCTCCAGGAGAGAGGCCCAAGCAAGACGCACCCCGAGGAGCGTCTTGACACATGTCAACACTGGGGCTGACAGAGGGCCTCCAGGAGAGAGGCCCAAGCAAGATGCGCCCCAAGGAGCGTCTTGCCACATGTAAACAATGGGTCTGACTGAGTGCCTCCAGGAGAGAAGCCCAAGCAAGACGCGCCCCGAGGAGCGTCTTGCCACATGTCAGCACTCGGTCTGACTGAGCGCCTCCAGGAGAGAGGCCCAAGCAAGACGCGCCCCGAGGAGCGTCTTGCCACATATCAACAATGGGTCTGACTGAGGGCCTCCATGAGAGAAGCCCAAGCAAGACGCGCCCCGAGGAGCGTCTTGTCACGTGTCAACACTGTGTCTGACTGAGCATCTCCAGGAGAGAGGCTCAAGCAAGACGCGCCCCGAAGAGCGTCTTGCCACATGTCACCACTGGGTCTGACTGAGCGCCTCCAGGAGAGAGGCCCAAGCAAGACGCACCCCGAGGAGCGTCTTGCCACATGTAAGCACTGGGTCTGACTGAGCGCCTCCAGGAGAGAGGCCCCAGCAAGACGCGCCCCGAGGAGCGTCTTGCCTTATGTCAGTTCTCGGTCTGACTGAGCGCCTCCAGGAGAGAGGCCCAAGCAAGACGCGCTCCGAGGAGCGTCTTGCCACATGTCAACAATGGGTCTGACTGAGGGCCTCCAGGAGAGAAGCCCAAGCAAGACGCGCCCCGAGGAGCGTCTTGCCACATGTCAACAATGGGTCTGACTGAGGGCCTCCAAGAGAGAAGCCTAAGCAAGACGCGCCCCGAGGAGCGTCTTGCCACATGTCAGCACTCGGTCTGACTGAGCGCCTCCAGGAGAGAGGCCCAAGCAAGACGCGCCCCGAGGAGCGTCTTGCCACATATCAACAATGGGTCTGACTGAGGGCCTCCATGAGAGAAGCCCAAGCAAGACGCGCCCCGAGGAGCGTCTTGTCTCGTGTCAACACTGGGTCTGACTGAGCGTCTCCAGGAGAGAGGCCCAAGCAAGACGCGCCCCGAGGAGCGTCTTGCCACATGTCACAACTGGGTCTGACTGAGCGCCTCCAGGAGAGAAGCCCAAGCAAGACGCACCCCGAGGAGCGTCTTGTCACGTGTCAACACTGGGTCTGACTGAGCATCTCCAGGAGAAAGGCTCAAGCAAGACGCGCCCCGAAGAGCGTCTTGCCACATGTCACCACTGGGTCTGACTGAGCGCCTCCAGGAGAGAGGCCCAAGCAAGACGCGCCCCGAGGAGCGTCTTGCCACATGTAAGCACTGGGTCTGACTGAGGGCCTCCAGGAGAGAGCTCCCAGCAAGACGCGCCCCGAGGAGCGTCTTGCCACATGTCAACAATGGGTCTGACTGAGGGCCTCCAAGAGAGAAGCCTAAGCAAGACGCGCCCCGAGGAGCGTCTTGCACCATGTCAACACTGGGTCTGACTGAGCACCTCCAGGAGAGAGGCCCAAGCAAGACTCGCCCCAAGGAGCGTCTTGCCACATATCAACAATGGGTCTGACTGACGGCCTCCATGAGAGAAGCCCAAGCAAAACGCGCCCCGAGGAGCGTCTTGCCACATGTCAGCACTCGGTCTGACTGAGCGCCTCCAGGAAAGAGGCCCAAGCAAGACGCGCCCCGAGGAGCGTCTTGCCACATATCAACAATGGGTCTGACTGAGGGCCTCCATGAGAGAAGCCCAAGCAAGACGCGCCCCGAGGAGCGTCTTGTCACGTGTCAACACTGGGTCTGACTGAGCGTCTCCAGGAGAGAGGCCCAAGCAAGACGCGCCCCGTGGAGCGTCTTGCCACATGTCACCACTCGGTCTGACTGAGTGCCTCCAGGAGAGAGGCCCAAGCAAGACACGCCCCGAGGAGTGTCTTGCCACATGTCAGCACTCGGTCTGAATGAGCGCCTCCAGGAGAGAGGCCCAAGCAAGACGCGCCCCGAGGAGCGTCTTGCCACATATCAACAATGGGTCTGACTGAGGGCCTCCATGAGAGAAGCCCAAGCAAGACGCGCCCCGAGGAGCGTCTTGTCACGTGTCAACACTGGGTCTGACTGAGCGTCTCCAGGAGAGAGGCCCAAGCAAGACGCGCCCTGAGGAGCTTCTTGCTACATGTCACCACTGGGTCTGACTGAGCGCCTCCAGGAGAGAGGCCCAAGCAAGACGCGCCCCGAGGAGCGTCTTGCCACATGTCAACAATGAGTCTGACTGAGGGCCTCCAGGAGAGAAGCCCAAGCAAGACGCGTCCCGAGGAGTGTCTTGCCACATGTCAGCACTCGGCCTGACTGAGCGCCTCCAGGAGAGAGGCCCAAGCAAGACGCGCCCCGAGGAGCGTCTTGCAACATATCAACACTGGGTCTGACTGAGGGCCTCCATGAGAGAAGCCCAAGCAAGACGCGCCCCGAGGAGCGTCTTGTCACGTGTCAACACTGGGTCTGACTGAGCGTCTCCAGGAGAGAGGCCCAAGCAAGACGCGCCCCGAGGAGCGTCTTGCCACATGTCACCACTGGGTCTGACTGAGCGCCTCCAGGAGAGAAGCCCAAGCAAGACGCGCCCCGAGGAGCGTCTTGCCACATGTCAACAATGAGTCTGACTGAGGGCCTCCTGGAGAGAAGCCCAAGCAAGACGCGTCCCGAGGAGTGTCTTGCCACATGTCAGCACTGGGTCTGACTGAGCGCCTCCAGGAGAGAGGCCCCAGCAAGACGCGCCCCGAGGAGCGTCTTGCCTTATGTCAGCACTCGGTCTGACTGAGCGCCTCCAGGAGAGAGGTCCAAGCAAGACGCGCCCCGAGGAACGTCTTGCCACATGACAACAATGGGTCTGACTGAGGGCCTCCAGGAGAGAAGCCCAAGCAAGACGCGCCCCGAGGAGCGTCATGCCACATGTCAGCACTCGGTCTGACTGAGCGCCTCCAGGAGAGAGGCCCAAGCAAGACGCACCCCGAGGAGCGTCTTGACACATGTCAACACTGGGGCTGACAGAGGGCCTCCAGGAGAGAGGCCCAAGCAAGATGCGCTGCCCGAGGAGCGTCTTGCCACATGTGAACAATGGGTCTGACTGAGGGCCTCCAGGAGAGAAGCCCAAGCAAGACGCGCCCCGAGGAGCGTCTTGCCACATGTCAACAATGGGTCTGACTGAGGGCCTCCAGGAGAGAAGCCCAAGCAAGACGCGCCCCGAGGAGCGTCTTGCCACATGTCAGCACTCGGTCTGACTGAGCGCCTCCAGGAGAGAGGCCCAAGCAAGACGCACCCCGAGGAGCGTCTTGACACATGTCAACACTGGGGCTGACAGAGGGCCTCCAGGAGAGAGGCCCAAGCAAGATGCGCCCCAAGGAGCGTCTTGCCACATGTAAACAATGGGTCTGACTGAGTGCCTCCAGGAGAGAAGCCCAAGCAAGACGCGCCCCGAGGAGCGTCTTGCCACATGTCAGCACTCGGTCTGACTGAGCGCCTCCAGGAGAGAGGCCCAAGCAAGACGCGCCCCGAGGAGCGTCTTGCCACATATCAACAATGGGTCTGACTGAGGGCCTCCATGAGAGAAGCCCAAGCAAGACGCGCCCCGAGGAGCGTCTTGTCACGTGTCAACACTGTGTCTGACTGAGCATCTCCAGGAGAGAGGCTCAAGCAAGACGCGCCCCGAAGAGCGTCTTGCCACATGTCACCACTGGGTCTGACTGAGCGCCTCCAGGAGAGAGGCCCAAGCAAGACGCACCCCGAGGAGCGTCTTGCCACATGTAAGCACTGGGTCTGACTGAGCGCCTCCAGGAGAGAGGCCCCAGCAAGACGCGCCCCGAGGAGCGTCTTGCCTTATGTCAGTTCTCGGTCTGACTGAGCGCCTCCAGGAGAGAGGCCCAAGCAAGACGCGCTCCGAGGAGCGTCTTGCCACATGTCAACAATGGGTCTGACTGAGGGCCTCCAGGAGAGAAGCCCAAGCAAGACGCGCCCCGAGGAGCGTCTTGCCACATGTCAACAATGGGTCTGACTGAGGGCCTCCAAGAGAGAAGCCTAAGCAAGACGCGCCCCGAGGAGCGTCTTGCCACATGTCAGCACTCGGTCTGACTGAGCGCCTCCAGGAGAGAGGCCCAAGCAAGACGCGCCCCGAGGAGCGTCTTGCCACATATCAACAATGGGTCTGACTGAGGGCCTCCATGAGAGAAGCCCAAGCAAGACGCGCCCCGAGGAGCGTCTTGTCACGTGTCAACACTGGGTCTGACTGAGCGTCTCCAGGAGAGAGGCCCAAGCAAGACGCGCCCCGAGGAGCGTCTTGCCACATGTCACAACTGGGTCTGACTGATCGCCTCCAGGAGAGAAGCCCAAGCAAGACGCGCCCCGAGGAGCGTCTTGCCACATGTCAACAATGAGTCTGACTGAGGGCCTCCAGGAGAGAAGCCCAAGCAAGACGCGTCCCGAGGAGTGTCTTGCCACATGTCAGCACTCGGTCTGACTGAACGCCTCCAGGAGAGAAGCCCCAGCAAGACGCACCCCGAGGAGCGTCTTGCCACATGTAAGCACTGGGTCTGACTGAGCGTCTCCAGGAGAGAGGCCCAAGCAAGACGCGCCTCGAGGAGCGTCTTGCCACATGTCACCACTGGGTCTGACTGAGCGCCTCCAGGAGAGAGGCCCAAGCAAGACGCGCCCCGAGGAGCGTCTTGCCACATGTAAGCACTGGGTCTGACTGAGCGGCTGCAGGAGAGAAGCCCCAGCAAGACGCGCCCCGAGGAGCGTCTTACCACATGTCAGCACTGGGTCTGACTGAGCGCCTCCAGGAGAGAGGCCCAAGCAAGACGCGCCCCGAGGAGCGTCTTGACACATGTCAACACTGGGGCTGACAGAGGGCCTCCAGGAGAGAGGCCCAAGCAAGATGCGCCCCGAGGAGCGTCTTGCCACATGTAAACAATGGGTCTGACTGAGGGCCTCCAGGAGAGAAGCACAAGCAAGACGCGCCCCGAGGAGCGTCTTGCCACATGTCAACAATGGGTCTGACTGAGGGCCTCCAGGAGAGAAGCCCAAGCAAGACGCGTCCCGAGGAGCGTCTTGCCACATGTCAGCACTCGGTCTGACTGAGCGCCTCCAGGAGAGAGGCCCAAGCAAGACGCACTCCGAGGAGCGTCTTGACACATGTCAACACTGGGGATGACAGAGGGCCTCCAGGAGAGAGGCCCAAGCAAGATGCGCCCCAAGGAGCGTCTTGCCACATGTAAACAATGGGTCTGACTGAGGGCCTCCAGGAGAGAAGCCCAAGCAAGACGCGCCCCGAGGAGCGTCTTGCCACATGTCAGCACTCGGTCTGACTGAGCGCCTCCAGGAGAGAGGCCTAAGCAAGACGCGCCCCGAGGAGCGTCTTGCCACATATCAACAATGGGTCTGACTGAGGGCCTCCATGAGAGAAGCCCAAGCAAGACGCGCCCCGAGGAGCGTCTTGTCACGTGTCAACACTGGGTCTGACTGAGCATCTCCAGGAGAAAGGCTCAAGCAAGACGCGCCCCGAAGAGCGTCTTGCCACATGTCACCACTGGGTCTGACTGAGCGCCTCCAGGAGAGAAGCCCAAGCAAGACGCGCCCCGAGGAGCGTCTTGCCACATGTCAACAATGAGTCTGACTGAGGGCCTCCAGGAGAGAAGCCCAAGCAAGACGCGTCCCGAGGAGTGTCTTGCCACATGTCAGCACTCGGTCTGACTGAACGCCTCCAGGAGAGAAGCCCCAGCAAGACGCACCCCGAGGAGCGTCTTGCCACATGTAAGCACTGGGTCTGACTGAGCGTCTCCAGGAGAGAGGCCCAAGCAAGACGCGCCTCGAGGAGCGTCTTGCCACATGTCACCACTGGGTCTGACTGAGCACCTCCAGGAGAGAGGCCCAAGCAAGACGCGCCCCGAGGAGCGTCTTGCCACATGTAAGCACTGGGTCTGACTGAGCGCCTGCAGGAGAGAAGCCCCAGCAAGACGCGCCCCGAGGAGCGTCTTACCACATGTCAGCACTGGGTCTGACTGAGCGCCTCCAGGAGAGAGGCCCAAGCAAGACGCGCCCCGAGGAGCGTCTTGACACATGTCAACACTGGGGCTGACAGAGGGCCTCCAGGAGAGAGGCCCAAGCAAGATGCGCCCCGAGGAGCGTCTTGCCACATGTAAACAATGGGTCTGACTGAGGGCCTCCAGGAGAGAAGCACAAGCAAGACGCGCCCCGAGGAGCGTCTTGCCACATGTCAACAATGGGTCTGACTGAGGGCCTCCAGGAGAGAAGCCCAAGCAAGACGCGTCCCGAGGAGCGTCTTGCCACATGTCAGCACTCGGTCTGACTGAGCGCCTCCAGGAGAGAGGCCCAAGCAAGACGCACTCCGAGGAGCGTCTTGACACATGTCAACACTGGGGATGACAGAGGGCCTCCAGGAGAGAGGCCCAAGCAAGATGCGCCCCAAGGAGCGTCTTGCCACATGTAAACAATGGGTCTGACTGAGGGCCTCCAGGAGAGAAGCCCAAGCAAGACGCGCCCCGAGGAGCGTCTTGCCACATGTCAGCACTCGGTCTGACTGAGCGCCTCCAGGAGAGAGGCCTAAGCAAGACGCGCCCCGAGGAGCGTCTTGCCACATATCAACAATGGGTCTGACTGAGGGCCTCCATGAGAGAAGCCCAAGCAAGACGCGCCCCGAGGAGCGTCTTGTCACGTGTCAACACTGGGTCTGACTGAGCATCTCCAGGAGAAAGGCTCAAGCAAGACGCGCCCCGAAGAGCGTCTTGCCACATGTCACCACTGGGTCTGACTGAGCGCCTCCAGGAGAGAGGCCCAAGCAAGACGCGCCCCGAGGAGCGTCTTGCCACATGTAAGCACTGGGTCTGACTGAGGGCCTCCAGGAGAGAGGCCCAAGCAAGACTCGCCCCGAGGAGCGTCTTGCCACATATCAACAATGGGTCTGACTGAGGGCCTCCATGAGAGAAGCCCAAGCAAGACGCACCCCGAGGAGCGTCTTGTCACGTGTCAACACTGGGTATGACTGAGCATCTCCAGGAGAAAGGCTCAAGCAAGACGGGCCCCGAAGAGCGTCTTGCCACATGTCACCACTGGGTCTGACTGAGCGCCTCCAGGAGAGAGGCCCAAGCAAGACGCGCCCCGAGGAGCGTCTTGCCACATGTAAGCACTGGGTCTGACTGAGGGCCTCCAGGAGAGAGCTCCCAGCAAGACGCGCCCCGAGGAGCGTCTTGCCTTATGTCAGCACTCGGTCTAACTGAGCGCCTCCAGGAGAGAGGCCCAAGCAAGACGCGCCCCGAGGAGCGTCTTGCCACATGTCAACAATGGGTCTGACTGAGGGCCTCCAGGAGAGAAGCCCAAGCAAGACGCGCCCCGAGGAGCGTCTTACCACATGTCAACAATGGGTCTGACTGAGGGCCTCCAAGAGAGAAGCCTAAGCAAGACGCGCCCCGAGGAGCGTCTTGCACCATGTCAACACTGGGTCTGACTGAGCACCTCCAGGAGAGAGGCCCAAGCAAGACTCGCCCCGAGGAGCGTCTTGCCACATATCAACAATGGGTCTGACTGAGGGCCTCCATGAGAGAAGCCCAAGCAAAACGCGCCCCGAGGAGCGTCTTGCCACATGTCAGCACTCGGTCTGACTGAGCGCCTCCAGGAGAGAGGCCCAAGCAAGACGCGCCCCGAGGAGCGTCTTGCCACATATCAACAATGGGTCTGACTGAGGGCCTCCATGAGAGAAGCCCAAGCAAGACGCGCCCCGAGGAGCGTCTTGTCACGTGTCAACACTGGGTCTGACTGAGCGTCTCCAGGAGAGAGGCCCAAGCAAGACGCGCCCCGTGGAGCGTCTTGCCACATGTCACCACTCGGTCTGACTGAGTGCCTCCAGGAGAGAGGCCCAAGCAAGACGCGCCCCGAGGAGTGTCTTGCCACATGTCAGCACTCGGTCTGAATGAGCGCCTCCAGGAGAGAGGCCCAAGCAAGACGCGCCCCGAGGAGCGTCTTGCCACATATCAACAATGGGTCTGACTGAGGGCCTCCATGAGAGAAGCCCAAGCAAGACGCGCCCCGAGGAGCGTCTTGTCACGTGTCAACACTGGGTCTGACTGAGCGTCTCCAGGAGAGAGGCCCAAGCAAGACGCGCCCTGAGGAGCTTCTTGCTACATGTCACCACTGGGTCTGACTGAGCGCCTCCAGGAGAGAGGCCCAAGCAAGACGCGCCCCGAGGAGCGTCTTGCCACATGTCAACAATGAGTCTGACTGAGGGCCTCCAGGAGAGAAGCCCAAGCAAGACGCGTCCCGAGGAGTGTCTTGCCACATGTCAGCACTCGGTCTGACTGAACGCCTCCAGGAGAGAAGCCCCAGCAAGACGCGCCCCGAGGAGCGTCTTGCCACATGTCAACAATGAGTCTGACTGAGGGCCTCCAGGAGAGAAGCCCAAGCAAGACGCGTCCCGAGGAGTGTCTTGCCACATGTCAGCACTCGGTCTGACTGAACGCCTCCAGGAGAGAAGCCCCAGCAAGACGCGCCCCGAGGAGCGTCTTGCCACATGTAAGCACTGGGTCTGACTGAGCGCCTCCAGGAGAGAGGCCCCAGCAAGACGCGCCCCGAGGAGCGTCTTGCCTTATGTCAGCACTCGGTCTGACTGAGCGCCTCCAGGAGAGAGTTCCAAGCAAGACGCGCCCCGAGGAACGTCTTGCCACATGACAACAATGGGTCTGACTGAGGGCCTCCAGGAGAGAAGCCCAAGCAAGACGCGCCCCGAGGAGCGTCATGCCACATGTCAGCACTCGGTCTGACTGAGCGCCTCCAGGAGAGAGAACCAAGCAAGACGCACCCCGAGGAGCGTCTTGACACATGTCAACACTGGGGCTGACAGAGGGCCTCCAGGAGAGAGGCCCAAGCAAGATGCGCTGCCCGAGGAGCGTCTTGCCACATGTGAACAATGGGTCTGACTGAGGGCCTCCAGGAGAGAAGCCCAAGCAAGACGCGCCCCGAGGAGCGTCTTGCCACATGTCAACAATGGGTCTGACTGAGGGCCTCCAGGAGAGAAGCCCAAGCAAGACGCTCCCCGAGGAGCGTCTTGCCACATGTCAGCACTCGGTCTGACTGAGCGCCTCCAGGAGAGAGGCCCAAGCAAGACGCACCCCGAGGAGCGTCTTGACACATGTCAACACTGGGGCTGACAGAGGGCCTCCAGGAGAGAGGCCCAAGCAAGATGCGCCCCAAGGAGCGTCTTGCCACATGTAAACAATGGGTCTGACTGAGTGCCTCCAGGAGAGAAGCCCAAGCAAGACGCGCCCCGAGGAGCGTCTTGCCACATGTCAGCACTCGGTCTGACTGAGCGCCTCCAGGAGAGAGGCCCAAGCAAGACGCGCCCCGAGGAGCGTCTTGCCACATATCAACAATGGGTCTGACTGAGGGCCTCCATGAGAGAAGCCCAAGCAAGACGCGCCCCGAGGAGCGTCTTGTCACGTGTCAACACTGTGTCTGACTGAGCATCTCCAGGAGAGAGGCTCAAGCAAGACGCGCCCCGAGGAGCGTCTTGCCACATGTAAGCACTGGGTCTGACTGAGCGCCTCCAGGAGAGAGGCCCCAGCAAGACGCGCCCCGAGGAGCGTCTTGCCTTATGTCAGTTCTCGGTCTGACTGAGCGCCTCCAGGAGAGAGGCCCAAGCAAGACGCGCTCCGAGGAGCGTCTTGCCACATGTCAACAATGGGTCTGACTGAGGGCCTCCAGGAGAGAAGCCCAAGCAAGACGCGCCCCGAGGAGCGTCTTGCCACATGTCAACAATGGGTCTGACTGAGGGCCTCCAAGAGAGAAGCCTAAGCAAGACGCGCCCCGAGGAGCGTCTTGCCACATGTCATTACTCGGTCTGACTGAGCGCCTCCAGGAGAGAGGCCCAAGCAAGACGCGCCCCGAGGAGCGTCTTGCCACATATCAACAATGGGTCTGACTGAGGGCCTCCATGAGAGAAGCCCAAGCAAGACGCGCCCCGAGGAGCGTCTTGTCACGTGTCAACACTGGGTCTGACTGAGCGTCTCCAGGAGAGAGGCCCAAGCAAGACGCGCCCCGAGGAGCGTCTTGCCACATGTCACAACTGGGTCTGACTGAGCGCCTCCAGGAGAGAAGCCCAAGCAAGACGCGCCCCGAGGAGCGTCTTGCCACATGTCAACAATGAGTCTGACTGAGGGCCTCCAGGAGAGAAGCCCAAGCAAGACGCGTCCCGAGGAGTGTCTTGCCACATGTCAGCACTCGGTCTGACTGAACGCCTCCAGGAGAGAAGCCCCAGCAAGACGCACCCCGAGGAGCGTCTTGCCACATGTAAGCACTGGGTCTGACTGAGCGTCTCCAGGAGAGAGGCCCAAGCAAGACGCGCCTCGAGGAGCGTCTTGCCACATGTCACCACTGGGTCTGACTGAGCGCCTCCAGGAGAGAGGCCCAAGCAAGACGCGCCCCGAGGAGCGTCTTGCCACATGTAAGCACTGGGTCTGACTGAGCGCCTGCAGGAGAGAAGCCCCAGCAAGACGCGCCCCGAGGAGCGTCTTACCACATGTCAGCACTGGGTCTGACTGAGCGCCTCCAGGAGAGAGGCCCCAGCAAGACGCGCCCCGAGGAGCGTCTTGACACATGTCAACACTGGGGCTGACAGAGGGCCTCCAGGAGAGAGGCCCAAGCAAGATGCGCCCCGAGGAGCGTCTTGCCACATGTAAACAATGGGTCTGACTGAGGGCCTCCAGGAGAGAAGCACAAGCAAGACGCGTCCCGAGGAGCGTCTTGCCACATGTCAGCACTCGGTCTGACTGAGCGCCTCCAGGAGAGAGGCCCAAGCAAGACGCACTCCGAGGAGCGTCTTGACACATGTCAACACTGGGGATGACAGAGGGCCTCCAGGAGAGAGGCCCAAGCAAGATGCGCCCCAAGGAGCGTCTTGCCACATGTAAACAATGGGTCTGACTGAGGGCCTCCAGGAGAGAAGCCCAAGCAAGACGCGCCCCGAGGAGCGTCTTGCCACATGTCAGCACTCGGTCTGACTGAGCGCCTCCAGGAGAGAGGCCCAAGCAAGACGCGCCCCGAGGAGCGTCTTGCCACATATCAACAATGGGTCTGACTGAGGGCCTCCATGAGAGAAGCCCAAGCAAGACGCGCCCTGAGGAGCGTCTTGTCACGTGTCAACACTGGGTCTGACTGAGCATCTCCAGGAGAAAGGCTCAAGCAAGACGCGCCCCGAAGAGCGTCTTGCCACATGTCACCACTGGGTCTGACTGAGCGCCTCCAGGAGAGAGGCCCAAGCAAGACGCGCCCCGAGGAGCGTCTTGCCACATGTAAGCACTGGGTCTGACTGAGGGCCTCCAGGAGAGAGCTCCCAGCAAGACGCGCCCCGAGGAGCGTCTTGCCTTATGTCAGCACTCGGTCTAACTGAGCGCCTCCAGGAGAGAGGCCCAAGCAAGACGCGCCCCGAGGAGCGTCTTGCCACATGTAAGCACTGGGTCTGACTGAGGGCCTCCAGGAGAGAGGCCCAAGCAAGACGCGCCCCGAGGAGCGTCTTGCCACATGTCAACAATGGGTCTGACTGAGGGCCTCCAAGAGAGAAGCCTAAGCAAGACGCGCCCCGAGGAGCGTCTTGCACCATGCCAACACTGGGTCTGACTGAGCACCTCCAGGAGAGAGGCCCAAGCAAGACTCGCCCCGAGGAGCGTCTTGCCACATATCAACAATGGGTCTGACTGAGGGCCTCCATGAGAGAAGCCCAAGCAAAACGCGCCCCGAGGAGCGTCTTGCCACATGTCAGCACTCGGTCTGACTGAGCGCCTCCAGGAGAGAGGCCCAAGCAAGACGCGCCCCGAGGAGCGTCTTGCCACATGTCACCACTCGGTCTGTCTGAGTGCCTCCAGGAGAGAGGCCCAAGCAAGACGCGCCCCGAGGAGTGTCTTGCCACATGTCAGCACTCGGTCTGAATGAGCGCCTCCAGGAGAGAAGCCCAAGCAAGACGCGCCCCGAGGAGCGTCTTGTCAAGTGTCAACACTGGGTCTGACTGAGCGTCTCCAGGAGAGAGGCCCAAGCAAGACGCGCCCTGAGGAGCTTCTTGCCACATGTCACCACTGGGTCTGACTGAGCGCCTCCAGGAGAGAGGCCCAAGCAAGACGCGCCCCGAGGAGCGTCTTGCCACATGTCAACAATGAGTCTGACTGAGGGCCTCCAGGAAAGAAGCCCAAGCAAGACGCGTCCCGAGGAGTGTCTTGCCACATGTCAGCACTCGGCCTGACTGAGCGCCTCCAGGAGAGAGGCCCAAGCAAGACGTGCCCCGAGGAGCGTCTTGCAACATATCAACAATGGGTCTGACTGAGGGCCTCCATGAGAGAAGCCCAAGCAAGACGCGCCCCGAGGAGCGTCTTGTCACGTGTCAACACTGGGTCTGACTGAGCGTCTCCAGGAGAGAGGCCCAAGCAAGACGCGCCCCGAGGAGCGTCTTGCCACGTGTCACCACTGGGTCTGACTGAGGGCCTCCAGGAGAGAAGCCCAAGCAAGACGCGTCCCGAGGAGTGTCTTGCCACATGTCAGCACTCGGTCTGACTGAACGCCTCCAGGAGAGAAGCCCCAGCAAGACGCGCCCCGAGGAGCGTCTTGCCACATGTAAGCACTGGGTCTGACCGAGCGCCTCCAGGAGAGAGGCCCCAGCAAGACGCGCCCCGAGGAGCGTCTTGCCTTATGTGAGCACTCGTTCTGACTGAGCGCCTCCAGGAGAGAGTTCCAAGCAAGACGCGCCCCGAGGAGCGTCTTGCCACATGACAACAATGGGTCTGACTGAGGGCCTCCAGGAGAGAAGCCCAAGCAAGACGCGCCCCGAGGAGCGTCTTGCCACATGTCAGCACTCGGTCTGACTGAGCGCCTCCAGGAGAGAGGCCCAAGCAAGACGCACCCCGAGGAGCGTCTTGCCACATATCAACAATGGGTCTGACTGAGGGCCTCCATGAGAGAAGCCCAAGCAAGACGCGCCCCGAGGAGCGTCTTGTCACGTGTCAACACTGGGTCTGACTGAGCGTCTCCAGGAGAGAGGCCCAAGCAAGACGCGCCCCGAGGAGCGTCTTGCCACATGTCACCACTTGGTCTGACTGAGTGCCTCCAGGAGAGAGGCCCAAGCAAGACGCGCCCCGAGGAGTGTCTTGCCACATGTCAGCACTCTTTCTGAATGAGCGCCTCCAGGAGAGAGGCCCAAGCAAGACGCGCCCCGAGGAGCGTCTTGCCACATATCAACAATGGGTCTGACTGAGGGCCTCCATGAGAGAAGCCCAAGCAAGACGCGCCCCGAGGAGCGTCTTTTCACGTGTCAACACTGGGTCTGACTGAGCGTCTCCAGGAGAGAGGCCCAAGCAAGACGCGCCCTGAGGAGCTTCTTGCCACATGTCACCACTGGGTCTGACTGAGCGCCTCCAGGAGAGAAGCCCAAGCAAGACGCGTCCCGAGGAGCGTCTTGCCACATGTCAGCACTCGGTCTGACTGAGCGCCTCCAGGAGAGAGGCCCAAGCAAGACGCACTCCGAGGAGCGTCTTGACACATGTCAAAACTGGGGATGACAGAGGGCCTCCAGGAGAGAGGCCCAAGCAAGATGCGCCCCAAGGAGCGTCTTGCCACATGTAAACAATGGGTCTGACTGAGGGCCTCCAGGAGAGAAGCCCAAGCAAGACGCGCCCCGAGGAGCGTCTTGCCACATGTCAGCACTCGGTCTGACTGAGCGCCTCCAGGAGAGAGGCCCAAGCAAGACGCGCCCCGAGGAGCGTCTTGCCACATATCAACAATGGGTCCGACTGAGGGCCTCCATGAGAGAAGCCCAAGCAAGACGCGCCCCGAGGAGCGTCTTGTCACGTGTCAACACTGGGTCTGACTGAGCATCTCCAGGAGAAAGGCTCAAGCAAGACGCGCCCCGAAGAGCGTCTTGCCACATGTCACCACTGGGTCTGACTGAGCGCCTCCAGGAGAGAGGCCCAAGCAAGACGCGCCCCGTGGAGCGTCTTGCCACATGTAAGCACTGGGTCTGACTGAGGGCCTCCAGGAGAGAGCTCCCAGCAAGACGCGCCCCGAGGAGCGTCTTGCCTTATGTCAGCACTCGGTCTAACTGAGCGCCTCCAGGAGAGAGGCCCAAGCAAGACGCGCCCCGAGGAGCGTCTTGCCACATGTCAACAATGGGTCTGACTGACGGCCTCCAGGAGAGAGGCCCAAGCAAGACGCGCCCCGAGGAGCGTCTTGCCACATGTCAACAATGGGTCTGACTGAGGGCCTCCAAGAGAGAAGCCTAAGCAAGACGCGCCCCGAGGAGCGTCTTGCACCATGCCAACACTGGGTCTGACTGAGCACCTCCAGGAGAGAGGCCCAAGCAAGACTCGCCCCGAGGAGCGTCTTGCCACATATCAACAATGGGTCTGACTGAGGGCCTCCATGAGAGAAGCCCAAGCAAAACGCGCCCCGAGGAGCGTCTTGCCACATGTCAGCACTCGGTCTGACTGAGCGCCTCCAGGAGAGAGGCCCAAGCAAGACGCGCCCCGAGGAGCGTCTTGCCACATATCAACAATGGGTCTGACTGAGGGCCTCCATGAGAGAAGCCCAAGCAAGACGCGCCCCGAGGAGCGTCTTGCCACATGTCACCACTCGGTCTGACTGAGTGCCTCCAGGAGAGAGGCCCAAGCAAGACGCGCCCCGAGGAGTGTCTTGCCACATGTCAGCACTCGGTCTGAATGAGCGCCTCCAGGAGAGAGGCCCAAGCAAGACGCGCCCCGAGGAGCGTCTTGCCACATATCAACAATGGGTCTGACTGAGGGCCTCCATGAGAGAAGCCCAAGCAAGACGCGCCCCGAGGAGCGTCTTGTCACGTGTCAACACTGGGTCTGACTGAGCGTCTCCAGGAGAGAGGCCCAAGCAAGACGCGCCCTGAGGAGCTTCTTGCCACATGTCACCACTGGGTCTGACTGAGCGCCTCCAGGAGAGAGGCCCAAGCAAGACGCGCCCCGAGGAGCGTCTTGCCACATGTCAACAATGAGTCTGACTGAGGGCCTCCAGGAAAGAAGCCCAAGCAAGACGCGTCCCGAGGAGTGTCTTGCCACATGTCAGCACTCGGCCTGACTGAGCGCCTCCAGGAGAGAGGCCCAAGCAAGACGTGCCCCGAGGAGCGTCTTGCAACATATCAACAATGGGTCTGACTGAGGGCCTCCATGAGAGAAGCCCAAGCAAGACGCGCCCCGAGGAGCGTCTTGTCACGTGTCAACACTGGGTCTGACTGAGCGTCTCCGGGAGAGAGGCCCAAGCAAGACGCGCCCCGAGGAGCGTCTTGCCACGTGTCACCACTGGGTCTGACTGAGGGCCTCCAGGAGAGAAGCCCAAGCAAGACGCGTCCCGAGGAGTGTCTTGCCACATGTCAGCACTCGGTCTGACTGAACGCCTCCAGGACAGAAGCCCCAGCAAGACGCGCCCCGAGGAGCGTCTTGCCACATGTAAGCACTGGGTCTGACCGAGCGCCTCCAGGAGAGAGGCCCCAGCAAGACGCGCCCCGAGGAGCGTCTTGCCTTATGTCAGCACTCGTTCTGACTGAGCGCCTCCAGGAGAGAGTTCCAAGCAAGACGCGCCCCGAGGAGCGTCTTGCCACATGACAACAATGGGTCTGACTGAGGGCCTCCAGGAGAGAAGCCCAAGCAAGACGCGCCCCGAGGAGCGTCTTGCCACATGTCAGCACTCGGTCTGACTGAGCGCCTCCAGGAGAGAGGCCCAAGCAAGACGCACCCCGAGGAGCGTCTTGCCACATATCAACAATGGGTCTGACTGAGGGCCTCCATGAGAGAAGCCCAAGCAAGACGCGCCCCGAGGAGCGTCTTGTCACGTGTCAACACTGGGTCTGACTGAGCGTCTCCAGGAGAGAGGCCCAAGCAAGACGCGCCCCGAGGAGCGTCTTGCCAAATGTCACCACTTGGTCTGACTGAGTGCCTCCAGGAGAGAGGCCCAAGCAAGACGCGCCCCGAGGAGTGTCTTGCCACATGTCAGCACTCTTTCTGAATGAGCGCCTCCAGGAGAGAGGCCCAAGCAAGACGCGCCCCGAGGAGCGTCTTGCCACATATCAACAATGGGTCTGACTGAGGGCCTCCATGAGAGAAGCCCAAGCAAGACGCGCCCCGAGGAGCGTCTTGTCACGTGTCAACACTGGGTCTGACTGAGCGTCTCCAGGAGAGAGGCCCAAGCAAGACGCGCCCTGAGGAGCTTCTTGCCACATGTCACCACTGGGTCTGACTGAGCGCCTCCAGGAGAGAGGCCCAAGCAAGACGCGCCCCGAGGAGCGTCTTGCCACATGTCAACAATGAGTCTGACTGAGGGCCTCCAGGAGAGAAGCCCAAGCAAGACGCGTCCCGAGGAGTGTCTTGCCACATGTCAGCACTCGGCCTGACTGAGCGCCTCCAGGAGAGAGGCCCAAGCAAGACGCGCCCCGAGGAGCGTCTTGCCACATATCAACAATGGGTCTGACTGAGGGCCTCCATGAGAGAAGCCCAAGCAAGACGCGCCCCGAGGAGCGTCTTGCCACATGTCAGCACTCGGTCTGACTGAGCGCCTCCAGGAGAGAGGCCCAAGCAAGACGCGCCCCGAGGAGCGTCTTGCCACATATCAGCAATGGGTCTGACTGAGGGCCTCCATGAGAGAAGCCCAAGCAAGACGCGCCCCGAGGAGCGTCTTGCCACATGTCACCACTGGGTCTGACTGAGCGCCTCCAGGAGAGAGGCCCAAGCAAGACGCGCCCCGAGGAGCGTCTTGCCACATATCAACAATGGGTCTGACTGAGGGCCTCCATGAGAGAAGCCCAAGCAAGACGCGCCCCGAGGAGCGTCTTTTCACGTGTCAACACTGGGTCTGACTGAGCGTCTCCAGGAGAGAGGCCCAAGCAAGACGCGCCCTGAGGAGCTTCTTGCCACATGTCACCACTGGGTCTGACTGAGCGCCTCCAGGAGAGAAGCCCAAGCAAGACGCGTCCCGAGGAGCGTCTTGCCACATGTCAGCACTCGGTCTGACTGAGCGCCTCCAGGAGAGAGGCCCAAGCAAGACGCACTCCGAGGAGCGTCTTGACACATGTCAAAACTGGGGATGACAGAGGGCCTCCAGGAGAGAGGCCCAAGCAAGATGCGCCCCAAGGAGCGTCTTGCCACATGTAAACAATGGGTCTGACTGAGGGCCTCCAGGAGAGAAGCCCAAGCAAGACGCGCCCCGAGGAGCGTCTTGCCACATGTCAGCACTCGGTCTGACTGAGCGCCTCCAGGAGAGAGGCCCAAGCAAGACGCGCCCCGAGGAGCGTCTTGCCACATATCAACAATGGGTCCGACTGAGGGCCTCCATGAGAGAAGCCCAAGCAAGACGCGCCCCGAGGAGCGTCTTGTCACGTGTCAACACTGGGTCTGACTGAGCATCTCCAGGAGAAAGGCTCAAGCAAGACGCGCCCCGAAGAGCGTCTTGCCACATGTCACCACTGGGTCTGACTGAGCGCCTCCAGGAGAGAGGCCCAAGCAAGACGCGCCCCGTGGAGCGTCTTGCCACATGTAAGCACTGGGTCTGACTGAGGGCCTCCAGGAGAGAGCTCCCAGCAAGACGCGCCCCGAGGAGCGTCTTGCCTTATGTCAGCACTCGGTCTAACTGAGCGCCTCCAGGAGAGAGGCCCAAGCAAGACGCGCCCCGAGGAGCGTCTTGCCACATGTCAACAATGGGTCTGACTGACGGCCTCCAGGAGAGAGGCCCAAGCAAGACGCGCCCCGAGGAGCGTCTTGCCACATGTCAACAATGGGTCTGACTGAGGGCCTCCAAGAGAGAAGCCTAAGCAAGACGCGCCCCGAGGAGCGTCTTGCACCATGCCAACACTGGGTCTGACTGAGCACCTCCAGGAGAGAGGCCCAAGCAAGACTCGCCCCGAGGAGCGTCTTGCCACATATCAACAATGGGTCTGACTGAGGGCCTCCATGAGAGAAGCCCAAGCAAAACGCGCCCCGAGGAGCGTCTTGCCACATGTCAGCACTCGGTCTGACTGAGCGCCTCCAGGAGAGAGGCCCAAGCAAGACGCGCCCCGAGGAGCGTCTTGCCACATATCAACAATGGGTCTGACTGAGGGCCTCCATGAGAGAAGCCCAAGCAAGACGCGCCCCGAGGAGCGTCTTGCCACATGTCACCACTCGGTCTGACTGAGTGCCTCCAGGAGAGAGGCCCAAGCAAGACGCGCCCCGAGGAGTGTCTTGCCACATGTCAGCACTCGGTCTGAATGAGCGCCTCCAGGAGAGAGGCCCAAGCAAGACGCGCCCCGAGGAGCGTCTTGCCACATATCAACAATGGGTCTGACTGAGGGCCTCCATGAGAGAAGCCCAAGCAAGACGCGCCCCGAGGAGCGTCTTGTCACGTGTCAACACTGGGTCTGACTGAGCGTCTCCAGGAGAGAGGCCCAAGCAAGACGCGCCCTGAGGAGCTTCTTGCCACATGTCACCACTGGGTCTGACTGAGCGCCTCCAGGAGAGAGGCCCAAGCAAGACGCGCCCCGAGGAGCGTCTTGCCACATGTCAACAATGAGTCTGACTGAGGGCCTCCAGGAAAGAAGCCCAAGCAAGACGCGTCCCGAGGAGTGTCTTGCCACATGTCAGCACTCGGCCTGACTGAGCGCCTCCAGGAGAGAGGCCCAAGCAAGACGTGCCCCGAGGAGCGTCTTGCAACATATCAACAATGGGTCTGACTGAGGGCCTCCATGAGAGAAGCCCAAGCAAGACGCGCCCCGAGGAGCGTCTTGTCACGTGTCAACACTGGGTCTGACTGAGCGTCTCCGGGAGAGAGGCCCAAGCAAGACGCGCCCCGAGGAGCGTCTTGCCACGTGTCACCACTGGGTCTGACTGAGGGCCTCCAGGAGAGAAGCCCAAGCAAGACGCGTCCCGAGGAGTGTCTTGCCACATGTCAGCACTCGGTCTGACTGAACGCCTCCAGGACAGAAGCCCCAGCAAGACGCGCCCCGAGGAGCGTCTTGCCACATG
Source organism: Nothobranchius furzeri (assembly GCF_043380555.1). NCBI lineage: Eukaryota > Metazoa > Chordata > Actinopteri > Cyprinodontiformes > Nothobranchiidae > Nothobranchius > Nothobranchius furzeri. The sequence continues at coordinate 6,990,230 of NC_091753.1, forward strand.
TAAGCACTGGGTCTGACCGAGCGCCTCCAGGAGAGAGGCCCCAGCAAGACGCGCCCCGAGGAGCGTCTTGCCTTATGTCAGCACTCGTTCTGACTGAGCGCCTCCAGGAGAGAGTTCCAAGCAAGACGCGCCCCGAGGAGCGTCTTGCCACATGACAACAATGGGTCTGACTGAGGGCCTCCAGGAGAGAAGCCCAAGCAAGACGCGCCCCGAGGAGCGTCTTGCCACATGTCAGCACTCGGTCTGACTGAGCGCCTCCAGGAGAGAGGCCCAAGCAAGACGCACCCCGAGGAGCGTCTTGCCACATATCAACAATGGGTCTGACTGAGGGCCTCCATGAGAGAAGCCCAAGCAAGACGCGCCCCGAGGAGCGTCTTGTCACGTGTCAACACTGGGTCTGACTGAGCGTCTCCAGGAGAGAGGCCCAAGCAAGACGCGCCCCGAGGAGCGTCTTGCCAAATGTCACCACTTGGTCTGACTGAGTGCCTCCAGGAGAGAGGCCCAAGCAAGACGCGCCCCGAGGAGTGTCTTGCCACATGTCAGCACTCTTTCTGAATGAGCGCCTCCAGGAGAGAGGCCCAAGCAAGACGCGCCCCGAGGAGCGTCTTGCCACATATCAACAATGGGTCTGACTGAGGGCCTCCATGAGAGAAGCCCAAGCAAGACGCGCCCCGAGGAGCGTCTTGTCACGTGTCAACACTGGGTCTGACTGAGCGTCTCCAGGAGAGAGGCCCAAGCAAGACGCGCCCTGAGGAGCTTCTTGCCACATGTCACCACTGGGTCTGACTGAGCGCCTCCAGGAGAGAGGCCCAAGCAAGACGCGCCCCGAGGAGCGTCTTGCCACATGTCAACAATGAGTCTGACTGAGGGCCTCCAGGAGAGAAGCCCAAGCAAGACGCGTCCCGAGGAGTGTCTTGCCACATGTCAGCACTCGGCCTGACTGAGCGCCTCCAGGAGAGAGGCCCAAGCAAGACGCGCCCCGAGGAGCGTCTTGCCACATATCAACAATGGGTCTGACTGAGGGCCTCCATGAGAGAAGCCCAAGCAAGACGCGCCCCGAGGAGCGTCTTGCCACATGTCAGCACTCGGTCTGACTGAGCGCCTCCAGGAGAGAGGCCCAAGCAAGACGCGCCCCGAGGAGCGTCTTGCCACATATCAGCAATGGGTCTGACTGAGGGCCTCCATGAGAGAAGCCCAAGCAAGACGCGCCCCGAGGAGCGTCTTGCCACATGTCACCACTGGGTCTGACTGAGCGCCTCCAGGAGAGAGGCCCAAGCAAGACGCGCCCCGAGGAGCGTCTTGCCACATATCAACAATGGGTCTGACTGAGGGCCTCCATGAGAGAAGCCCAAGCAAGACGCGCCCCGAGGAGCGTCTTGTCACGTGTCAACACTGGGTCTGACTGAGCGCCTCCAGGAGAGAAGCCCAAGCAAGACGCGCCCCGAGGAGCGTCTTGCCACATGTCAACAATGAGTCTGACTGAGGGCCTCCAGGAGAGAAGCCCAAGCAAGACGCGTCCCGAGGAGTGTCTTGCCACATGTCAGCACTCGGTCTGACTGAACGCCTCCAGGAGAGAAGCCCCAGCAAGACGCACCCCGAGGAGCGTCTTGCCAAATGTAAGCACTGGGTCTGACTGAGCGCCTCCAGGAGAGAGGCCCCAGCAAGACGCGCCCCGAGGAGCGTCTTGCCTTATGTCAGCACTCGGTCTGACTGAGCGCCTCCAGGAGAGAGTTCCAAGCAAGACGCGCCCCGAGGAGCGTCTTGCCACATGACAACAATGGGTCTGACTGAGGGCCTCCAGGAGAGAAGCCCAAGCAAGACGCGCCCCGAGGAGCGTCTTGCCACATGTCAGCACTCGGTCTGACTGAGCGCCTCCAGGAGAGAGGCCCAAGCAAGACGCACCCCGAGGAGCGTCTTGACACATGTCAAGACTGGGGCTGACAGAGGGCCTCCAGGAGAGACGCCCAAGCAAGATGCGCCCCGAGGAGCGTCTTGCCACATGTGAACAATGGGTCTGACTGAGGGCCTCCAGGAGAGAAGCCCAAGCAAGACGCGCCCCGAGGAGCGTCTTGCCACATGTCAACAATGGGTCTGACTGAGGGCCTCCAGGAGAGAAGCCCAAGCAAGACGCGCCCCGAGGAACTTCTTGCCACATGTCAGCACTCGGTCTGACTGAGCGCCTCCAGGAGAGAGGCCCAAGCAAGACGCGCCCCGAGGAGCGTCTTGTCACGTGTCAACACTGGGTCTGACTGAGCGCCTCCAGGAGAGAGGCCCAAGCAAGACGCGCCCCGAGGAGCGTCTTGCCACATGTAAGCACTGGGTCTGACTGAGCGCCTCCAGGAGAGAGGCCCAAGCAAGACGCGCCCAAAGGAGCGTCTTGCCACATGTAAACAATGGGTCTGACTCAGGGCCTCCAGGAGAGAAGCCCAAGCAAGACGCGCCCCGAGCAGCGTCTTGCCACATGTCAGCACTCGGTCTGACTGAGCGCCTCCAGGAGAGAGGCCCAAGCAAGACGCGCCCCGAGGAGCGTCTTGCCACATATCAACAATGGTTCTGACTGAGGGCCTCCATGAGAGAAGCCCAAGCAAGACGCGCCCCGAGGAGCGTCTTGCCACATGTCACCACTGGGTCTGACTGAGCGCCTCCAGGAGAGAGGCCCAAGCAAGACGCGCCCCGAGGAGCGTCTTGCCACGTGTCAACACTGGGTCTGACTGAGCGTCTCCAGGAGAGAGGCCCAAGCAAGACGCGCCCCGAGGAGCGTCTTGCCACATGTCACCACTGGGTCTGACTGAGCGCCTCCAGGAGAGAGGCCCAAGCAAGACGCGCCCCGAGGAGCGTCTTGCCACATGTAAGCACTGGGTCTGACTGAGCGCCTCCAGGAGAGAAGCCCCAGCAAGACGCGCCCCGAGGAGCGTCTTGACACATGTCAACACTGGGGCTGACAGAGGGCCTCCAGGAGAGAGGCCCAAGCAAGATGCGCCCCGAGGAGCGTCTTGCCACATGTAAACAATGGGTCTGACTGAGGGCCTCCAGGAGAGAAGCACAAGCAAGACGCGCCCCGAGGAGCGTCTTGCCACATGTCAACAATGGGTCTGACTGAGGGCCTCCAGGAGAGAAGCCCAAGCAAGACGCGCCTCGAGGAGCGTCTTGCCACATGTCAGCACTCGGTCTGACTGAGAGCCTCCAGGAGAGAGGCCCAAGCAAGACGCACCCCGAGGAGCGTCTTGACACATGTCAACACTGGGGATGACAGAGGGCCTCCAGGAGAGAGGCCCAAGCAAGATGCGCCCCAAGGAGCGTCTTGCCACATGTAAACAATGGGTCTGACTGAGGGCCTCCAGGAGAGAAGCCCAAGCAAGACGCGCCCCGAGGAGCGTCTTGTCACGTGTCAACACTGGGTCTGACTGAGCATCTCCAGGAGAGAGGCTCAAGCAAGACGCGCCCCGAAGAGCGTCTTGCCACATGTCACCACTGGGTCTGACTGAGCGCCTCCAGGAGAGAGGCCCAAGCAAGACGCGCCCCGAGGAGCGTCTTGCCACAAGTAAGCACTGGGTCTGACTGAGCGCCTCCAGGAGAGAGGCCCCAGCAAGACGCGCCCCGAGGAGCGTCTTGCCTTATGTCAGCACTCGGTCTGACTGAGCGCCTCCAGGAGAGAGGCCCAAGCAAGACGCGCCCCGAGGAGCGTCTTGCCACATGTCAACAATGGGTCTGACTGAGGGCCTCCATGAGAGAAGCCCAAGCAAGACGCGCCCCGAGGAGCGTCTTGCCACATGTCAGCACTCGGTCTGACTGAGCGCCTCCAGGAGAGAGGCCCAAGCAAGACGCGCCCCGAGGAGCGTCTTGCCACATATCAACAATGGGTCTGACTGAGGGCCTCCATGAGAGAAGCCCAAGCAAGACGCGCCCCGAGGAGCGTCTTGCCACATGTCAGCACTCGGTCTGACTGAGCGCCTCCAGGAGAGAGGCCCAAGCAAGACGCGCCCCGAGGAGCGTCTTGCCACATATCAACAATGGGTCTGACTGAGGGCCTCCATGAGAGAAGCCCAAGCAAGACGCGCCCCGAGGAGCGTCTTGTCACGTGTCAACACTGGGTCTGACTTAGCGTCTCCAGGAGAGAGGCCCAAGCAAGACGCGCCCCGAGGAGCGTCTTGCCACATGTCACCACTCGGTCTGACTGAGTGCCTCCAGGAGAGAGGCCCAAGCAAGACGCGCCCCGAGGAGCGTCTTGCCACATGTCAACAATGAGTCTGACTGAGGGCCTCCAGGAGAGAAGCCCAAGCAAGACGCGTCCCGAGGAGTGTCTTGCCACATGTCAGCACTCGGTCTGAATGAGCACCTCCAGGAGAGAGGCCCAAGCAAGACGCGCCCCGAGGAGCGTCTTGCCACATATCAACAATGGGTCTGACTGAGGGCCTCCATGAGAGAAGCCCAAGCAAGACGCGCCCCGAGGAGCGTCTTGTCACGTGTCAACACTGGGTCTGACTGAGCGTCTCCAGGAGAGAGGCCCAAGCAAGACGCGCCCTGAGGAGCTTCTTGCCACATGTCACCACTGGGTCTGACTCAGCGCCTCCAGGAGAGAGGCCCAAGCAAGACGCGCCCCGAGGAGCGTCTTGCCACATGTCAACAATGAGTCTGACTGAGGTTCTCCAGGAGAGAAGCCCAAGCAAGACGCGTCCCGAGGAGTGTCTTGCCACATGTCAGCACTCGGCCTGACTGAGCGCCTCCAGGAGAGAGGCCCAAGCAAGACGCGCCCCGAGGAGCGTCTTGCCACATATCAACAATGGGTCTGACTGAGGGCCTCCATGAGAGAAGCCCAAGCAAGACGCACCCCGAGGAGCGTCTTGTCACGTGTCAACACTGGGTCTGACTGAGCGTCTCCAGGAGAGAGGCCCAAGCAAGACGCGCCCCGAGGACCGTCTTGCCACATGTCAACAATGGGTCTGACTGAGGGCCTCCAGGAGAGAAGCCCAAGCAAGACGCGTCCCGAGGAGCGTCTTGCCACATGTCAGCACTCGGTCTGACTGAACGCCTCCAGGAGAGAAGCCCCAGCAAGACGCGCCCCGAGGAGCGTCTTGCCACATGTCAACAATGGGTCTGACTGAGGGCCTCCAGGAGAGAAGCCCAAGCAAGATGCGCCCAAAGGAGCGTCTTGCCACATGTAAACAATGGGTCTGACTGAGGGCCTCCAGGAGAGAAGCCCAAGCAAGACGCGCCCCGAGGAGCGTCTTGCCACATGTCACCACTGGGTCTGACTGAGCGCCTCCAGGAGAGAGGCCCAAGCAAGACACGCCCCGAGGAGCGTCTTGCCACGTGTCAACACTGGGTCTGACTGAGCGTCTCCAGGAGAGAGGCCCAAGCAAGACGCGCCCCGAGGAGCGTCTTGCCACATGTCACCACTGGGTCTGACTGAGCGCCTCCAGGAGAGAGGCCCAATCAAGACACGCCCCGAGGAGCGTCTTGCCACATGTAAGCACTGGGTCTGACTGAGCGCCTCCAGGAGAGAAGCCCCAGCAAGACGTGCCCCGAGGAGCGTCTTACCACATGTCAGCACTCGGTCTGACTGAACGCCTCCAGGAGAGAAGCCCAAGCAAGACGCGCCCCGAGGAGCGTCTTGCCACTTGTCAGCACTCGGTCTGACTGAACGCCTCCAGGAGAGAGGCCCCAGCAAGACGCGCCCCGAGGAGCGTCTTGCCACATGTCAACAATGGGTCTGACTGAGGGCCTCCAGGAGAGAAGCCCAAGCAAGACGCGCCCCGAGGAGCGTCTTGCCACATGTCAGCACTCGGTCTGACTGAGCGCCTCCAGGAGAGAGGCCCAAGCAAGACGCACCCTGAGGAGCGTCTTGACACATGTCAACACTGGGGCTGACAGAGGGCCTCCAGGAGAGAAGCCCAAGCAAGACGCGCCCCGAGGAGCGTCTTGCCACATGTCAGCACTCGGTCTGACTGAGCGCCTCCAGGAGAGAGGCCCAAGCAAGACGCGCCCCGAGAAGCGTCTTGCCACATATCAACAATGGGTCTGACTGAGGGCCTCCATGAGAGAAGCCCAAGCAAGACGCGCCCCGAGGAGCGTCTTGTCACGTGTCAACACTGGGTCTGACTGAGCATCTCCAGGAGAGAGGCTCAAGCAAGACGCGCCCCGAAGAGCGTCTTGCCACATGTCACCACTGGGTCTGACTGAGCGCCTCCAGGAGAGAGGCCCAAGCAAGACGCGCCCCGAGGAGCGTCTTGCCACATGTAAGCACTGGGTCTGACTGAGCGCCTCCAGGAGAGAGGCCCAAGCAAGACGCGCCCCGAGGAGCGTCTTGCCACATGTCAACAATGGGTCTGACTGAGGGCCTCCAGGAGAGAAGCCCAAGCAAGATGCGCCCAAAGGAGCGTCTTGCCACATGTAAACAATGGGTCTGACTCAGGGCCTGCAGGAGAGAAGCCCAAGCAAGACGCGCCCCGAGCAGCGTCTTGCCACATGTCAGCACTCGGTCTGACTGAGCGCCTCCAGGAGAGAGGCCCAAGCAAGACGCGCCCCGAGGAGCGTCTTGCCACATATCAACAATGGGTCTGACAGAGGGCCTCCATGAGAGAAGCCCAAGCAAGACGCGCCCCGAGGAGCGTCTTGCCACATGTCACCACTGGGTCTGACTGAGCGCCTCCAGGAGAGAGGCCCAAGCAAGACGCGCCCCGAGGAGCGTCTTGCCACGTGTCAACACTGGGTCTGACTGAGCGTCTCCAGGAGAGAGGCCCAAGCAAGACGCGCCTCGAGGAGCGTCTTGCCACATGTCACCACTGGGTCTGACTGAGCGCCTCCAGGAGAGAGGCCCAAGCAAGACGCGCCCCGAGGAGCGTCTTGCCACATGTAAGCACTGGGTCTGACTGAGCGCCTGCAGGAGAGAAGCCCCAGCAAGACGCGCCCCGAGGAGCGTCTTACCACATGTCAGCACTGGGTCTGACTGAGCGCCTCCAGGAGAGAGGCCCCAGCAAGACGCGCCCCGAGGAGCGTCTTGACACATGTCAACACTGGGGCTGACAGAGGGCCTCCAGGAGAGAGGCCCAAGCAAGATGCGCCCCGAGGAGCGTCTTGCCACATGTAAACAATGGGTCTGACTGAGGGCCTCCAGGAGAGAATCACAAGCAAGACGGGCCCCGAGGAGCGTCTTGCCACATGTCAACAATGGGTCTGACTGAGGGCCTCCAGGAGAGAAGCCCAAGCAAGACGCGTCCCGAGGAGCGTCTTGCCACATGTCAGCACTCGGTCTGACTGAGCGCCTCCAGGAGAGAGGCCCAAGCAAGACGCACTCCGAGGAGCGTCTTGACACATGTCAACACTGGGGATGACAGAGGGCCTCCAGGAGAGAGGCCCAAGCAAGATGCGCCCCAAGGAGCGTCTTGCCACATGTAAACAATGGGTCTGACTGAGGGCCTCCAGGAGAGAAGCCCAAGCAAGACGCGCCCCGAGGAGCGTCTTGCCACATGTCAGCACTCGGTCTGACTGAGCGCCTCCAGGAGAGAGGCCCAAGCAAGACGCGCCCCGAGGAGCGTCTTGCCACATATCAACAATGGGTCTGACTGAGGGCCTCCATGAGAGAAGCCCAAGCAAGACGCGCCCCGAGGAGCGTCTTGTCACGTGTCAACACTGGGTCTGACTGAGCATCTCCAGGAGAAAGGCTCAAGCAAGACGCGCCCCGAAGAGCGTCTTGCCACATGTCACCACTGGGTCTGACTGAGCGCCTCCAGGAGAGAGGCCCAAGCAAGACGCGCCCCGAGGAGCGTCTTGCCACATGTAAGCACTGGGTCTGACTGAGGGCCTCCAGGAGAGAGCTCCCAGCAAGACGCGCCCCGAGGAGCGTCTTGCCTTATGTCAGCACTCGGTCTAACTGAGCGCCTCCAGGAGAGAGGCCCAAGCAAGACGCGCCCCGAGGAGTGTCTTGCCACATGTCAACAATGGGTCTGACTGAGGGCCTCCAGGAGAGAAGCCCAAGCAAGACGCGCCCCGAGGAGCGTCTTGCCACATGTCAACAATGGGTCTGACTGAGGGCCTCCAAGAGAGAAGCCTAAGCAAGACGCGCCCCGAGGAGCGTCTTGCACCATGTCAACACTGGGTCTGACTGAGCACCTCCAGGAGAGAGGCCCAAGCAAGACTGGCCCCGAGGAGCGTCTTGCCACATATCAACAATGGGTCTGACTGAGGGCCTCCATGAGAGAAGCCCAAGGAAAACGCGCCCCGAGGAGCGTCTTGCCACATGTCAGCACTCGGTCTGACTGAGCGCCTCCAGGAGAGAGGCCCAAGCAAGACGCGCCCCGAGGAGCGTCTTGCCACATATCAACAATGGGTCTGACTGAGGGCCTCCATGAGAGAAGCCCAAGCAAGACGCGCCCCGAGGAGCGTCTTGTCACGTGTCAACACTGGGTCTGACTGAGCGTCTCCAGGAGAGAGGCCCAAGCAAGACGCGCCCCGAGGAGCGTCTTGCCACATGTCACCACTCGGTCTGACTGAGTGCCTCCAGGAGAGAGGCCCAAGCAAGACGCGCCCCGAGGAGTGTCTTGCCACATGTCAGCACTCGGTCTGAATGAGTACCTCCAGGAGAGAGGCCCAAGCAAGACGCGCCCCGAGGAGCGTCTTGCCACATATCAACAATGGGTCTGACTGAGGGCCTCCATGAGAGAAGCCCAAGCAAGACGCGCCCCGAGGAGCGTCTTGTCACGTGTCAACACTGGGTCTGACTGAGCGTCTCCAGGAGAGAGGCCCAAGCAAGACGCGCCCTGAGGAGCTTCTTGCTACATGTCACCACTGGGTCTGACTGTACCCTCCAGGAGAGAGGCCCAAGCAAGACGCGCCCCGAGGAGCGTCTTGCCACATGTCAACAATGAGTCTGACTGAGGGCCTCCAGGAGAGAAGCCCAAGCAAGACGCGTCCCGAGGAGTGTCTTGCCACATGTCAGCACTCGGCCTGACTGAGCGCCTCCAGGAGAGAGGCCCAAGCAAGACGCGCCCCGAGGAGCGTCTTGCAACATATCAACAATGGGTCTGACTGAGGGCCTCCATGAGAGAAGCCCAAGCAAGACGCGCCCCGAGGAGCGTCTTGTCACGTGTCAACACTGGGTCTGACTGAGCGTCTCCAGGAGAGAGGCCCAAGCAAGACGCGCCCCGAGGAGCGTCTTGCCACATGTCACCACTGGGTCTGACTGAGCGTCTCCAGGAGAGAGGCCCAAGCAAGACGCGCCCCGAGGAGCGTCTTGCCACATGTCAACACTGGGTCTGACTGAGCGTCTCCAGGAGAGAGGCCCAAGCAAGACGCGCCCTGAGGAGCGTCTTGCCACATGTCACCACTGGGTCTGACTCAGCGCCTCCAGGAGAGAGGCCCAAGCAAGACGCGCCCCGAGGAGCGTCTTGCCACATGTCAACAATGAGTCTGACTGAGGGCCTCCAGGAGAGAAGCCCAAGCAAGACGCGTCCCGAGGAGTGTCTTGCCACATGTCAGCACTCGGCCTGACTGAGCGCCTCCAGGAGAGAGGCCCAAGCAAGACGCGCCCCGAGGAGCGTCTTGCCACATATCAACAATGGGTCTGACTGAGGGCCTCCATGAGAGAAGCCCAAGCAAGACGCACCCCGAGGAGCGTCTTGTCACGTGTCAACACTGGGTCTGACTGAGCGTCTCCAGGAGAGAGGCCCAAGCAAGACGCGCCCCGAGGACCGTCTTGCCACATGTCAACAATGGGTCTGACTGAGGGCCTCCAGGAGAGAAGCCCAAGCAAGACGCGTCCCGAGGAGCGTCTTGCCACATGTCAGCACTCGGTCTGACTGAACGCCTCCAGGAGAGAAGCCCCAGCAAGACGCGCCCCGAGGAGCGTCTTGCCACATGTAAACAATGGGTCTGACTGAGGGCCTCCAGGAGAGAAGCCCAAGCAAGACGCGCCCCGAGGAGCGTCTTGCCACATGTCACCACTGGGTCTGACTGAGCGCCTCCAGGAGAGAGGCCCAAGCAAGACACGCCCCGAGGAGCGTCTTGCCACGTGTCAACACTGGGTCTGACTGAGCGTCTCCAGGAGAGAGGCCCAAGCAAGACGCGCCCCGAGGAGCGTCTTGCCACATGTCACCACTGGGTCTGACTGAGCGCCTCCAGGAGAGAGGCCCAATCAAGACACGCCCCGAGGAGCGTCTTGCCACATGTAAGCACTGGGTCTGACTGAGCGCCTCCAGGAGAGAAGCCCCAGCAAGACGTGCCCCGAGGAGCGTCTTACCACATGTCAGCACTCGGTCTGACTGAACGCCTCCAGGAGAGAAGCCCAAGCAAGACGCGCCCCGAGGAGCGTCTTGCCACTTGTCAGCACTCGGTCTGACTGAACGCCTCCAGGAGAGAGGCCCCAGCAAGACGCGCCCCGAGGAGCGTCTTGACACATGTCAACACTGGGGCTGACATAGGGCCTCCAGGAGAGAGGCCCAAGCAAGATGCGCCCCGAGGAGCGTCTTGCCACATGTAAACAATGGGTCTGACTGAGGGCCTCCAGGAGAGAAGCACAAGCAAGACGCGCCCCGAGGAGCGTCTTGCCACATGTCAACAATGGGTCTGACTGAGGGCCTCCAGGAGAGAAGCCCAAGCAAGACGCGCCCCGAGGAGCGTCTTGCCACATGTCAGCACTCGGTCTGACTGAGCGCCTCCAGGAGAGAGGCCCAAGCAAGACGCACCCTGAGGAGCGTCTTGACACATGTCAACACTGGGGCTGACAGAGGGCCTCCAGGAGAGAAGCCCAAGCAAGACGCGCCCCGAGGAGCGTCTTGCCACATGTCAGCACTCGGTCTGACTGAGCGCCTCCAGGAGAGAGGCCCAAGCAAGACGCGCCCCGAGAAGCGTCTTGCCACATATCAACAATGGGTCTGACTGAGGGCCTCCATGAGAGAAGCCCAAGCAAGACGCGCCCCGAGGAGCGTCTTGTCACGTGTCAACACTGGGTCTGACTGAGCATCTCCAGGAGAGAGGCTCAAGCAAGACGCGCCCCGAAGAGCGTCTTGCCACATGTCACCACTGGGTCTGACTGAGCGCCTCCATGAGAGAGGCCCAAGCAAGACGCGCCCCGAGGAGCGTCTTGCCACATGTAAGCACTGGGTCTGACTGAGCGCCTCCAGGAGAGAGGCCCAAGCAAGACGCGCCCCGAGGAGCGTCTTGCCACATGTCAACAATGGGTCTGACTGAGGGCCTCCAGGAGAGAAGCCCAAGCAAGATGCGCCCAAAGGAGCGTCTTGCCACATGTAAACAATGGGTCTGACTCAGGGCCTGCAGGAGAGAAGCCCAAGCAAGACGCGCCCCGAGCAGCGTCTTGCCACATGTCAGCACTCGGTCTGACTGAGCGCCTCAAGGAGAGAGGCCCAAGCAAGACGCGCCCCGAGGAGCGTCTTGCCACATATCAACAATGGGTCTGACTGAGGGCCTCCATGAGAGAAGCCCAAGCAAGACGCGCCCCGAGGAGCGTCTTGCCACATGTCACCACTGGGTCTGACTGAGCGCCTCCAGGAGAGAGGCCCAAGCAAGACGCGCCCCGAGGAGCGTCTTGCCACGTGTCAACACTGGGTCTGACTGAGCGTCTCCAGGAGAGAGGCCCAAGCAAGACGCGCCTCGAGGAGCGTCTTGCCACATGTCACCACTGGGTCTGACTGAGCGCCTCCAGGAGAGAGGCCCAAGCAAGACGCGCCCCGAGGAGCGTCTTGCCACATGTAAGCACTGGGTCTGACTGAGCGCCTGCAGGAGAGAAGCCCCAGCAAGACGCGCCCCGAGGAGCGTCTTACCACATGTCAGCACTGGGTCTGACTGAGCGCCTCCAGGAGAGAGGCCCCAGCAAGACGCGCCCCGAGGAGCGTCTTGACACATGTCAACACTGGGGCTGACAGAGGGCCTCCAGGAGAGAGGCCCAAGCAAGATGCGCCCCGAGGAGCGTCTTGCCACATGTAAACAATGGGTCTGACTGAGGGCCTCCAGGAGAGAATCACAAGCAAGACGCGCCCCGAGGAGCGTCTTGCCACATGTAAGCACTGGGTCTGACTGAGCGCCTGCAGGAGAGAAGCCCCAGCAAGACGCGCCCCGAGGAGCGTCTTACCACATGTCAGCACTGGGTCTGACTGAGCGCCTCCAGGAGAGAGGCCCCAGCAAGACGCGCCCCGAGGAGCGTCTTGACACATGTCAACACTGGGGCTGACAGAGGGCCTCCAGGAGAGAGGCCCAAGCAAGATGCGCCCCGAGGAGCGTCTTGCCACATGTAAACAATGGGTCTGACTGAGGGCCTCCAGGAGAGAATCACAAGCAAGACGCGCCCCGAGGAGCGTCTTGCCACATGTCAACAATGGGTCTGACTGAGGGCCTCCAGGAGAGAAGCCCAAGCAAGACGCGTCCCGAGGAGCGTCTTGCCACATGTCAGCACTCGGTCTGACTGAGCGCCTCCAGGAGAGAGGCCCAAGCAAGACGCACTCCGAGGAGCGTCTTGACACATGTCAACACTGGGGATGACAGAGGGCCTCCAGGAGAGAGGCCCAAGCAAGATGCGCCCCAAGGAGCGTCTTGCCACATGTAAACAATGGGTCTGACTGAGGGCCTCCAGGAGAGAAGCCCAAGCAAGACGCGCCCCGAGGAGCGTCTTGCCACATGTCAGCACTCGGTCTGACTGAGCGCCTCCAGGAGAGAGGCCCAAGCAAGACGCGCCCCGAGGAGCGTCTTGCCACATATCAACAATGGGTCTGACTGAGGGCCTCCATGAGAGAAGCCCAAGCAAGACGCGCCCCGAGGAGCGTCTTGTCACGTGTCAACACTGGGTCTGACTGAGCATCTCCAGGAGAAAGGCTCAAGCAAGACGCGCCCCGAAGAGCGTCTTGCCACATGTCACCACTGGGTCTGACTGAGCGCCTCCAGGAGAGAGGCCCAAGCAAGACGCGCCCCGAGGAGCGTCTTGCCATATGTAAGCACTGGGTCTGACTGAGGGCCTCCAGGAGAGAGCTCCCAGCAAGACGCGCCCCGAGGAGCGTCTTGCCTTATGTCAGCACTCGGTCTAACTGAGCGCCTCCAGGAGAGAGGCCCAAGCAAGACGCGCCCCGAGGAGTGTCTTGCCACATGTCAACAATGGGTCTGACTGAGGGCCTCCAGGAGAGAAGCCCAAGCAAGACGCGCCCCGAGGAGCGTCTTGCCACATGTCAACAATGGGTCTGACTGAGGGCCTCCAAGAGAGAAGCCTAAGCAAGACGCGCCCCGAGGAGCGTCTTGCACCATGTCAACACTGGGTCTGACTGAGCACCTCCAGGAGAGAGGCCCAAGCAAGACTCGCCCCGAGGAGCGTCTTGCCACATATCAACAATGGGTCTGACTGAGGGCCTCCATGAGAGAAGCCCAAGGAAAACGCGCCCCGAGGAGCGTCTTGCCACATGTCAGCACTCGGTCTGACTGAGCGCCTCCAGGAGAGAGGCCCAAGCAAGAAGCGCCCCGAGGAGCGTCTTGCCACATATCAACAATGGGTCTGACTGAGGGCCTCCATGAGAGAAGCCCAAGCAAGACGCGCCCCGAGGAGCGTCTTGTCACGTGTCAACACTGGGTCTGACTGAGCGTCTCCAGGAGAGAGGCCCAAGCAAGACGCGCCCCGAGGAGCGTCTTGCCACATGTCACCACTCGGTCTGACTGAGTGCCTCCAGGAGAGAGGCCCAAGCAAGACGCGCCCCGAGGAGTGTCTTGCCACATGTCAGCACTCGGTCTGAATGAGCACCTCCAGGAGAGAGGCCCAAGCAAGACGCGCCCCGAGGAGCGTCTTGCCACATATCAACAATGGGTCTGACTGAGGGCCTCCATGAGAGAAGCCCAAGCAAGACGCGCCCCGAGGAGCGTCTTGTCACGTGTCAACACTGGGTCTGACTGAGCGTCTCCAGGAGAGAGGCCCAAGCAAGACGCGCCCTGAGGAGCTTCTTGCTACATGTCACCACTGGGTCTGACTGAGCGCCTCCAGGAGAGAGGCCCAAGCAAGACGCGCCCCGAGGAGCGTCTTGCCACATGTCAACAATGAGTCTGACTGAGGGCCTCCAGGAGAGAAGCCCAAGCAAGACGCGTCCCGAGGAGTGTCTTGCCACATGTCAGCACTCGGCCTGACTGAGCGCCTCCAGGAGAGAGGCCCAAGCAAGACGCGCCCCGAGGAGCGTCTTGCAACATATCAACAATGGGTCTGACTGAGGGCCTCCATGAGAGAAGCCCAAGCAAGACGCGCCCCGAGGAGCGTCTTGTCACGTGTCAACACTGGGTCTGACTGAGCGTCTCCAGGAGAGAGGCCCAAGCAAGACGCGCCCCGAGGAGCGTCTTGCCACATGTCACCACTGGGTCTGACTGAGCGCCTCCAGGAGAGAAGCCCAAGCAAGACGCGCCCCGAGGAGCGTCTTGCCACATGTCAACAATGAGTCTGACTGAGGGCCTCCAGGAGAGAAGCCCAAGCAAGACGCGTCCCGAGGAGTGTCTTGCCACATGTCAGCACTCGGTCTGACTGAACGCCTCCAGGAGAGAAGCCCCAGCAAGACGCGCCCCGAGGAGCGTCTTGCCACATGTAAGCACTGGGTCTGACTGAGCGCCTCCAGGAGAGAGGCCCCAGCAAGACGCGCCCCGAGGAGCGTCTTGCCTTATGTCAGCACTCGGTCTGACTGAGCGCCTCCAGGAGAGAGTTCCAAGCAAGACGCGCCCCGAGGAACGTCTTGCCACATGACAACAATGGGTCTGACTGAGGGCCTCCAGGAGAGAAGCCCAAGCAAGACGCGCCCCGAGGAGCGTCTTGCCACATGTCAGCACTCGGTCTGACTGAGCGCCTCCAGGAGAGAGGCCCAAGCAAGACGCACCCCGAGGAGCGTCTTGACACATGTCAACACTGGGGCTGACAGAGGGCCTCCAGGAGAGAGGCCCAAGCAAGATGCGCCCCGAGGAGCGTCTTGCCACATGTGAACAATGGGTCTGACTGAGGGCCTCCAGGAGAGAAGCCCAAGCAAGACGCGCCCCGAGGAGCGTCTTGCCACATGTCAACAATGGGTCTGACTGAGGGCCTCCAGGAGAGAAGCCCAAGCAAGACGCGCCCCGAGGAGCGTCTTGCCACATATCAGCACTCGGTCTGACTGAGCGCCTCCAGGAGAGAGGCCCAAGCAAGACGCACCCCGAGGAGCGTCTTGACACATGTCAACACTGGGGCTGACAGAGGGCCTCCAGGAGAGAGGCCCAAGCAAGATGCGCCCCAAGGAGCGTCTTACCACATGTAAACAATGGGTCTGACTGAGTGCCTCCAGGAGAGAAGCCCAAGCAAGACGCGCCCCGAGGAGCGTCTTGCCACATGTCAGCACTCGGTCTGACTGAGCGCCTCCAGGAGAGAGGCCCAAGCAAGACGCGCCCCGAGGAGCGTCTTGCCACATATCAACAATGGGTCTGACTGAGGGCCTCCATGAGAGAAGCCCAAGCAAGACGCGCCCCGAGGAGCGTCTTGTCACGTGTCAACACTGTGTCTGACTGAGCATCTCCAGGAGAGAGGCTCAAGCAAGACGCGCCCCGAAGAGCGTCTTGCCACATGTCACCACTGGGTCTGACTGAGCGCCTCCAGGAGAGAGGCCCAAGCAAGACGCGCTCCGAGGAGCGTCTTGCCACATTTCAACAATGGGTCTGACTGAGGGCCTCCAGGAGAGAAGCCCAAGCAAGACGCGCCCCGAGGAGCGTCTTGCCACATGTCAACAATGGGTCTGACTGAGGGCCTCCAAGAGAGAAGCCTAAGCAAGACGCGCCCCGAGGAGCGTCTTGCCACATGTCAGCACTCGGTCTGACTGAGCGCCTCCAGGAGAGAGACCCAAGCAAGACGCGCCCCGAGGAGCGTCTTGCCACATATCAACAATGGGTCTGACTGAGGGCCTCCATGAGAGAAGCCCAAGCAAGACGCGCCCCGAGGAGCCTCTTGTCACGTGTCAACACTGGGTCTGACTGAGCGTCTCCAGGAGAGAGGCCCAAGCAAGACGCGCCCCGAGGAGCGTCTTGCCACATGTCACAACTGGGTCTGACTGAGCGCCTCCAGGAGAGAAGCCCAAGCAAGATGCGCCCCGAGGAGCGTCTTGCCACATGTCAACAATGAGTCTGACTGAGGGCCTCCAGGAGAGAAGCCCAAGCAAGACGCGTCCCGAGGAGTGTCTTGCCACATGTCAGCACTCGGTCTGACTGAACGCCTCCAGGAGAGAAGCCCCAGCAAGACGCACCCCGAGGAGCGTCTTGCCACATGTAAGCACTGGGTCTGACTGAGCGCCTCCAGGAGAGAGGCCCCAGCTAGACGCGCCCCGAGGAGCGTCTTGCCTTATGTCAGCACTCGGTCTGACTGAGCGCCTCCAGGAGAGAGGCCCAAGCAAGACGCACCCCGAGGAGCGTCTTGACACATGTCAACACTGGGGCTGACAGAGGGCCTCCAGGAGAGAGGCCCAAGCAAGATGCGCCCCAAGGAGCGTCTTGCCACATGTAAACAATGGGTCTGACTGAGTGCCTCCAGGAGAGAAGCCCAAGCAAGACGCGCCCCGAGGAGCGTCTTGCCACATGTCAGCACTCGGTCTGACTGAGCGCCTCCAGGAGAGAGGCCCAAGCAAGACGCGCCCCGAGGAGTGTCTTGCCACATATCAACAATGGGTCTGACTGAGCATCTCCAGGAGAGAGGCTCAAGCAAGACGCGCCCCGAAGAGCATCTTGCCACATGTCACCACTGGGTCTGACTGAGCGCCTCCAGGAGAGAGGCCCAAGCAAGACGCGCCCCGAGGAGCGTCTTGCCACATGTAAGCACTGGGTCTGACTGAGCGCCTCCAGGAGAGAGGCCCCAGCAAGACGCGCCCCGAGGAGCGTCTTGCCTT
Source organism: Nothobranchius furzeri (assembly GCF_043380555.1). Taxonomy (NCBI): domain Eukaryota; kingdom Metazoa; phylum Chordata; class Actinopteri; order Cyprinodontiformes; family Nothobranchiidae; genus Nothobranchius; species Nothobranchius furzeri. The sequence goes on from NC_091753.1 coordinate 7,007,089, forward strand.
ATGTCAGCACTCGGTCTGACTGAGCGCCTCCAGGAGAGAGGCCCAAGCAAGACGCGCCCCGAGGAGCGTCTTGCCACATGTCAACAATGGGTCTGACTGAGGGCCTCCAGGAGAGAAGCCCAAGCAAGACGCGCCCCGAGGAGCGTCTTGCCACATGTCAACAATGGGTCTGACTGAGGGCCTCCAAGAGAGAAGCCTAAGCAAGACGCGCCCCGAGGAGCGTCTTGCCACATGTCAGCACTCGGTCTGACTGAGCGCCTCCAGGAGAGAGGCCCAAGCAAGACGCGCCCCGAGGAGCGTCTTGCCACATATCAACAATGGGTCTGACTGAGGGCCTCCATGAGAGAAGCCCAAGCAAGACGCGCCCCGAGGAGCGTCTTGTCACGTGTCAACACTGGTTCTGACTGAGCGTCTCCAGGAGAGAGGCCCAAGCAAGACGCGCCCCGAGGAGCGTCTTGCCACATGTCACCACTGGGTCTGACTGAGCGCCTCCAGGAGAGAGGCCCAAGCAAGACGCGCCCCGAGGAGCGTCTTGCCACATGTAAGCACTGGGTCTGACTGAGCGCCTCCAGGAGAGAGGCCCAAGCAAGACGCGCCCCGAGGAGCGTCTTGCCACATGTCAACAATGGGTCTGACTGAGGGCCTCCAGGAGAGAAGCCCAAGCAAGACGCGCCCCGGGGAGCGTCTTGCCACATGTCAACAATGGGTCTGACTGAGGGCCTCCAAGAGAGAAGCCCAAGCAAGACGCGCCCCGAGGAGCGTCTTGCACCATGTCAACACTGGGTCTGACTGAGCACCTCCAGGAGAGAGGCCCAAGCAAGACTCGCCCCGAGGAGCGTCTTGCCACATATCAACAATGGGTCTGACTGAGGGCCTCCATGAGAGAAGCCCAAGCAAGACGCGCCCCGAGGAGCGTCTTGCCACATGTCAGCACTCGGTCTGACTGAGCGCCTCCAGGAGAGAGGCCCAAGCAAGACGCGCCCCGAGGAGCGTCTTGCCACATATCAACAATGGGTCTGACTGAGGGCCTCCATGAGAGAAGCCCAAGCAAGACGCGCCCCGAGGAGCGTCTTGTCACATGTCACCACTGGGTCTGACTGAGCGCCTCCAGGAGAGAGGCCCAAGCAAGATGCGCCCCGAGGAGCGTCTTGCCACATGTCACCACTGGGTCTGACAGAGCGACACCAGGAGAGAGGCCCAAGCAAAACGCGCCCCGAGGAGCGTCTTGCCACATGTCAACAATGAGTCTGACTGAGGGCCTCGAGGAGAGAAGCCCAAGCAAGACGCGTCCCGAGAAGCGTCTTGCCACATGTCGGCACTCGGTCTGACTGAACGCCTCTAGGAGAGAAGCCCCAGCAAGATGCGCCCCGAGGAGCGTCTTGCCACATATCAACAATGGGGCTGACAGAGGGCCTCCAGGAGAGAGGCCCAAGCAAGACGCTCCCCGAGGAGTGTCTTGCCACATGTCACCACTGGGTCTGACTGAGCACCTCCAGGAGAGAGGCCCAAGAAAGACGCGCCCCGAGGAGCGTCATGCCACATGTCACTACTCAGTCTGACTGAGCGCCTCCAGGAGAGAGGCCCAAGCAAGACGCGCCACGAGGAGCGTCTTACCACGTGTCAACACTGGGTCTGATTGAGGGCCTCCAGGAGAGAGGCCCAAGCAAGACGCGCCCCGAGGAGCGTCTTGCCACATGTCAACAATGGGTCTGACAGAGGGCCTCCAGGATAGAGGCCCAAGCAATACGCGCCCCGAGGAGCGTGTTGCCACATGTCACCACTGGCTCTGACTGAGCGCCTCCAGGAGAGAGGCCCAAGCAAGACGCGCCCCGAGGAGCGTCTTGCCACGTGCCACCACTGGGTCTGATTGAGCGCCTCCAGGAGAGAGGCCACAGCAAGACGCGCCCCGAGGAGCATCTTGCCTTATGTCAGCACTCGGTCTGACTGAACGCCTCCAGGAGAGAGGCCCAAGCAAGACGCGCCCCGAGGAGCGTCTTGCCACATGTCAACAATGGGTCTGACAGAGGGCCTCCAGGAGAGAGGCCCAAGCAAGACGCTCCTCGGGGCGCGTCTTGTCACATGTCAACACTGGGTCTGACTGAGCGCCTCCAGGAGAGAAGGTCCAGCAAGACGCGCCCCGAGGAGCGTCTTGCCACATGTCAGCACTCGGTCTGAATGAGCGCCTCCAGGAGAGAGGCCCAAGCAAGATGCGCCCCGAGGAGCGTCTTGCCACATGTAAACAATGGGTCTGACTGAGGGCCTCCAGGAGAGAAGCCCAAGCAAGACGCGCCCCGAGGAGCGTCTTGCCACATGTCAACACTGGGTCTGACTGAGCACCTCCAGGAGAGAGGCCCAAGCAAGACGCGCCCCGAGGAGAGTCTTGCCACATGTCAACACTGGGTCTGACTGAGCACCTCCAGGAGAGAGGCCCAAGCAAGACGCGCCCCGAGGAGCGTCTTGCCACATGTCAACACTGGGTCTGACAGAGGGCCTCCAGGAGAGAGGCCCAAGCAAGACGCGCCCCGAGGAGCGTCTTACCACATGTCAACAATGAGTCTGACTGAGGGCCTCCAGGACAGAAGCCCAAGCAAGACGCGCCCCGAGGAGTGTCTTGCCACATGTCAGCACTCGGTCTGACTGAGCGCCTCCAGGAGAGAGGCCCAAGCAAGATGCGCCCCGAGGAGCGTCTTGCCACATGTCAACAATGGGTCTGACTGAGGGCCTCCAGGAGAGAAGCCCAAGCAAGACGCGCCCTGAGGAGCGTCTTGCCACATGTCAGCACTCGGTCTGACTGAGCGCCTCCAGGAGAGAGGCCCAAGCAAGATGCGCCCCGAGGAGCGTCTTGCCACATGTCAACAATGGGTCTGAATTTAGGGCCTCCAGGAGAGAAGCCCAAGCAAGACGCGCCCCGAGGAGCGTCTTGCCACATGTCAGCACTCTGTCTGTCTGTGCGCCTCCAGGAGAGAGGCCCAAGCAAGACGCGCCCCGAGGAGCGTCTTGCCACATGTCAACAATGAGTCTGACTGAGGGCCTCCAGGAGAGAAGCCCAAGCAAGACGCGCCCCGAGGAGCGTCTTGCCACATGTCAGCACTCGGTCTGACTGAACGCCTCCAGGAGAGAAGCCCCAGCAAGACGCGCCCCGAGGAGCGTCTTGTCACATGTCAACACTGGGTCTGACTGAGCGCCTCCAGGAGAGAAGCCCCAGCAAGACGCGCCCCGAGGAGTGTCTGGCCACATGTCAGCACTCTGTCTGACTGTGCGCCTCCAGGAGAGAGGCCCCAAGCAAGACGCGCCCCGAGGAGCGTCTTGCCACGTGTCAACACTGGGTCTGACTGAGCGTCTCCAGGAGAGAGGCCCAAGCAAGACGCGCCCCGAGGAGCGTCTTGCCACATGTCAACACTGGGGCTGACAGAGGGCCTCCAGGAGAGAGGCCCAAGCAAGATGCGCCCCGAGGAGTGTCTTGCCAAATGTAAACAATGGGTCTGACTGAGGGCCTCCAGGAGAGAAGCCCAAGCAAGACGCGCCCCGAGGAGCGTCTTGCCACATGTCAGCACTCGGTCTGACTGAGCGCCTCCAGGAGAGAGGCCCCAGCAAGACGCGCCCCGAGGAGCGTCTGGCCACCAGTCAGCACTCTGTCTGACTGTGCGCCTCCAGGAGAGAGGCCCCAAGCAAGACGCGCCCCGAGGAGCATCTTGCCACATGTCAACAATGAGTCTGACTGAGGGCCTCCAGGAGAGAAGCCCAAGCAAGACGCGCCCCGAGGAGCGTCTTGCCACATGTCAGCACTCGGTCTGACTGAACGCCTCCAGGAGAGAAGCCCCAGCAAGACGCGCCCCGAGGAGCGTCTTGCCACATGTCACCACTGGGTCTGACTGAGCTCCTCCAGGAGAGAGGCCCAAGCAAGACGCGCCCCGAGGAGCGTCTTGCCACATGTCAACAATGAGTCTGACTGAGGGCCTCCAGGAGAGAAGCCCAAGCAAGACGCGTCCCGAGGAGCGTCTTGCCACATGTCAGCACTCGGTCTGACTGAACGCCTCCAGGAGAGAAGCCCCAGCAAGACGCGGCCCGAGGAGCGTCTTGCCACATGTCAACAATGGGTCTGACTGAGGGCCTCCAGGAGAGAAGCCCAAGCAAGATGCGCCCAAAGGAGCGTCTTGCCACATGTAAACAATGGGTCTGACTGAGGGCCTCCAGGAGAGAAGCCCAAGAAATACGCGCCCCGAGGAGCGTCTTGCCACATGTCAGCACTCGGTCTGACTGAGCGCCTCCAGGAGAGAGGCCCAAGCAAGACGCGCCCCGAGGAGCGTCTTGCCACATATCAGCAATGGGTCTGACTGAGGGCCTCCATGAGAGAAGCCCAAGCAAGACGCGCCCCGAGGAGCGTATTGCCACATGTCACCACTGGGTCTGACTGAGCGCCTCCAGGAGAGAGGCCCAAGCAAGACGCGCCCCGAGGAGCGTCTTGCCACGTGTCAACACTGGGTCTGACTGAGCGTCTCCAGGAGAGAGGCCCAAGCAAGACGCGCCCCGAGGAGCGTCTTGCCACATGTCAGCACTGGGTCTGACTGAGCGCCTCCAGGAGAGAGGCCCAAGCAAGACGCGCCCCGAGGAGCGTCTTGCCACATGTAAGCACTGGGTCTGACTGAGCGCCTCCAGGAGAGAAGCACCAGCAAGACGCGCCCCGAGGAGCGTCTTACCACATGTCAGCACTCGGTCTGACTGAACGCCTCCAGGAGAGAAGCCCAAGCAAGACGCGCCCCGAGGAGCGTCTTGCCACATGTCAGCACTCGGTCTGACTGAACGCCTCCAGGAGAGAAGCCCCAGCAAGACACGCCCCGAGGAGCGTCTTGCCACATGTAAGCACTGGGTCTGACTGAGCGCCTCCAGGAGAGAGGCCACGCAAGACGCGCCCCGATTAGCGTCTGGCCTTATGTCAGCACTCGGTCTGACTGAGCGCCTCCAGGAGAGAGGCCCAAACAAGACGCGCCCCGAGGAGCGTCTTGCCACATGTCAACAATGGGTCTGACTGAGGGCCTCCAGGAGAGAAGCCCAAGCAAGACGCGCCCCGAGGAGCGTCTTGCCACATGTCAGCACTCGGTCTGACTGAGCGACTCCAGGAGAGAGGCCCAAGCAAGACGCACCCCGAGGAGCGTCTTGACACATGTCAACACTGGGGCTGACAGAGGGCCTCCAGGAGAGTGGCCCAAGCAAGATGCGCCCCGAGGAGCGTCTTGCCACATGTCAACAATGGGTCTGACTGAGGGCCTCCAGGAGAGAAGCCCAAGCAAGACGCGCCCCGAGGAGCGTCTTGCCACATGTCAGCACTCGGTCTGACTGAGCGCCTCCAGGAGAGAGGCCCAAGCAAGACGCGCCCCGAGGAGCGTCTTGCCACATATCAACAATGGGTCTGACTGAGGGCCTCCATGAGAGAAGCCCAAGCAAGACGCGCCCCGAGGAGCGTCTTGTCACGTGTCAACACTGGGTCTGACTGAGCGTCTCCAGGAGAGAGGCCCAAGCAAGACACGCCCCGAGGAGCGTCTTGCCACATGTCACCACTGGGTCTGACTGAGCGCCTCCAGGAGAGAGGCCCAAGCAAGACGCGCCCCGAGGCGCGTCTTGCCACATGTAAGCACTGGGTCTGACTGAGCGCCTCCAGGAGAGAGGCCCCAGCAAGACGCGCCCCGAGGAGCGTCTTGCTTTATGTCAGCACTCGGTCTGACTGAGCGCCTCCAGGAGAGAGGCCCAAGCAAGACGCGCCCCGAGGAGCGTCTTGCCACATGTCAACAATGGGTCTGACTGAGGGCCTCCAGGAGAGAAGCCCAAGCAAGACGCACCCCGAGGAGCGTCTTGCCACATGTGACTACTCGGTCTGACTGTGCGCCTCCAGGAGAGAGGCCCAAGCAAGACGCGCCCCGAGGAGCGTCTTGCCACATGTAAACACTGGGTCTGACTGAGGGCCTCCAGGAGAGAAGCCCAAGCAACACGCGCCTCGAGGAGCGTCTTGCCACATGTCAGCACCCGGTCCGACTGAGCGCCTCCAGGAGAGAGGCCCAAGAAAGATGCGCCCCGAGGAGCGTCTTGCCACATGTCAACAATGGGTCAGACTGAGGGCCTCCAGGAGAGAAGCCCCAGCAAGACGCGCCCCGAGGAGCGTCTGGCCACATGTCAGCACTCTGTCTGACTGTGCGCCTCCAGGAGAGAGGCCCCAAGCTAGACGCGCCCCGAGGAGCGTCTTGCCACGTGTCAACACTGGGTCGGACTGAGCGTCTCCAGGAGAGAGGCCCAAGCAAGACGCGCCCCGAGGAGCGTCTTGCCACATGTCACCACTGGGTCTGACTGAGCGCCTCCAGGAGAGAGGCCCAAGCAAGACGCGCCCCGAGGAGCGTCTTGCCACATGTAAGCACTGGGTCTGACTGAGCGCCTCCAGGAGAGAAGCCCCAGCAAGACGCGCCCCGAGGAGCGTCTTGCCTTATGTCAGCACTCGGTCTGACTGTGCGCCTCCAGGAGAGAGGCCCAAGCAAGACGCGCCCCGAGGAGCGTCTTGCCACATGTCAACAATGGGTCTGACTGAGGGCCTCCAGGAGAGAAGCCCAAGCAAGACGTGCCCCGAGGAGCGTCTGGCCACATGTCAACAATGGGTCTGACTGAGGGCCTCCAAGAGAGAAGCCCAAGCAAGACGCGCCCCGAGGAGCTTCTTGCACCATGTCAACACTGGGTCTGACTGAGCACCTCCAGGAGAGAGGCCCAAGCAAGACTCGCCCCGAGGAGCGTCTTGACTCATGTCAACACTGGGGCTGACAGAGGGCCTCCAGGAGAGAGGCCCAAGCAAGATGCGCCCCGAGGAGCGTCTTGCCACATGTAAACAATGGGTCTGACTGAGGGCCTCCAGGAGAGAAGCCCAAGCAAGACGCGCCCCGAGGAGCGTCTTGCCACATGTCAGCACTCGGTCTGACTGAACGCCTCCAGGAGAGAAGCCCCAGCAAGACGCGCCCCGAGGAGCGTCTTGCCACATGTCAGCACTCGGTCTGACTGAGCTCCTCCAGGAGAGAGGCCCAAGCAAGACGCGCCCCGAGGAGCGTCTTGCCACATATCAACAATGGATCTGACTGAGGGCCTCCATGAGAGAAGCCCAAGCAAGACGCACCCCGAGGAGCGTCTTGTCACATGTCACCACTGGGTCTGACTGAGCGCCTCCAGGAGAGAGGCCCAAGCAAGACGCGCCCCGAGGAGCGTCTTGCCACATGTCACCACTGGGTCTGACTGAGCGCCTCCAGGAGAGAGGCCCAAGCAAGACGCGCCCCGAGGAGCGTCTTGCCACATGTCAAAAATGAGTCTGACTGAGGGCCTCCAGGAGAGAAGCCCAAGCAAGACGCGTCCCGAGGAGCGTCTTGATACATGTCAGCACTCGGTCTGACTGAACGCCTCCAGGAGAGAAGCCCCAGCAAGACGCGGCCCGAGGAGCGTCTTGCCACATGTCAACAATGGGTCTGACTGAGGGCCTCCAGGAGAGAAGCCCAAGCAAGATGCGCCCAAAGGAGCGTCTTGCCACATGTAAACAATGGGTCTGACTGAGGGCCTCCAGGAGAGAAGCCCAAGCAAGACGCGCCCCGAGGAGCGTCTTGCCACATGTCAGCACTCGGTCTGACTGAGCGCCTCCAGGAGAGAGGCCCAAGCAAGACGCGCCCCGAGGAGCGTCTTGCCACATATCAGCAATGGGTCAGACTGAGGGCCTCCATGAGAGAAGCCCAAGCAAGACGCGCCCCGAGGAGCGTCTTGCCACATATCACCACTGGGTCTGACTGAGCGCCTCCAGGAGAGAGGCCCAAGCAAGACGCGCCCCGAGGAGCGTCTTGCCACATGTAAGCACTGGGTCTGACTAAGCGCCTCCAGGAGAGAAGCACCAGCAAGACGCGCCCCGAGGAGCGTCTTACCACATGTCAGCACTCGGTCTGACTGAACGCCTCCAGGAGAGAAGCCCAAGCAAGACGCGCCCCGAGGAGCGTCTTGCCACATGTCAGCACTCGGTCTGACTGAACGCCTCCAGGAGAGAAGCCCCAGCAAGACACGCCCCGAGGAGCGTCTTGCCACATGTAAGCACTGGGTCTGACTGAGCGCCTCCAGGAGAGAGGCCCAGCAAGACGCGCCCCGAGGAGCGTCTTGCCACATGTCAACAATGGGTCTGACTGAGGGCCTCCAGGAGAGAAGCCCAAGCAAGACGCAACCCGAGGAGCGTCTTGCCACATGTCAGCACTCGGTCTGACTGAGCGACTCCAGGAGAGAGGCCCAAGCAAGACGCACCCCGAGGAGCGTCTTGACACATGTCAACACTGGGGCTGACAGAGGGCCTCCAGGAGAGTGGCCCAAGCAAGATGCGCCCCGAGGAGCGTCTTGCCACATGTCAACAATGGGTCTGACTGAGGGCCTCCAGGAGAGAAGCCCAAGCAAGACGCGCCCCGAGGAGCGTCTTGCCACATGTCAGCACTCGGTCTGACTGAGCGCCTCCAGGAGAGAGGCCCAAGCAAGACGCGCCCTGAGGAGCGTCTTGCCACATATCAACAATGGGTCTGACTGAGGGCCTCCATGAGAGAAGCCCAAGCAAGACGCGCCCCGAGGAGCGTCTTGTCACGTGTCAACACTGGGTCTGACTGAGCGTCTCCAGGAGAGAGGCCCAAGCAAGACACGCCCCGAGGAGCGTCTTGCCACATGTCACCACTGGGTCTGACTGAGTGCCTCCAGGAGAGAGGACCAAGCAAGACGCGCCCCGAGGAGCGTCTTGCCACATGTAAGCACTGGGTCTGACTGAGCGCCTCCAGGAGAGAAGCCCAAGCAAGACGCACCCCGAGGAGCGTCTTGCCACATGTGACTACTCGGTCTGACTGTGCGCCTCCAGGAGAGAGGCCCAAGCAAGACGCGCCCCGAGGAGCGTCTTGCCACATGTCAACACTGGGTCTGACTGAGGGCATCCAGGAGAGAAGCCCAAGCAACACGCGCCTCGAGGAGCGTCTTGCCACATGTCAACACTGGGTCTGACTGAGGGCCTCCAGGAGAGAAGCCCCAGCAAGACGCGCCCCGAGGAGCGTCTGGCCACATGTCAGCACTCTGTCTGACTGTGCGCCTCCAGGAGAGAGGCCCCAAGCAAGACGCGCCCCGAGGAGCGTCTTGCCACGTGTCAACACTGGGTCTGACTGAGCGTCTCCAGGAGAGAGGCCCAAGCAAGACGCGCCCCGAGGAGCGTCTTGCCACATGTCACCACTGGGTCTGACTGAGCGCCTCCAGGAGAGAGGCCCAAGCAAGACGCGCCCCGAGGAGCGTCTTGCCACATGTAAGCACTGGGTCTGACTGAGCACCTCCAGGAGAGAAGCCCCAGCAAGACGCGCCCCGAGGAGCATCTTACCACATGTCAGCACTCGGTCTGACTGAACGCCTCCAGGAGAGAAGCCCAAGCAAGACGCGCCCCGAGGAGCTCCTTGCCACATGTCAGCACTCGGTCTGACTGAACGCCTCCAGGAGAGAAGCCCCAGCAAGACACACCCCGAGGAGCGTCTTGCCACATGTAAGCACTGGGTCTGACTGAGCGCCTCCAGGAGAGAGGCCCCAGCAAGACGCGCCCCGAGGAGCGTCTTGCCTTATGTCAGCACTCGGTCTGACTGAGCGCCTCCAGGAGAGAGGCCCAAGCAAGACGCGCCCCGAGGAGCGTCTTGCCACATGTCAACAATGGGTCTGACTGAGGGCCTCCAGGAGAGAAGCCCAAGCAAGACGCGCCCCGAGGAGCGTCTTGCCACATGTCAACAATGGGTCTGACTGAGGGCCTCCAAGAGAGAAGCCCAAGCAAGACGCGCCCCGAGGAGCTTCTTGCACCATGTCAACACTGGGTCTGACTGAGCACCTCCAGGAGAGAGGCCCAAGCAAGACTCGCCCCGAGGAGCGTCTTGACTCATGTCAACACTGGGGCTGACAGAGGGCCTCCAGGAGAGAGGCCCAAGCAAGATGCGCCCCGAGGAGCGTCTTGCCACATGTAAACAATGGGTCTGACTGAGGGCCTCCAGGAGAGAAGCCCAAGCAAGACGCGCCCCGAGGAGCGTCTTGCCACATGTCAGCACTCGGTCTGACTGAGCGCATACAGGAGAGAGGCCCCAGCAAGACGCGCCCCGAGGAGCGTCTGGCCACATGTAAGCACTCTGTCTGACTGTGCGCCTCCAGGAGAGAGGCCCCAAGCAAGACGCGCCCCGAGGAGCATCTTGCCACATGTCAACAATGAGTCTGACTGAGGGCCTCCAGGAGAGAAGCCCAAGCAAGACGCGCCCCGAGGAGCGTCTTGCCACATGTCAGCACTCGGTCTGACTGAACGCCTCCAGGAGAGAAGCCCCAGCAAGACGCGCCCCGAGGAGCGTCTTGCCACATGTCAGCACTCGGTCTGACTGAGCTCCTCCAGGAGAGAGGCCCAAGCAAGACGCGCCCCGAGGAGCGTCTTGCCACATATCAACAATGGATCTGACTGAGGGCCTCCATGAGAGAAGCCCAAGCAAGACGCGCCCCGAGGAGCGTCTTGTCACATGTCACCACTGGGTCTGACTGAGCGCCTCCAGGAGAGAAGCCCCAGCAAGACGCGCCCCGAGGAGCGTCTTACCACATGTCAGCACTCGGTCTGACTGAACGCCTCCAGGAGAGAAGCCCAAGCAAGACGCGCCCCGAGGAGCTCCTTGCCACATGTCAGCACTCGGTCTGACTGAACGCCTCCAGGAGAGAAGCCCCAGCAAGACACACCCCGAGGAGCGTCTTGCCACATGTAAGCACTGGGTCTGACTGAGCGCCTCCAGGAGAGAGGCCCCAGCAAGACGCGCACCGAGGAGCGTCTTGCCTTATGTCAGCACTCGGTCTGACTGAGCGCCTCCAGGAGAGAGGCCCAAGCAAGACGCGCCCCGAGGAGCGTCTTGCCACATGTCAACAATGGGTCTGACTGAGGGCCTCCAGGAGAGAAGCCCAAGCAAGACGCGCCCCGAGGAGCGTCTTGCCACATGTCAACAATGGGTCTGACTGAGGGCCTCCAAGAGAGAAGCCCAAGCAAGATGCGCCCCGAGGAGCGTCTTGCAACATGTCAACACTGGGTCTGACTGAGCACCTCCAGGAGAGAGGCCCAAGCAAGACTCGCCCCGAGGAGCGTCTTGACACATGTCAACACTGGGGCTGACAGAGGGCCTCCAGGAGAGAGGCCCAAGCAAGATGCGCCCCGAGGAGCGTCTTGCCACATGTAAACAATGGGTCGGACTGAGGGCCTCCAGGAGAGAAGCCCAAGCAAGACGCGCCCCGAGGAGCGTCTTGCCACATGTCAGCACTCGGTCTGACAGAGCGCCTCCAGGAGAGAGGCCCCAGCAAGACGCGCCCCGAGGAGCGTCTTGCCACATGTCAGCACTCGGTCTGACTGAACGCCTCTAGGAGAGAAGCCCCAGCAAGACGCGCCCCGAGGAGCGTCTTGCCACATATCAACAATGGGTCTGACTGAGGGCCTCCATGAGAGAAGCCCAAGCAAGACGCGCCCCGAGGAGCGTCTTGTCACGTGTCAACACTGTGTCTGACTGAGCATCTCCAGGAGAGAGGCTCAAGCAAGACGCGCCCCGAAGAGCGTCTTGCCACATGTCACCACTGGGTCTGACTGAGCGCCTCCAGGAGAGAGGCCCAAGCTAGACGCGCCCCGAGGAGCGTCTTGCCACATGTAAGCACTGGGTCTGACTGAGCGCCTCCAGGAGAGAGGCCCCAGCAAGACGCGCCCCGAGGAGCGTCTTGCCTTATGTCAGCACTCGGTCTGACTGAGCGCCTCCAGGAGAGAGGCCCAAGCAAGACGCGCCCCGAGGAGCGTCTTGCCACATGTCAACAATGGGTCTGACTGAGGGCCTCCAGGAGAGAAGCCCAAGCAAGACGCGCCCCGAGGAGCGTCTTGCCACATGTCAACAATGGGTCTGACTGAGGGCCTCCAAGAGAGAAGCCTAAGCAAGACGCGCCCCGAGGAGCGTCTTGCCACATGTCAGCACTCGGTCTGACTGAGCGCCTCCAGGAGAGAGGCCCAAGCAAGACGCGCCCCGAGGAGCGTCTTGCCACATGTCACCACTGGGTCTGACTGAGCGCCTCCAGGAGAGAGGCCCAAGCAAGACGCGCCCCGAGGAGCGTCTTGCCACATGTAAGCACTGGGTCTGACTGAGCGCCTCCAGGAGAGAGGCCCAAGCAAGACGCGCCCCGAGGAGAGTCTTGCCACATGTCAACACTGGGTCTGACTGAGCACCTCCAGGAGAGAGGCCCAAGCAAGACGCGCCCCAAGGAGCGTCTTGCCACATGTCAACACTGGGTCTGACAGAGGGCCTCCAGGAGAGAGGCCCAAGCAAGACGCGCCCCGAAGAGCGTCTTGCCACATGTCAACAATGAGTCTGACTGAGGGCCTCCAGGAGAGAAGCCCAAGCAAGACGCGCCCCGAGGAGTGTCTTGCCACATGTCAGCACTCGGTCTGACTGAGCGCCTCCAGGAGAGAGGCCCAAGCAAGATGCGCCCAGAGGAGCGTCTTGCCACATGTCAACAATGGGTCTGACTGAGGGCCTCCAGGAGAGAAGCCCAAGCAAGACGCGCCCCGAGGAGCGTCTTGCCACATGTCAGCACTCTGTCTGTCTGTGCGCCTCCAGGAGAGAGGCCCAAGCAAGACGCGCCCCGAGGAGCGTCTTGCCACATGTCAACAATGAGTCTGACTGAGGGCCTCCAGGAGAGAAGCCCAAGCAAGACGCGCCCCGAGGAGCGTCTTGCCACATGTCAGCACTCGGTCTGACTGAACGCCTCCAGGAGAGAAGCCCCAGCAAGACGCGCCCCGAGGAGCGTCTTGTCACATGTCAACACTGGGTCTGACTGAGCGCCTCCAGGAGAGAAGCCCCAGCAAGACGCGCCCCGAGGAGCTTCTGGCCACATGTCAGCACTCTGTCTGACTGTGCGCCTCCAGGAGAGAGGCCCCAAGCAAGACGCGCCCCGAGGAGCGTCTTGCCACGTGTCAACACTGGGTCTGACTGAGCGTCTCCAGGAGAGAGGCCCAAGCAAGACGCGCCCCGAGGAGCGTCTTGCCACATGTCACCACTGGGTCTGACTGAGCGCCTCCAGGAGAGAGGCCCAAGCAAGACGCGCCCCGAGGAGCGTCTTGCCACATGTAAGCACTGGGTCTGACTGAGCGCCTCCAGGAGAGAAGCCCAAGCAAGACGCGCCCCGAGGAGCTCCTTGCCACATGTCAGCACTCGGTCTGACTGAACGCCTCCAGGAGAGAAGCCCCAGCAAGACACACCCCGAGGAGCGTCTTGCCACATGTAAGCACTGGGTCAGACTGAGCGCCTCCAGGAGAGAGGCCCCAGCAAGACGCGCCCCGAGGAGCGTCTTGCCTTATGTCAGCACTCGGTCTGACTGAGCGCCTCCAGGAGATAGGCCCAAGCAAGACGCGCCCCGAGGAGCGTCTTGCCACATGTCAACAATGGGTCTGACTGAGGGCCTCCAGGAGAGAAGCCCAAGCAAGACGCACCCCGAGGAGCGTCTTGCCACATGTCAACACTGGGGCTGACAGAGGGCCTCCAGGAGAGAGGCCCAAGCAAGATGCGCCCCGAGGAGCGTCTTGCCACGTGTCAACACTGGGTCTGACTGAGCGTCTCCAGGAGAGAGGCCCAAGCAAGACGCGCCCCGAGGAGCGTCTTGCCACATGTCAGCACTGGGTCTGACTGAGCGCCTCCAGGAGAGAGGCCCAAGCAAGATGCGCCCCGAGGAGCGTCTTGCCACATGTAAGCACTGGGTCTGACTGAGCGCCTCCAGGAGAGAAGCACCAGCAAGACGCGCCCCGAGGAGCGTCTTGCCACATGTCAGCACTCGGTCTGACTGAGCGACTCCAGGAGAGAGGCCCAAGCAAGACGCACCCCGAGGAGCGTCTTGACACATGTCAACACTGGGGCTGACAGAGGGCCTCCAGGAGAGTGGCCCAAGCAAGATGCGCCCCGAGGAGCGTCTTGCCACATGTCAACAATGGGTCTGACTGAGGGCCTCCAGGAGAGAAGCCCAAGCAAGACGCGCCCCGAGGAGCGTCTTGCCACATGTCAGCACTCGGTCTGACTGAGCGCCTCCAGGAGAGAGGCCCAGCAAGACGCGCCCCGATTAGCGTCTTGCCTTATGTCAGCACTCGGTCTGACTGAGCGCCTCCAGGAGAGAGGCCCAAGCAAGACGCGCCCCGAGGAGCGTCTTGCCACATGTCAACAATGGGTCTGACTGAGGGCCTCCAGGAGAGAAGCCCAAGCAAGACGCGCCCCGAGGAGCGTCTTGCCACAGGTCAGCACTCGGTCTGACTGAGCGACTCCAGGAGAGAGGCCCAAGCAAGACGCACCCCGAGGAGCGTCTTGACACATGTCAACACTGGGGCTGACAGAGGGCCTCCAGGAGAGTGGCCCAAGCAAGATGCGCCCCGAGGAGCGTCTTGCCACATGTCAACAATGGGTCTGACTGAGGGCCTCCAGGAGAGAAGCCCAAGCAAGACGCGCCCCGAGGAGCGTCTTGCCACATGTCAGCACTCGGTCTGACTGAGCGCCTCCAGGAGAGAGGCCCAAGCAAGACGCGCCCCGAGGAGCGTCTTGCCACATATCAACAATGGGTCTGACTGAGGGCCTCCATGAGAGAAGCCCAAGCAAGACGCGCCCCGAGGAGCGTCTTGTCACGTGTCAACACTGGGTCTGACTGAGCGTCTCCAGGAGAGAGGCCCAAGCAAGACACGCCCCGAGGAGCGTCTTGCCACATGTCACCACTGGGTCTGACTGAGCGCCTCCAGGAGAGAGGCCCAAGCAAGACGCGCCCCGAGGAGCGTCTTGCCACATGTAAGCACTGGGTCTGACTGAGCGCCTCCAGGAGAGAGGCCCCAGCAAGACGCGCCCCGAGGAGCGTCTTGCTTTATGTCAGCACTCGGTCTGACTGAGCGCCTCCAGGAGAGAGGCCCAAGCAAGACGCGCCCCGAGGAGCGTCTTGCCACATGTGACTACTCGGTCTGACTGTGCGCCTCCAGGAGAGAGGCCCAAGCAAGACGCGCCCCGAGGAGCGTCTTGCCACATGTCAACACTGGGTCTGACTGAGGGCCTCCAGGAGAGAAGCCCAAGCAACGCGCGCCTCGAGGAGCGTCTTGCCACATGTCAGCACCCGGTCCGACTGAGCGCCTCCAGGAGAGAGGCCCAAGCAAGATGCGCCCCGAGGAGCGTCTTGCCACATGTCAACAATGGGTAAGACTGAGGGCCTCCAGGAGAGAAGCCCCAGCAAGACGCGCCCCGAGGAGCGTCTGGCCACATGTCAGCACTCTGTCTGACTGTGCGCCTCCAGGAGAGAGGCCCCAAGCAAGACGCGCCCCGAGGAGTGTCTTGCCACGTGTCAACACTGGGTCTGACTGAGCGTCTCCAGGAGAGAGGCCCAAGCAAGACGCGCCCCGAGGAGCGTCTTGCCACATGTCACCACTGGGTCTGACTGAGCGCCTCCAGGAGAGAGGCCCAAGCAAGACGCGCCCCGAGGAGCGTCTTGCCACATGTAAGCACTGGGTCTGACTGAGCGCCTCCAGGAGAGAAGCCCCAGCAAGACGCGCCCCGAGGAGCGTCTTACCACATGTCAGCACTCGGTCTGACTGAACGCCTCCAGGAGAGAAGCCCCAGCAAGACACACCCCGAGGAGCGTCTTGCCACATGTAAGCACTGGGTCTGACTGAGCGCCTCCAGGAGAGAGGCCCCAGCAAGACGCGCCCCGAGGAGCGTCTTGCCTTATGTCAGCACTCGGTCTGACTGAGCGCCTCCAGGAGAGAGGCCCAAGCAAGACGCGCCCCGAGGAGCGTCTTGCCACATGTCAACAATGGGTCTGACTGAGGGCCTCCAGGAGAGAAGCCCAAGCAAGACGCGCCCCGAGGAGCGTCTTGCCACATGTCAACAATGGGTCTGACTGAGGGCCTCCAAGAGAGAAGCCCAAGCAAGACGCGCCGCGAGGAGCTTCTTGCACCATGTCAACACTGGGTCTGACTGAGCACCTCCAGGAGAGAGGCCCAAGCAAGACTCGCCCCGAGGAGCGTCTTGACTCATGTCAACACTGGGGCTGACAGAGGGCCTCCAGGAGAGAGGCCCAAGCAAGATGCGCCCCGAGGAGCGTCTTGCCACATGTAAACAATGGGTCTGACTGAGGGCCTCCAGGAGAGAAGCCCAAGCAAGACGCGCCCTGAGGAGCGTCTTGCCACATGTCAGCACTCGGTCTGACTGAACGCCTCCAGGAGAGAAGCCCCAGCAAGACGCGCCCCGAGGAGCGTCTTGCCACATGTCAGCACTCGGTCTGACTGAGCTCCTCCAGGAGAGAGGCCCAAGCAAGACGCGCCCCGAGGAGCGTCTTGCCACATATCAACAATGGATCTGACTGAGGGCCTCCATGAGAGAAGCCCAAGCAAGACGCGCCCCGAGGAGCGTCTTGTCACATGTCACCACTGGGTCTGACTGAGCGCCTCCAGGAGAGAGGCCCAAGCAAGACGCGCCCCGAGGAGCGTCTTGCCACATGTCACCACTGGGTCTGACTGAGCGCCTCCAGGAGAGAGGCCCAAGCAAGACGCGCCCCGAGGAGCGTCTTGCCACATGTCAACAATGAGTCTGACTGAGGGCCTCCAGGAGAGAAGCCCAAGCAAGACGCGTCCCGAGGAGCGTCTTGATACATGTCAGCACTCGGTCTGACTGAACGCCTCCAGGAGAGAAGCCCCAGCAAGACGCGGCCCGAGGAGCGTCTTGCCACATGTCAACAATGGGTCTGACTGAGGGCCTCCAGGAGAGAAGCCCAAGCAAGATGCGCCCAAAGGAGCGTCTTGCCACATGTAAACAATGGGTCTGACTGAGGGCCTCCAGGAGAGAAGCCCAAGCAAGACGCGCCCCGAGGAGCGTCTTGCCACATGTCAGCACTCGGTCTGACTGAGCGCCTCCAGGAGAGAGGCCCAAGCAAGACGCGCC
This sequence comes from Nothobranchius furzeri, assembly GCF_043380555.1. Classification (NCBI taxonomy): domain Eukaryota; kingdom Metazoa; phylum Chordata; class Actinopteri; order Cyprinodontiformes; family Nothobranchiidae; genus Nothobranchius; species Nothobranchius furzeri. Next base: position 7,024,092 of record NC_091753.1, read on the forward strand.
CCGAGGAGCGTCTTGCCACATATCAGCAATGGGTCTGACTGAGGGCCTCCATGAGAGAAGCCCAAGCAAGACGCGCCCCGAGGAGCGTCTTGCCACATATCACCACTGGGTCTGACTGAGCGCCTCCAGGAGAGAGGCCCAAGCAAGACGCGCCCCGAGGAGCGTCTTGCCACGTGTCAACACTGGGTCTGACTGAGCGTCTCCAGGAGAGAGGCCCAAGCAAGACGCGCCCCGAGGAGCGTCTTGCCACATGTCAGCACTGGGTCTGACTGAGCGCCTCCAGGAGAGAGGCCCAAGCAAGACGCGCCCCGAGGAGCGTCTTGCCACATGTAAGCACTGGGTCTGACTGAGCGCCTCCAGGAGAGAAGCACCAGCAAGACGCGCCCCGAGGAGCGTCTTACCACATGTCAGCACTCGGTCTGACTGAACGCCTCCAGGAGAGAAGCCCAAGCAAGACGCGCCCCGAGGAGCGTCTTGCCACATGTCAGCACTCGGTCTGACTGAACGCCTCCAGGAGAGAAGCCCCAGCAAGACACGCCCCGAGGAGCGTCTTGCCACATGTAAGCACTGGGTCTGACTGAGCGCCTCCAGGAGAGAGGCCCAGCAAGACGCGCCCCGATTAGCGTCTTGCCTTATGTCAGCACTCGGTCTGACTGAGCGCCTCCAGGAGAGAGGCCCAAGCAAGACGCGCCCCGAGGAGCGTCTTGCCACATGTCAACAATGGGTCTGACTGAGGGCCTCCAGGAGAGAAGCCCAAGCAAGACGCGCCCCGAGGAGCGTCTTGCCACATGTCAGCACTCGGTCTGACTGAGCGACTCCAGGAGAGAGGCCCAAGCAAGACGCACCCCGAGGAGCGTCTTGACACATGTCAACACTGGGGCTGACAGAGGGCCTCCAGGAGAGTGGCCCAAGCAAGATGCGCCCCGAGGAGCGTCTTGCCACATGTCAACAATGGGTCTGACTGAGGGCCTCCAGGAGAGAAGCCCAAGCAAGACGCGCCCCGAGGAGCGTCTTGCCACATGTCAGCACTCGGTCTGACTGAGCGCCTCCAGGAGAGAGGCCCAAGCAAGACGCGCCCCGAGGAGCGTCTTGCCACATATCAACAATGGGTCTGACTGAGGGCCTCCATGAGAGAAGCCCAAGCAAGACGCGCCCCGAGGAGCGTCTTGTCACGTGTCAACACTGGGTCTGACTGAGGGCCTCCAGGAGAGAAGCCCAAGCAAGACGCGCCCCGAGGAGCGTCTTGCCACATGTCAGCACTCGGTCTGACTGAGCGCCTCCAGGAGAGAGGCCCAAGCAAGACGCGCCCCGAGGAGCGTCTTGCCACATATCAGCAATGGGTCTGACTGAGGGCCTCCATGAGAGAAGCCCAAGCAAGACGCGCCCCAAGGAGCGTCTTGCCACATATCACCACTGGGTCTGACTGAGCGCCTCCAGGAGAGAGGCCCAAGCAAGACGTGCCCCGAGGAGCGTCTTGCCACGTGTCAACACTGGGTCTGACTGAGCGTCTCCAGGAGAGAGGCCCAAGCAAGACGCGCCCCGAGGAGCGTCTTGCCACATGTCAGCACTGGGTCTGACTGAGCGCCTCCAGGAGAGAGGCCCAAGCAAGACGCGCCCCGAGGAGCGTCTTGCCACATGTAAGCACTGGGTCTGACTGAGCGCCTCCAGGAGAGAAGCACCAGCAAGACGCGCCCCGAGGAGCGTCTTACCACATGTCAGCACTCGGTCTGACTGAACGCCTCCAGGAGAGAAGCCCAAGCAAGACGCGCCCCGAGGAGCGTCTTGCCACATGTCAGCACTCGGTCTGACTGAACGCCTCCAGGAGAGAAGCCCCAGCAAGACACTTCCCGAGGAGCGTCTTGCCACATGTAAGCACTGGGTCTGACTGAGCGCCTCCAGGAGAGGGGCCCAGCAAGACGCGCCCCGATTAGCGTCTTGCCTTATGTCAGCACTCGGTCTGACTGAGCGCCTCCAGGAGAGAGGCCCAAGCAAGACGCGCCCCGAGGAGCGTCTTGCCACATGTCAACAATGGGTCTGACTGAGGGCCTCCAGGAGAGAAGCCCAAGCAAGACGCGCCCCGAGGAGCGTCTTGCCACATGTCAGCACTCGGTCTGACTGAGCGACTCCAGGAGAGAGGCCCAAGCAAGACGCACCCCGAGGAGCGTCTTGACACATGTCAACACTGGGGCTGACAGAGGGCCTCCAGGAGAGTGGCCCAAGCAAGATGCGCCCCGAGGAGCGTCTTGCCACATGTCAACAATGGGTCTGACTGAGGGCCTCCAGGAGAGAAGCCCAAGCAAGACGCGCCCCGAGGAGCGTCTTGCCACATGTCAGCACTCGGTCTGACTGAGCGTCTCCAGGAGAGAGGCCCAAGCAAGACACGCGCCGAGGAGCGTCTTGCCACATGTCACCACTGGGTCTGACTGAGCGCCTCCAGGAGAGAGGACCAAGCAAGACGCGCCCCGAGGAGCGTCTTGCCACATGTAAGCACTGGGTCTGACTGAGCGCCTCCAGGAGAGAGGCCCCAGCAAGACGCGCCCCGAGGAGCGTCTTGCTTTATGTCAGCACTCGGTCTGACTGAGCGCCTCCAGGAGAGAGGCCCAAGCAAGACGCGCCCCGAGGAGCGTCTTGCCACATGTCAACAATGGGTCTGACTGAGGGCCTCCAGGAGAGAAGCCCAAGCAAGACGCACCCCGAGGAGCGTCTTGCCACATGTGACTACTCGGTCTGACTGTGCGCCTCCAGGAGAGAGGCCCAAGCAAGACGCGCCCCGAGGAGCGTCTTGCCACATGTCAACACTGGGTCTGACTGAGGGCCTCCAGGAGAGAAGCCCAAGCAACACGCGCCTCGAGGAGCGTCTTGCCACATGTCAGCACCCGGTCCGACTGAGCGCCTCCAGGAGAGAGGCCCAAGCAAGATGCGCCCCGAGGAGCGTCTTGCCACATGTCAACAATGGGTCAGACTGAGGGCCTCCAGGAGAGAAGCCCCAGCAAGAAGCGCCCCGAGGAGCGTCTGGCCACATGTCAGCACTCTGTCTGACTGTGCGCCTCCAGGAGAGAGGCCCCAAGCAAGACGCGCCCCGAGGAGCGTCTTGCCACGTGTCAACACTGGGTCTGACTGAGCGTCTCCAGGAGAGAGGCCCAAGCAAGACGCGCCCCGAGGAGCGTCTTGCCACATGTCACCACTGGGTCTGACTGAGCGCCTCCAGGAGAGAGGCCCAAGCAAGACGCGCCCCGAGGAGCGTCTTGCCACATGTAAGCACTGGGTCTGACTGAGCGCCTCCAGGAGAGAAGCCCCAGCAAGACGCGCCCCGAGGAGCGTCTTACCACATGTCAGCACTCGGTCTGACTGAACGCCTCCAGGAGAGAAGCCCAAGCAAGACGCGCCCCGAGGAGCTCCTTGCCACATGTCAGCTCTCGGTCTGACTGAACGCCTCCAGGAGAGAAGCCCCAGCAAGACACACCCCGAGGAGCGTCTTGCCACATGTAAGCACTGGGTCTGACTGAGCGCCTCCAGGAGAGAGGCCCCAGCAAGACGCGCCCCGAGGAGCGTCTTGCCTTATGTCAGCACTCGGTCTGACTGAGCGCCTCCAGGAGAGAGGCCCAAGCAAGACGCGCCCCGAGGAGCGTCTTGCCACATGTCAACAATGGGTATGACTGAGGGCCTCCAGGAGAGAAGCCCAAGCAAGACGCGCCCCGAGGAGCGTCTTGCCACATGTCAACAATGGGTCTGACTGAGGGCCTCCAAGAGAGAAGCCCAAGCAAGACGCGCCCCGAGGAGCTTCTTGCACCATGTCAACACTGGGTCTGACTGAGCACCTCCAGGAGAGAGGCCCAAGCAAGACTCGCCCCGAGGAGCGTCTTGACTCATGTCAACACTGGGGCTGACAGAGGGCCTCCAGGAGAGAGGCCCAAGCAAGATGCGCCCCGAGGAGCGTCTTGCCACATGTAAACAATGGGTCTGACTGAGGGCCTCCAGGAGAGAAGCCCAAGCAAGACGCGCCCCGAGGAGCGTCTTGCCACATGTCAGCACTCGGTCTGACTGAGCGCCTCCAGGAGAGAGGCCCCAGCAAGACGCGCCCCGAGGAGCGTCTGGCCACATGTCAGCACTCTGTCTGACTGTGCGCCTCCAGGAGAGAGGCCCCAAGCAAGACGCGCCCCGAGGAGCATCTTGCCACATGTCAACAATGAGTCTGACTGAGGGCCTCCAGGAGAGAAGCCCAAGCAAGACGCGCCCCGAGGAGCGTCTTGCCACATGTCAGCACTCGGTCTGACTGAACGCCTCCAGGAGAGAAGCCCCAGCAAGACGCGCCCCGAGGAGCGTCTTGCCACATGTCAGCACTCGGTCTGACTGAGCTCCTCCAGGAGAGAGGCCCAAGCAAGACGCGCCCCGAGGAGCGTCTTGCCACATATCAACAATGGATCTGACTGAGGGCCTCCATGAGAGAAGCCCAAGCAAGACGCGCCCCGAGGAGCGTCTTGTCACATGTCACCACTGGGTCTGACTGAGCGCCTCCAGGAGAGAAGCCCCAGCAAGACGCGCCCCGAGGAGCGTCTTACCACATGTCAGCACTCGGTCTGACTGAACGCCTCCAGGAGAGAAGCCCAAGCAAGACGCGCCCCGAGGAGCTCCTTGCCACATGTCAGCACTCGGTCTGACTGAATGCCTCCAGGAGAGAAGCCCCAGCAAGACACACCCCGAGGAGCGTCTTGCCACATGTAAGCACTGGGTCTGACTGAGCGCCTCCAGGAGAGAGGCCCCAGCAAGACGCGCACCGAGGAGCGTCTTGCCTTATGTCAGAAATCGGTCTGACTGAGCGCCTCCAGGAGAGAGGCCCAAGCAAGACGCGCCCCGAGGAGCGTCTTGCCACATGTCAACAATGGGTCTGACTGAGGGCCTCCAGGAGAGAAGCCCAAGCAAGACGCGCCCCGAGGAGCGTCTTGCCACATGTCAACAATGGGTCTGACTGAGGGCCTCCAAGAGAGAAGCCCAAGCAAAATGCGCCCCGAGGAGCGTCTTGCAACATGTCAACACTGGGTCTGACTGAGCACCTCCAGGAGAGAGGCCCAAGCAAGACTCGCCCCGAGGAGCGTCTTGACACATGTCAACACTGGGGCTGACAGAGGGCCTCCAGGAGAGAGGCCCAAGCAAGATGCGCCCCGAGGAGCGTCTTGCCACATGTAAACAATGGGTCGGACTGAGGGCCTCCAGGAGAGAAGCCCAAGCAAGACGCGCCCCGAGGAGCGTCTTGCCACATGTCAGCACTCGGTCTGACAGAGCGCCTCCAGGAGAGAGGCCCCAGCAAGACGCGCCCCGAGGAGCGTCTGGCCACATGTCAACAATGAGTCTGACTGAGGGCCTCCAGGAGAGAAGCCCAAGCAAGACGCGCCCCGAGGAGCGTCTTGCCACATGTCAGCACTCGGTCTGACTGAACGCCTCTAGGAGAGAAGCCCCAGCAAGACGCGCCCCGAGGAGCGTCTTGCCACATGTCAGCACTCGGTCTGACTCAGCTCCTCCAGGAGAGAGGCCCAAGCAAGACGCGCCCCGAGGAGCGTGTGTCTTGCTGGGGCTTCTCTCCTGGAGGCGTTCAGTCAGACCGAGTGCTGACATGTGGTAAGACGCTCCTCGGGGAGCGTCTTGCAGGGGCTTCTCTCCTGGAGGCGCTCAGTCAGACCCAGTGGTGACATGTGACAAGACGCTCCTCGGGGCGCATCTTGCTTGGGCTTCTCTCTTGGAGGATCTCAGTCAGACCCATTGTTGACATGTGGCAAGACGCTCCTCGGGGCGCGTCTTGCTGGGGCCTCTCTCCTGGAGGCGCTCAGTCAGACCCAGTGCTTACATGTGGCAAGACGCTCCTCGGGGCGCGTCTTGCTTGGGCCTCTCTCCTGGAGGAGCTCAGTCAGACCGAGTGCTGACATGTGGCAAGACGCTCCTCGGGGCGCGTCTTGCTGGGGCCTCTCTCCTGGAGGCGCTCTGTCAGACCGAGTGCTGACATGTGGCAAGACGCTCCTCGGGGCGCGTCTTGCTTGGGCTTCTCTCCTGGAGGCCCTCAGTCAGACCCATTGTTTACATGTGGCAAGACGCTCCTCGGGGCGCATCTTGCTTGGGCCTCTCTCCTGGAGGCCCTCTGTCAGCCCCAGTGTTGACATGTGTCAAGACGCTCCTCGGGGCGAGTCTTGCTTGGGCCTCTCTCCTGGAGGTGCTCAGTCAGACCCAGTGTTGACATGTTGCAAGACGCTCCTCGGGGCGCATCTTGCTTGGGCTTCTCTCTTGGAGGCCCTCAGTCAGACCCATTGTTGACATGTGGCAAGACGCTCCTCGGGGCGCGTCTTGCTTGGGCTTCTCTCCTGGAGGCCCTCAGTCAGACCCATTGTTGACATGTGGCAAGACGCTCCTCGGGGCGCGTCTTGCTTGGGCCTCTCTCCTGGAGGCGCTCAGTCAGACCGAGTGCTGACATAAGGCAAGACGCTCCTCGGTGCGCGTCTTGCTGGGGACTCTCTCCTGGAAGCGCTCAGTCAGACCCAGTGCTTACATGTGGCAAGACGCTCCTCGGGGTGTGTCTTGCTGGGGCTTCTCTCCTGGAGGCGTTCAGTCAGACCGAGTGCTGACATGTGGCAAGGAGCTCCTCGGGGCGCGTCTTGCTTGGGCTTCTCTCCTGGAGGCGTTCAGTCAGACCGAGTGCTGACATGTGGTAAGACGCTCCTCGGGGAGCGTCTTGCAGGGGCTTCTCTCCTGGAGGCGCTCAGTCAGACCCAGTGGTGACATGTGACAAGACGCTCCTCGGGGCGCGTCTTGCTTGGGCTTCTCTCATGGAGGCCCTCAGTCAGATCCATTGTTGATATGTGGCAAGACGCTCCTCGGGGCGCGTCTTGCTTGGGCCTCTCTCCTGGAGGAGCTCAGTCAGACCGAGTGCTGACATGTGGCAAGACGCTCCTCGGGGCGCGTCTTGCTGGGGCTTTTCTCCTGGAGGCGTTCAGTCAGACCGAGTGCTGACATGTGGCAAGACGCTCCTCGGGGCGCGTCTTGCTTGGGCTTCTCTCCTGGAGGCCCTCAGTCAGACTCATTGTTTACATGTGGCAAAACGCTCCTCGGGGCGCATCTTTCTTGGGCCTCTCTCTTGGAGGCGCTCAGTCAGACCGAGTGCTGACATGTGGCAAAACGCTCCTCGGGGCGCATCTTGCTTGGGCCTCTCTCCTGGAGGCGTTCAGTCAGACCGAGTGCTGACATAAGGCAAGATGCTCCTCGGGGCGCGTCTTGCTGTGGCCTCTCTCCTGGAGGCGCTCAATCAGACCCAGTGGTGGCACGTGGCAAGACGCTCCTCGGGGCGCGTCTTGCTTGGGCCTCTCTCCTGGAGGCGCTCAGTCAGAGCCAGTGGTGACATGTGGCAACACGCTCCTCGGGGCGCTTATTGCTTGGGCCTCTCTCCTGGAGGCCCTCTGTCAGACCCATTGTTGACATGTGGCAAGACGCTCCTCGGGGCGCGTCTTGCTTGGGCCTCTCTCCTGGAGGCCCTCAATCAGACCCAGTGTTGACACGTGGTAAGACGCTCCTCGGGGCGCGTCTTGCTTGGGCCTCTCTCCTGGAGGCGCTCAGTCAGACTGAGTAGTGACATGTGGCATGACGCTCCTCGGGGCGCGTCTTGCTTGGGCCTCTCTCCTGGAGGCGCTCAGTCAGACCCAGTGGTGACATGTGGCAAGACACTCCTCGGGGAGCGTCTTGCTTGGGCCTCTCTCCTGGAGGCCCTCTGTCAGCCCCATTGTTGATATGTGGCAAGACGCTCCTCGGGGCGCGTCTTGCTGGGGCTTCTCTCCTAGAGGCGTTCAGTCAGACCGAGTGCCGACATGTGGCAAGACGCTTCTCGGGACGCGTCTTGCTTGGGCTTCACTCCTCGAGGCCCTCAGTCAGACTCATTGTTGACATGTGGCAAGACGCTCCTCGGGGCGCGTTTTGCTTGGGCCTCTCTCCTGGTGTCGCTCAGTCAGACCCAGTGGTGACATGTGGCAAGACGCTCCTCGGGGCGCATCTTGCTTGGGCCTCTCTCCTGGAGGCGCTCAGTCAGACCCAGTGGTGACATGTGACAAGACGCTCCTCGGGGCGCGTCTTGCTTGGGCTTCTCTCATGGAGGCCCTCAGTCAGACCCATTGTTGATATGTGGCAAGACGCTCCTCGGGGCGCGTCTTGCTTGGGCCTCTCTCCTGGAGGCGCTCAGTCAGACCGAGTGCTGACATGTGGCAAGACGCTCCTCGGGGCGCGTCTTGCTTGGGCTTCTCTCATGGAGGCCCTCAGTCAGACCCATTGTTGATATGTGGCAAGACGCTCCTCGGGGCGAGTCTTGCTTGGGCCTCTCTCCTGGAGGTGCTCAGTCAGACCCAGTGTTGACATGGTGCAAGACGCTCCTCGGGGCGCGTCTTGCTTGGGCTTCTCTCTTGGAGGCCCTCAGTCAGACCCATTGTTGACATTTGGCAAGACGCTCCTCGGGGCGCATATTGCTTGGGCCTCTCTCCTGGAGGCGCTCAGTCAGACCGAGTGCTGACATAAGGCAAGACACTCCTCGGGGCGCGTCTTGCTGGGGCCTCTCTCCTGGAGGCGCTCAGTCAGACCCAGTGCTTACATGTGGCAAGACGCTCCTCGGGGCGCGTCTTGCTTGGGCCTCTCTCCTGGAGGCGCTCAGTCAGACCCAGTGGTGACATGTGGCAAGACTCTCCTCGGGGCGCGTCTTGCTTGGGCCTCTCTCCTGGAGACGCTCAGTCAGAACCAGTGTTGACACGTGACAAGACGCTCCTCGGGGCGCGTCTTGCTTGGGCTTCTCTCATGGAGGCCCTCAGTCAGACCCATTGTTGATATGTGGCAAGACGCTCCTCGGGGCGCGTCTTGCTTGGGCCTCTCTCCTGGAGGCGCTCAGTCAGACCGAGTGCTGACATGTGGCAAGACGCTCCTCGGGGCGCGTCTTGCTTGGGCTTCTCTCCTGGAGGCACTCAGTCAGACCCATTGTTTACATGTGGCAAGACGCTCCTTGGGGCGCATCTTGCTTGGGCCTCTCTCCTGGAGGCCCTCTGTCAGCCCCATTGTTGACATGTGTCAAGACGCTCCTCGGGGTGCGTCTTGCTTGGGCCTCTCTCCTGGAGGCGCTCAGTCAGACCGAGTGCTGACATGTGGCAAGACGCTCCTCGGGGCGCGTCTTGCTTGGGCTTCTCTCCTGGAGGCCCTCAGTCAGACCCATTGTTGACATGTGGCAAGACGCTCCTCGGGGCGCGTCTTGCTTGGGCTTCTCTCCTGGAGGCCCTCAGTCAGACCCATTGTTCACATGTGGCAAGACGCTCCTCGGGGCGCATCTTGCTTGGGCCTCTCTCCTGGAGGCCCTCTGTCAGCCCCAGTGTTGACATGTGTCAAGACGCTCCTCGGGGTGCGTCTTGCTTGGGCCTCTCTCCTGGAGGCGCTCAGTCAGACCGAGTGCTGACATGTGGCAAGACGCTCCTCGGGGCGCGTCTTGCTTGGGCTTCTCTCCTGGAGGCCCTCAGTCAGACCCATTGTTGTCATGTGGCAAGACGCTCCTCGGGGCGCGTCTTGCTTGGAACTCTCTCCTGGAGGCGCTCAGTCAGACCGAGTGCTGACATGTGGCAAGACACTCCTCGGGACGCGTCTTGCTTGGGCTTCTCTCCTGGAGGCCCTCAGTCAGACTCATTGTTGACATGTGGCAAGACGCTCCTCGGGGCGCGTCTTGCTTGGGCTTCTCTCCTGGAGGCGCTCAGTCAGACCCAGTGGTGACATGTGGCAAGACGCTCCTCGGGGCGCGTCTTGCTTGGGCCTCTCTCCTGGAGACGCTCAGTCAGACCCAGTGTTGACACGTGACAAGACGCTCCTCGGGGCGCGTCTTGCTTGGGCTTCTCTCATGGAGGCCCTCAGTCAGACCCATTGTTGATATGTGGCAAGACGCTCCTCGGGGCGCGTCTTGCTTGGGCCTCTCTCCTGGAGGCGCTCAGTCAGGCCGAGTGCTGACATGTGGCAAGACACTCCTCGGGACGCGTCTTGCTTGGGCTTCTCTCCTGGAGGCCCTCAGTCAGACTCATTGTTGACATGTGGCAAGACGCTCCTCGGGGCGCGTCTTGCTTGGGCCTCTCTCCTGGAGGCGCTCAGTCAGACCCAGTGGTGACATGTGGCAAGAAGCTCCTCAGGGCGCGTCTTGCTTGGGCCTCTCTCCTGGAGACGCTCAGTCAGACCCAGTGTTGACACGTGACAAGACGCTCCTCAGGGCGCGTCTTGCTTGGGCTTCTCTCCTGGAGGCCCTCAGTCAGACCCATTGTTGACATGTGGCAAGACGCTCCTCGGGGCGCATCTTAATTGGGCCTCTCTCCTGGAGGCGCTCAGTCAGACCGAGTGCTGACATGTGGCAAGACACTCCTCGGGGCGCGTCTTGCTTGGGCTTCTCTCCTGGAGGCCCTCAGTCAGACTCATTGTTGACATGTGGCAAGACGCTCCTCGGGGCGCGTCTTGCTTGGGCCTCTCTCCTGGAGGCCCTCTGTCAGACCCAGTGTTGACATGTGGCAAGACGCTCCTCGGGGCGCGTCTTGCTTGGGCTTCTCTCCTGGAGGCCCTCAGTCAGACCCATTGTTTACATGTGGCAAAACGCTCCTCGGGGCGCATCTTGCTTGGGCCTCTCTCTTGGAGGCGCTCAGTCAGACCGAGTGCTGACATGTGGCAAAACGCTCCTCGGGGCGCATCTTGCTTGGGCCTCTCTCCTGGAGGCGTTCAGTCAGACCGAGTGCTGACATAAGGCAAGATGCTCCTCGGGGCGCGTCTTGCTGTGGCCTCTCTCCTGGAGGCGCTCAATCAGACCCAGTGGTGGCACGTGGCAAGACGCTCCTCGGGGCGCGTCTTGCTTGGGCCTCTCTCCTGGAGGCGCTCAGTCAGAGCCAGTGGTGACATGTGGCAACACGCTCCTCGGGGCGCTTATTGCTTGGGCCTCTCTCCTGGAGGCCCTCTGTCAGACCCATTGTTGACATGTGGCAAGACGCTCCTCGGGGCGCGTCTTGCTTGGGCCTCTCTCCTGGAGGCCCTCAATCAGACCCAGTGTTGACACGTGGTAAGACGCTCCTCGGGGCGCGTCTTGCTTGGGCCTCTCTCCTGGAGGCGCTCAGTCAGACTGAGTAGTGACATGTGGCATGACGCTCCTCGGGGCGCGTCTTGCTTGGGCCTCTCTCCTGGAGGCGCTCAGTCAGACCCAGTGGTGACATGTGGCAAGACACTCCTCGGGGAGCGTCTTGCTTGGGCCTCTCTCCTGGAGGCCCTCTGTCAGCCCCATTGTTGATATGTGGCAAGACGCTCCTCGGGGCGCGTCTTGCTGGGGCTTCTCTCCTAGAGGCGTTCAGTCAGACCGAGTGCCGACATGTGGCAAGACGCTTCTCGGGACGCGTCTTGCTTGGGCTTCACTCCTCGAGGCCCTCAGTCAGACTCATTGTTGACATGTGGCAAGACGCTCCTCGGGGCGCGTTTTGCTTGGGCCTCTCTCCTGGTGTCGCTCAGTCAGACCCAGTGGTGACATGTGGCAAGACGCTCCTCGGGGCGCATCTTGCTTGGGCCTCTCTCCTGGAGGCGCTCAGTCAGACCCAGTGGTGACATGTGACAAGACGCTCCTCGGGGCGCGTCTTGCTTGGGCTTCTCTCATGGAGGCCCTCAGTCAGACCCATTGTTGATATGTGGCAAGACGCTCCTCGGGGCGCGTCTTGCTTGGGCCTCTCTCCTGGAGGCGCTCAGTCAGACCGAGTGCTGACATGTGGCAAGACGCTCCTCGGGGCGCGTCTTGCTTGGGCTTCTCTCATGGAGGCCCTCAGTCAGACCCATTGTTGATATGTGGCAAGACGCTCCTCGGGGCGAGTCTTGCTTGGGCCTCTCTCCTGGAGGTGCTCAGTCAGACCCAGTGTTGACATGGTGCAAGACGCTCCTCGGGGCGCGTCTTGCTTGGGCTTCTCTCTTGGAGGCCCTCAGTCAGACCCATTGTTGACATTTGGCAAGACGCTCCTCGGGGCGCATATTGCTTGGGCCTCTCTCCTGGAGGCGCTCAGTCAGACCGAGTGCTGACATAAGGCAAGACACTCCTCGGGAGGCGTCTTGCTGGGGCCTCTCTCCTGGAGGCGCTCAGTCAGACCCAGTGCTTACATGTGGCAAGACGCTCCTCGGGGCGCGTCTTGCTTGGGCCTCTCTCCTGGAGGCGCTCAGTCAGACCCAGTGGTGACATGTGGCAAGACTCTCCTCGGGGCGCGTCTTGCTTGGGCCTCTCTCCTGGAGACGCTCAGTCAGAACCAGTGTTGACACGTGACAAGACGCTCCTCGGGGCGCGTCTTGCTTGGGCTTCTCTCATGGAGGCCCTCAGTCAGACCCATTGTTGATATGTGGCAAGACGCTCCTCGGGGCGCGTCTTGCTTGGGCCTCTCTCCTGGAGGCGCTCAGTCAGACCGAGTGCTGACATGTGGCAAGACGCTCCTCGGGGCGCGTCTTGCTTGGGCTTCTCTCCTGGAGGCACTCAGTCAGACCCATTGTTTACATGTGGCAAGACGCTCCTTGGGGCGCATCTTGCTTGGGCCTCTCTCCTGGAGGCCCTCTGTCAGCCCCAGTGTTGACATGTGTCAAGACGCTCCTCGGGGTGCGTCTTGCTTGGGCCTCTCTCCTGGAGGCGCTCAGTCAGACCGAGTGCTGACATGTGGCAAGACGCTCCTCGGGGCGCGTCTTGCTTGAGCTTCTCTCCTGGAGGCCCTCAGTCAGACCCATTGTTGACATGTGGCAAGACGCTCCTCGGGGCGCGTCTTGCTTGGGCTTCTCTCCTGGAGGCCCTCAGTCAGACCCATTGTTCACATGTGGCAAGACGCTCCTCGGGGCGCATCTTGCTTGGGCCTCTCTCCTGGAGGCCCTCTGTCAGCCCCAGTGTTGACATGTGTCAAGACGCTCCTCGGGGTGCGTCTTGCTTGGGCCTCTCTCCTGGAGGCGCTCAGTCAGACCGAGTGCTGACATGTGGCAAGACGCTCCTCGGGGCGCGTCTTGCTTGGGCTTCTCTCCTTGAGGCCCTCAGTCAGACCCATTGTTGTCATGTGGCAAGACGCTCCTCGGGGCGCGTCTTGCTTGGAACTCTCTCCTGGAGGCGCTCAGTCAGACCGAGTGCTGACATGTGGCAAGACACTCCTCGGGACGCGTCTTGCTTGGGCTTCTCTCCTGGAGGCCCTCAGTCAGACTCATTGTTGACATGTGGCAAGACGCTCCTCGGGGCGCGTCTTGCTTGGGCTTCTCTCCTGGAGGCGCTCAGTCAGACCCAGTGGTGACATGTGGCAAGACGCTCCTCGGGGCGCGTCTTGCTTGGGCCTCTCTCCTGGAGACGCTCAGTCAGACCCAGTGTTGACACGTGACAAGACGCTCCTCGGGGCGCGTCTTGCTTGGGCTTCTCTCATGGAGGCCCTCAGTCAGACCCATTGTTGATATGTGGCAAGACGCTCCTCGGGGCGCGTCTTGCTTGGGCCTCTCTCCTGGAGGCGCTCAGTCAGGCCGAGTGCTGACATGTGGCAAGACACTCCTCGGGACGCGTCTTGCTTGGGCTTCTCTCCTGGAGGCCCTCAGTCAGACTCATTGTTGACATGTGGCAAGACGCTCCTCGGGGCGCGTCTTGCTTGGGCCTCTCTCCTGGAGGCGCTTAGTCAGACCCAGTGGTGACATGTGGCAAGAAGCTCCTCAGGGCGCGTCTTGCTTGGGCCTCTCTCCTGGAGACGCTCAGTCAGACCCAGTGTTGACACGTGACAAGACGCTCCTCGGGGCGCGTCTTGCTTGGGCTTCTCTCATGGAGGCCCTCAGTCAGACCCATTGTTGATATGTGGCAAGACGCTCCTCGGGGCGCGTCTTGCTTGGGCCTCTCTCCTGGAGGCGCTCATTCAGACCGAGTGCTGACATGTGGCAAGACACTCCTCGGGGCGCGTCTTGCTTGGGCCTCTCTCCTGGAGGCACTCAGTCAGACCGAGTGGTGACATGTGGCAAGACGCTCCTCGGGGCGCGTCTTGCTTGGGCCTCTCTCCTGGAGACGCTCAGTCAGACCCAGTGTTGACACGTGACAAGACGCTCCTCGGGGCGCGTCTTGCTTGGGCTTCTCTCATGGAGGCCCTCAGTCAGACCCATTGTTGATATGTGGCAAGACGCTCCTCGGGGCGAGTCTTGCTTGGGCCTCTCTCCTGGAGGTGCTCAGTCAGACCCAGTGTTGACATGGTGCAAGACGCTCCTCGGGGCGCGTCTTGCTTAGGCTTCTCTCTTGGAGGCCCTCAGTCAGACCCATTGTTGACATGTGGCAAGACGCTCCTCGGGGCGCGTCTTGCTTGGGCTTCTCTCCTGGAGGCCCTCAGTCAGACCCATTGTTGACATGTGGCAAGACGCTCCTCGGGGCGCGTCTTGCTTGGGCCTCTCTCCTGGAGGCGCTCAGTCAGACCGAGTGCTGACATAAGGCAAGACGCTCCTCGGGGCGCGTCTTGCTGGGGCCTCTCTCCTGGAGGCCCTCAGTCAGACCCAGTGCTTACATGTGGCAAGACGCTCCTCGGGGCGCGTCTTGCTTGGGCCTCTCTCCTGGAGGCGCTCAGTCAGACCCAGTGGTGACATGTGGCAAGACGCTCTTCGGGGCGCGTCTTGCTTGAGCCTTTCTCCTGGAGATGCTCAGTCAGACCCAGTGTTGACACGTGACAAGACGCTCCTCGGGGCGCGTCTTGCTTGGGCTTCTCTCATGGAGGCCCTCAGTCAGACCCATTGTTGATATGTGGCAAGACGCTCCTCGGGGCGCGTCTTGCTTGGGCCTCTCTCCTGGAGGCGCTCAGTCAGACCGAGTGCTGACATTTGGCAAGACGCTCCTCGGGGCGCGTCTTGCTTGGGCTTCTCTCCTGGAGGCCCTCAGTCAGACCCATTGTTTACATGTGGCAAGACGCTCCTTGGGGCGCATCTTGCTTGGGCCTCTCTCCTGGAGGCCCTCTGTCATCCCCAGTGTTGACATGTGTCAAGACGCTCCTCGGGGTGCGTCTTGCTTGGGCCTCTCTCCTGGAGGCGCTCAGTCAGACCGAGTGCTGACATGTGTCAAGACGCTCCTCGGGACGCGTCTTGCTTGGGCTTCTCTCCTGGAGGCCCTCAGTCAGACCCATTGTTGACATGTGGCAAGACGCTCCTCGGGGCGCGTCTTGCTTGTGCTTCTCTCCTGGAGGCCCTCAGTCAGACCCATTGTTTACATGTGGCAAGACGCTCCTCGGGGCGCATCTTGCTTGGGCCTCTCTCCTGGAGGCCCTCTGTCAGCCCCAGTGTTGACATGTGTCAAGACGCTCCTCGGGGCGCGTCTTGCTGGGGCCTCTCTCCTGGAGGCGCTCAGTCAGACCCAGTGCTGACATGTGGTAAGACGCTCCTCGGGGCGCGTCTTGCTGGGGCTTCTCTCCTGCAGGCGCTCAGTCAGACCCAATGCTTACATGTGGCAAGACGCTCCTCGGGGCGCGTCTTGCTTGGGCCTCTCTCCTGGAGGCGCTCAGTCAGACCCAGTGGTGACATGTGGCAAGACGCTCCTCGGGGCGCGTCTTGCTTGGGCCTCTCTCCTGGAGACGCTCAGTCAGACCCAGTGTTGACACGTGGCAAGACGCTCCTCGGGGCGCGTCTTGCTTGGGCCTCTCTCCTGGAGGCGCTCAGTCAGACCGAGTGCTGACATGTGGCAAGACGCTGCTCGGGGCGCGTCTTGCTTGGGCTTCTCTCCTGGAGGCCCTGAGTCAGACCCATTGTTTACATGTGGCAAGACGCTCCTTTGGGCGCATCTTGCTTGGGCTTCTCTCCTGGAGGCCCTCAGTCAGACCCATTGTTTACATGTGGCAAGACGTTCCTCGGGGCGCGTCTTGCTTGGGCCTCTCTCCTAGAGGCGCTCAGTCAGACCCAGTGCTTACATGTGGCAAGACGCTCCTCGGGGCACGTCTTGCTTGGGCCTCTCTCCTGGAGGCGCTCAGTCAGACCCAGTGGTGACATGTGGCAAGACTCTCCTCGGGGCGCGTCTTGCTTGGGCCTCTCTCCTGGAGACGCTCAGTCAGAACCAGTGTTGACACGTGACAAGACGCTCCTCGGGGCGCGTCTTGCTTGGGCTTCTCTCATGGAGGCCCTCAGTCAGACCCATTGTTGATATGTGGCAAGACGCTCCTCGGGGCGCGTCTTGCTTGGGCCTCTCTCCTGGAGGCGCTCAGTCAGACCGAGTGCTGACATGTGGCAAGACGCTCCTCGGGGCGCGTCTTGCTTGGGCTTCTCTCCTGGAGGCACTCAGTCAGACCCATTGTTTACATGTGGCAAGACGCTCCTTGGGGCGCATCTTGCTTGGGCCTCTCTCCTGGAGGCCCTCTGTCAGCCCCAGTGTTGACATGTGTCAAGACGCTCCTCGGGGTGCGTCTTGCTTGGGCCTCTCTCCTGGAGGCGCTCAGTCAGACCGAGTGCTGACATGTGGCAAGACGCTCCTCGGGGCGCGTCTTGCTTGGGCTTCTCTCCTGGAGGCCCTCAGTCAGACCCATTGTTGACATGTGGCAAGACGCTCCTCGGGGCGCGTCTTGCTTGGGCTTCTCTCCTGGAGGCCCTCAGTCAGACCCATTGTTCACATGTGGCAAGACGCTCCTCGGGGCGCATCTTGCTTGGGCCTCTCTCCTGGAGGCCCTCTGTCAGCCCCAGTGTTGACATGTGTCAAGACGCTCCTCGGGGTGCGTCTTGCTTGGGCCTCTCTCCTGGAGGCGCTCAGTCAGACCGAGTGCTGACATGTGGCAAGACGCTCCTCGGGGCGCGTCTTGCTTGGGCTTCTCTCCTGGAGGCCCTCAGTCAGACCCATTGTTGTCATGTGGCAAGACGCTCCTCGGGGCGCGTCTTGCTTGGAACTCTCTCCTGGAGGCGCTCAGTCAGACCGAGTGCTGACATGTGGCAAGACACTCCTCGGGACGCGTCTTGCTTGGGCTTCTCTCCTGGAGGCCCTCAGTCAGACTCATTGTTGACATGTGGCAAGACGCTCCTCGGGGCGCGTCTTGCTTGGGCTTCTCTCCTGGAGGCGCTCAGTCAGACCCAGTGGTGACATGTGGCAAGACGCTCCTCGGGGCGCGTCTTGCTTGGGCCTCTCTCCTGGAGACGCTCAGTCAGACCCAGTGTTGACACGTGACAAGACGCTCCTCGGGGCGCGTCTTGCTTGGGCTTCTCTCATGGAGGCCCTCAGTCAGACCCATTGTTGATATGTGGCAAGACGCTCCTCGGGGCGCGTCTTGCTTGGGCCTCTCTCCTGGAGGCGCTCAGTCAGGCCGAGTGCTGACATGTGGCAAGACACTCCTCGGGACGCGTCTTGCTTGGGCTTCTCTCCTGGAGGCCCTCAGTCAGACTCATTGTTGACATGTGGCAAGACGCTCCTCGGGGCGCGTCTTGCTTGGGCCTCTCTCCTGGAGGCGCTCAGTCAGACCCAGTGGTGACATGTGGCAAGAAGCTCCTCAGGGCGCGTCTTGCTTGGGCCTCTCTCCTGGAGACGCTCAGTCAGACCCAGTGTTGACACGTGACAAGACGCTCCTCGGGGCGCGTCTTGCTTGGGCTTCTCTCATGGAGGCCCTCAGTCAGACCCATTGTTGATATGTGGCAAGACGCTCCTCGGGGCGCGTCTTGCTTGGGCCTCTCTCCTGGAGGCGCTCATTCAGACCGAGTGCTGACATGTGGCAAGACACTCCTCGGGGCGCGTCTTGCTTGGGCCTCTCTCCTGGAGGCACTCAGTCAGACCGAGTGGTGACATGTGGCAAGACGCTCCTCGGGGCGCGTCTTGCTTGGGCCTCTCTCCTGGAGACGCTCAGTCAGACCCAGTGTTGACACGTGACAAGACGCTCCTCGGGGCGCGTCTTGCTTGGGCTTCTCTCATGGAGGCCCTCAGTCAGACCCATTGTTGATATGTGGCAAGACGCTCCTCGGGGCGAGTCTTGCTTGGGCCTCTCTCCTGGAGGTGCTCAGTCAGACCCAGTGTTGACATGGTGCAAGACGCTCCTCGGGGCGCGTCTTGCTTAGGCTTCTCTCTTGGAGGCCCTCAGTCAGACCCATTGTTGACATGTGGCAAGACGCTCCTCGGGGCGCGTCTTGCTTGGGCTTCTCTCCTGGAGGCCCTCAGTCAGACCCATTGTTGACATGTGGCAAGACGCTCCTCGGGGCGCGTCTTGCTTGGGCCTCTCTCCTGGAGGCGCTCAGTCAGACCGAGTGCTGAAATAAGGCAAGACGCTCCTCGGGGCGCGTCTTGCTGGGGCCTCTCTCCTGGAGGCCCTCAGTCAGACCCAGTGCTTACATGTGGCAAGACGCTCCTCGGGGCGCGTCTTGCTTGGGCCTCTCTCCTGGAGGCGCTCAGTCAGACCCAGTGGTGACATGTGGCAAGATGCTCTTCGGGGCGCGTCTTGCTTGAGCCTTTCTCCTGGAGATGCTCAGTCAGACCCAGTGTTGACACGTGACAAGACGCTCCTCGGGGCGCGTCTTGCTTGGGCTTCTCTCATGGAGGCCCTCAGTCAGACCCATTGTTGATATGTGGCAAGACGCTCCTCGGGGCGCGTCTTGCTTGGGCCTCTCTCCTGGAGGCGCTCAGTCAGACCGAGTGCTGACATTTGGCAAGACGCTCCTCGGGGCGCGTCTTGCTTGGGCTTCTCTCCTGGAGGCCCTCAGTCAGACCCATTGTTTACATGTGGCAAGACGCTCCTTGGGGCGCATCTTGCTTGGGCCTCTCTCCTGGAGGCCCTCTGTCATCCCCAGTGTTGACATGTGTCAAGACGCTCCTCGGGGTGCGTCTTGCTTGGGCCTCTCTCCTGGAGGCGCTCAGTCAGACCGAGTGCTGACATGTGTCAAGACGCTCCTCGGGGCGCGTCTTGCTGGGGCCTCTCTCCTGGAGGCGCTCAGTCAGACCCAGTGCTGACATGTGGTAAGACGCTCCTCGGGGCGCGTCTTGCTGGGGCTTCTCTCCTGCAGGCGCTCAGTCAGACCCAATGCTTACATGTGGCAAGACGCTCCTCGGGGCGCGTCTTGCTTGGGCCTCTCTCCTGGAGGCGCTCAGTCAGACCCAGTGGTGACATGTGGCAAGACGCTCCTCGGGGCGCGTCTTGCTTGGGCCTCTCTCCTGGAGACGCTCAGTCAGACCCAGTGTTGACACGTGGCAAGACGCTCCTCGGGGCGCGTCTTGCTTGGGCCTCTCTCCTGGAGGCGCTCAGTCAGACCGAGTGCTGACATGTGGCAAGACGCTGCTCGGGGCGCGTCTTGCTTGGGCTTCTCTCCTGGAGGCCCTGAGTCAGACCCATTGTTTACATGTGGCAAGACGCTCCTTTGGGCGCATCTTGCTTGGGCTTCTCTCCTGGAGGCCCTCAGTCAGACCAATTGTTTACATGTGGCAAGACGTTCCTCGGGGCGCGTCTTGCTTGGGCCTCTCTCCTAGAGGCGCTCAGTCAGACCCAGTGCTTACATGTGGCAAGACGCTCCTCGGGGCACGTCTTGCTTGGGCCTCTCTCCTGGAGGCGCTCAGTCAGACCCAGTGGTGACATGTGGCAAGACGCTCTTCGGGGCGCGTCTTGCTTGAGCCTCTCTCCTGGAGATGCTCAGTCAGACCCAGTGTTGACACGTGACAAGACGCTCCTCGGGGCGCGTCTTGCTTGGGCTTCTCTCATGGAGGCCCTCAGTCAGACCCATTGTTGATATGTGGCAAGACGCTCCTCGGGGCGCGTCTTGCTTGGGCCTCTCTCCTGGAGGCGCTCAGTCAGACCGAGTGCTGACATGTGGCAAGACCTTGCTCCTCGGGGCGCGTCTTGCTTGGGCTTCTCTCCTGGAGGCCCTCTGTCAGCCCCAGTGTTGACATGTGTCAAGACGCTCCTCAGGGTGCGTCTTGCTTGGGCCTCTCTCCTGGAGGCGCTCAGTCAGACCGAGTGCTGACATGTGGCAAGACGCTCCTCGGGGCGCGTCTTGCTTGGGCTTCTCTCCTGGAGGCCCTCAGTCAGACCCATTGTTGACATGTGGCAAGACGCTCCTCGGGGCGCGTCTTGCTTGGGCCTCTCTCCTGGAGGCCCTATGTCAGCCCCAGTGTTGACATGTGTCAAGACGCTCCTCGGGGCGCGTCTTGCTGGGGCCTCTCTCCTGGAGGCGCTCAGTCAGACCCAGTGCTTACATGTGGCAAGACGCTCCTCGGGGCGTGTCTTGCTGGGGCTTCTCTCCTGGAGGCGTTCAGTCAGACCGAGTGCTGACAAGTGGCAAGACACTCCTCGGGGCGCGTCTTGCTTGGGCTTCTCTCCTGGAGGCGTTCAGTCAGACCGAGTGCTGACATGTGGTAAGACGCTCCTCGGGGCGCGTCTTGCTGGGGCTTCTCTCCTGGAGGCGCTCAGTCAGACCCAGTGCTTACATGTGGCAAGACGCTCCTCGGGGCGTGTCTTGATTGGGCCTCTCTTCTGGAGGCGCTCAGTCAGACCCAGTGGTGACATGTGGCAAGACGCTCCTCGGGGCGCGTCTTGCTTGGGCCTCTCTCCTGGAGGCGCTCAGTCAGACCCAGTGGTGACATGTGGCAAGACGCTCCTCGGGGCGCGTCTTGCTTGGGCTTCTCTCCTGGAGGCCCTCAGTCAGACCCATTGTTTACATGTGGCAAGACGCTCCTTTGGGCGCATCTTGCTTGGGCTTCTCTCCTGGAGGCCCTCAGTCAGACCCATTGTTGACATGTGGCAAGACGCTCCTCGGGGCGCGTCTTGCTTGGGCTTCTCTCCTGGAGGCCCTCAGTCAGACCCATTGTTTACATGTGGCAAGACGCTCCTTGGGGCGCATCTTGCTTGGGCCTCTCTCCTGGAGGCCCTCTGTCATCCCCAGTGTTGACATGTGTCAAGACGCTCCTCGGGGTGCGTCTTGCTTGGGCCTCTCTCCTGGAGGCGCTCAGTCAGACCGAGTGCTGACATGTGTCAAGACGCTCCCCGGGACGCGTCTTGCTTGGGCTTCTCTCCTGGAGGCCCTCAGTCAGACCCATTGTTGACATGTGGCAAGACGCTCCTCGGGGCGCGTCTTGCTTGTGCTTCTCTCCTGGAGGCCCTCAGTCAGACCCATTGTTTACATGTGGCAAGACGCTCCTCGGGGCGCATCTTGCTTGGGCCTCTCTCCTGGAGGCCCTCTGTCAGCCCCAGTGTTGACATGTGTCAAGACGCTCCTCGGGGCGCGTCTTGCTGGGGCCTCTCTCCTGGAGGCGCTCAGTCAGACCCAGTGCTGACATGTGGTAAGACGCTCCTCGGGGCGCGTCTTGCTGGGGCTTCTCTCCTGCAGGCGCTCAGTCAGACCCAATGCTTACATGTGGCAAGACGCTCCTCGGGGCGCGTCTTGCTTGGGCCTCTCTCCTGGAGGCGCTCAGTCAGACCCAGTGGTGACATGTGGCAAGACGCTCCTCGGGGCGCGTCTTGCTTGGGCCTCTCTCCTGGAGACGCTCAGTCAGACCCAGTGTTGACACGTGGCAAGACGCTCCTCGGGGCGCGTCTTGCTTGGGCCTCTCTCCTGGAGGCGCTCAGTCAGACCGAGTGCTGACATGTGGCAAGACGCTGCTCGGGGCGCGTCTTGCTTGGGCTTCTCTCCTGGAGGCCCTGAGTCAGACCCATTGTTTACATGTGGCAAGACGCTCCTTTGGGCGCATCTTGCTTGGGCTTCTCTCCTGGAGGCCCTCAGTCAGACCCATTGTTTACATGTGGCAAGACGCTCCTCGGGGCGCGTCTTGCTTGGGCCTCTCTCCTAGAGGCGCTCAGTCAGACCCAGTGCTTACATGTGGCAAGACACTCCGCGGGGCGCGTCTTGCTTGGGCCTCTCTCCTGGAGGCGCTCAGTCAGACCCAGTGGTGACATGTGGCAAGACGCTCTTCGGGGCGCGTCTTGCTTGAGCCTCTCTCCTGGAGATGCTCAGTCAGACCCAGTGTTGACACGTGACAAGACGCTCCTCGGGGCGCGTCTTGCTTGGGCTTCTCTCATGGAGGCCCTCAGTCAGACCCATTGTTGATATGTGGCAAGACGCTCCTCGGGGCGCGTCTTGCTTGGGCCTCTCTCCTGGAGGCGCTCAGTCAGACCGAGTGCTGACATGTGGCAAGACGCTCCTCAGGGCGCGTCTTGCTTGGGCTTCTCTCCTGGAGGCCCTCTGTCAGCCCCAGTGTTGACATGTGTCAAGACGCTCCTCAGGGTGCGTCTTGCTTGGGCCTCTCTCCTGGAGGCGCTCAGTCAGACCGAGTGCTGACATGTGGCAAGACGCTCCTCGGGGCGCGTCTTGCTTGGGCTTCTCTCCTGGAGGCCCTCAGTCAGACCCATTGTTGACATGTGGCAAGACGCTCCTCGGGGCGCGTCTTGCTTGTGCTTCTCTCCTGGAGGCCCTCAGTCAGACCCATTGTTTACATGTGGCAAGACGCTCCTCGGGGCGCATCTTGCTTGGGCCTCTCTCCTGGAGGCCCTATGTCAGCCCCAGTGTTGACATGTGTCAAGACGCTCCTCGGGGCGCGTCTTGCTGGGGCCTCTCTCCTGGAGGCGCTCAGTCAGACCCAGTGCTTACATGTGGCAAGACGCTCCTCGGGGCGCGTCTTGCTGGGGCTTCTCTCCTGGAGGCGTTCAGTCAGACCGAGTGCTGACAAGTGGCAAGACGCTCCTCGGGGCGCGTCTTGCTTGGGCTTCTCTCCTGGAGGCGTTCAGTCAGACCGAGTGCTGACATGTGGCAAGACCTTGCTCCTCGGGGCGCGTCTTGCTTGGGCTTCTCTCCTGGAGGCCCTCTGTCAGCCCCAGTGTTGACATGTGTCAAGACGCTCCTCAGGGTGCGTCTTGCTTGGGCCTCTCTCCTGGAGGCGCTCAGTCAGACCGAGTGCTGACATGTGGCAAGACGCTCCTCGGGGCGCGTCTTGCTTGGGCTTCTCTCCTGGAGGCCCTCAGTCAGACCCATTGTTGACATGTGGCAAGACGCTCCTCGGGGCGCGTCTTGCTTGGGCCTCTCTCCTGGAGGCCCTATGTCAGCACCAGTGTTGACATGTGTCAAGACGCTCCTCGGGGCGCGTCTTGCTGGGGCCTCTCTCCTGGAGGCGCTCAGTCAGACCCAGTGCTTACATGTGGCAAGACGCTCCTCGGGGCGTGTCTTGCTGGGGCTTCTCTCCTGGAGGCGTTCAGTCAGACCGAGTGCTGACAAGTGGCAAGACACTCCTCGGGGCGCGTCTTGCTTGGGCTTCTCTCCTGGAGGCGTTCAGTCAGACCGAGTGCTGACATGTGGTAAGACGCTCCTCGGGGCGCGTCTTGCTGGGGCTTCTCTCCTGGAGGCGCTCAGTCAGACCCAGTGCTTACATGTGGCAAGACGCTCCTCGGGGCGTGTCTTGATTGGGCCTCTCTTCTGGAGGCGCTCAGTCAGACCCAGTGGTGACATGTGGCAAGACGCTCCTCGGGGCGCGTCTTGCTTGGGCCTCTCTCCTGGAGGCGCTCAGTCAGACCCAGTGGTGACATGTGGCAAGACGCTCCTCGGGGCGCGTCTTGCTTGGGCTTCTCTCCTGGAGGCCCTCAGTCAGACCCATTGTTTACATGTGGCAAGACGCTCCTTTGGGCGCATCTTGCTTGGGCTTCTCTCCTGGAGGCCCTCAGTCAGACCCATTGTTGACATGTGGCAAGACGCTCCTCGGGGCGCGTCTTGCTTGGGCTTCTCTCCTGGAGGCCCTCAGTCAGACCCATTGTTTACATGTGGCAAGACGCTCCTTGGGGCGCATCTTGCTTGGGCCTCTCTCCTGGAGGCCCTCTGTCATCCCCAGTGTTGACATGTGTCAAGACGCTCCTCGGGGTGCGTCTTGCTTGGGCCTCTCTCCTGGAGGCGCTCAGTCAGACCGAGTGCTGACATGTGTCAAGACGCTCCCCGGGACGCGTCTTGCTTGGGCTTCTCTCCTGGAGGCCCTCAGTCAGACCCATTGTTGACATGTGGCAAGACGCTCCTCGGGGCGCGTCTTGCTTGTGCTTCTCTCCTGGAGGCCCTCAGTCAGACCCATTGTTTACATGTGGCAAGACGCTCCTCGGGGCGCATCTTGCTTGGGCCTCTCTCCTGGAGGCCCTCTGTCAGCCCCAGTGTTGACATGTGTCAAGACGCTCCTCGGGGCGCGTCTTGCTGGGGCCTCTCTCCTGGAGGCGCTCAGTCAGACCCAGTGCTGACATGTGGTAAGACGCTCCTCGGGGCGCGTCTTGCTGGGGCTTCTCTCCTGCAGGCGCTCAGTCAGACCCAATGCTTACATGTGGCAAGACGCTCCTCGGGGCGCGTCTTGCTTGGGCCTCTCTCCTGGAGGCGCTCAGTCAGACCCAGTGGTGACATGTGGCAAGACGCTCCTCGGGGCGCGTCTTGCTTGGGCCTCTCTCCTGGAGACGCTCAGTCAGACCCAGTGTTGACACGTGGCAAGACGCTCCTCGGGGCGCGTCTTGCTTGGACCTCTCTCCTGGAGGCGCTCAGTCAGACCGAGTGCTGACATGTGGCAAGACGCTGCTCGGGGCGCGTCTTGCTTGGGCTTCTCTCCTGGAGGCCCTGAGTCAGACCCATTGTTTACATGTGGCAAGACGCTCCTTTGGGCGCATCTTGCTTGGGCTTCTCTCCTGGAGGCCCTCAGTCAGACCCATTGTTTACATGTGGCAAGACGCTCCTCGGGGCGCGTCTTGCTTGGGCCTCTCTCCTAGAGGCGCTCAGTCAGACCCAGTGCTTACATGTGGCAAGACGCTCCGCGGGGCGCGTCTTGCTTGGGCCTCTCTCCTGGAGGCGCTCAGTCAGACCCAGTGGTGACATGTGGCAAGACGCTCTTCGGGGCGCGTCTTGCTTGAGCCTCTCTCCTGGAGATGCTCAGTCAGACCCAGTGTTGACACGTGACAAGACGCTCCTCGGGGCGCGTCTTGCTTGGGCTTCTCTCATGGAGGCCCTCAGTCAGACCCATTGTTGATATGTGGCAAGACGCTCCTCGGGGCGCGTCTTGCTTGGGCCTCTCTCCTGGAGGCGCTCAGTCAGACCGAGTGCTGACATGTGGCAAGACGCTCCTCGGGGCGCGTCTTGCTTGGGCTTCTCTCCTGGAGGCCCTCTGTCAGCCCCAGTGTTGACATGTGTCAAGACGCTCCTCAGGGTGCGTCTTGCTTGGGCCTCTCTCCTGGAGGCGCTCAGTCAGACCGAGTGCTGACATGTGGCAAGACGCTCCTCGGGGCGCGTCTTGCTTGGGCTTCTCTCCTGGAGGCCCTCAGTCAGACCCATTGTTTACATGTGGCAAGACGCTCCTCGGGGCGCATCTTGCTTGGGCCTCTCTCCTGGAGGCCCTATGTCAGCCCCAGTGTTGACATGTGTCAAGACGCTCCTCGGGGCGCGTCTTGCTGGGGCCTCTCTCCTGGAGGCGCTCAGTCAGACCCAGTGCTTACATGTGGCAAGACGCTCCTCGGGGCGCGTCTTGCTGGGGCTTCTCTCCTGGAGGCGTTCAGTCAGACCGAGTGCTGACAAGTGGCAAGACGCTCCTCGGGGCGCGTCTTGCTTGGGCTTCTCTCCTGGAGGCGTTCAGTCAGACCGAGTGCTGACATGTGGTAAGACGCTCCTCGGGGCACGTCTTGCTGGGGCTTCTCTCCTGGAGGCGCTCAGTCAGACCCAGTGCTTACATGTGGCAAGACGCTCCTCGGGGCGTGTCTTGATTGGGCCTCTCTTCTGGAGGCGCTCAGTCAGACCCAGTGGTGACATGTGGCAAGACGCTCCTCGGGGCGCGTCTTGCTTGGGCCTCTCTCCTGGAGGCGCTCAGTCAGACCCAGTGGTGACATGTGGCAAGACGCTCCTCGGGGCGCGTCTTGCTTGGGCTTCTCTCCTGGAGGCCCTCAGTCAGACCCATTGTTTACATGTGGCAAGACGCTCCTTTGGGCGCATCTTGCTTGGGCTTCTCTCCTGGAGGCCCTCAGTCAGACCCATTGTTGACATGTGGCAAGACGCTCCTCGGGGCGCGTCTTGCTTGGGCCTCTCTCCTGGAGGCGCTCAGTCAGACCCAGTGCTTACATGTGGCAAGACGCTCCTCGGGGCGCGTCTTGCTGGGGCTTCTCTCCTGGAGGCGTTCAGTCAGACCGAGTGCTGACATGTGGCAAGACGCTCCTCGGGACGCGTCTTGCTTGGGCTTCTCTCCTGGAGGCCCTCAGTCAGACCCATTGTTGACATGTGGCAAGACGGTCCTCGGGGCGCGTCTTGCTTGGGCCTCTCTCCTGGAGACGCTCAGTCAGACCCAGTGTTGACACGTGACAAGACGCTCCTCGGGGTGCGTCTTGCTTGGGCTTCTCTCCTGGAGGCCCTCAGTCAGACTCATTGTTGACATGTGGCAAGACGCTCCTCGGGGCGCGTCTTGCTTGGGCCTCTCTCCTGGAGGCGCTGAGTCAGACCCAGTGGTGACATGTGGCAAGAAGCTCCTCAGGGCGCGTCTTGCTTGGGCCTCTCTCCTGGAGACGCTCAGTCAGACCCAGTGTTGACACGTGACAAGACTCTCCTCGGGGCGCGTCTTGCTTGGGCTTCTCTCATGGAGGCCCTCAGTCAGACCCATTGTTGATATGTGGCAAGACGCTCCTCGGGGCGCGTCTTGCTTGGGCCTCTCTCCTGGAGGCGCTCATTCAGACCGAGTGCTGACATGTGGCAAGACACTCCTCGGGACGCGTCTTGCTTGGGCTTCTCTCCTGGAGGCCCTCAGTCAGACTCATTGTTGACATGTGGCAAGACGCTCCTCGGGGCGCGTCTTGCTTGGGCCTCTCTCCTGGAGGCACTCAGTCAGACCGAGTGGTGACATGTGGCAAGACGCTCCTCGGGGCGCGTCTTGCTTGGGCCTCTCTCCTGGAGACGCTCAGTCAGACCCAGTGTTGACACGTGACAAGACGCTCCTCGGGGCGCGTCTTGCTTGGGCTTCTCTCATGGAGGCCCTCAGTCATACCCATTGTTGATATGTGGCAAGACGCTCCTCGGGGCGCGTCTTGCTTGGGCCTCTCTCCTGGAGGCGCTCAGTCAGACCGAGTGCTGACATGTGGCAAGACGCTCCTAGGGGCGCGTCTTGCTTGGGCTTCTCTCATGGAGGCCCTC
The DNA here is from genome assembly GCF_043380555.1 of Nothobranchius furzeri. Lineage (NCBI taxonomy): Eukaryota > Metazoa > Chordata > Actinopteri > Cyprinodontiformes > Nothobranchiidae > Nothobranchius > Nothobranchius furzeri. Next base: position 7,051,170 of record NC_091753.1, read on the forward strand.
AGTCAGACCCATTGTTGATATGTGGCAAGACGCTCCTCGGGGCGAGTCTTGCTTGGGCCTTTCTCCTGGAGGTGCTCAGTCAGACCCAGTGTTGACATGGTGCAAGACGCTCCTCGGGGCGCGTCTTGCTTAGGCTTCTCTCTTGGAGGCCCTCAGTCAGACCCATTGTTGACATGTGGCAAGACGCTCCTCGGGGCGTGTCTTGATTGGGCCTCTCTCCTGGAGGCGCTCAGTCAGACCCAGTGGTGACATGTAGCAAGACGCTCCTCGGGGCGCGTCTTGCTTGGGCCTCTCTCCTGGAGACGCTCAGTCAGACCCAGTGTTGACACGTGGCAAGACGCTCCTCGGGGCGTGTCTTGCTTGGGCCTCTCTCCTGGAGGCGCTCAGTCAGACCCAGTGGTGACATGTGGCAAGACGCTCCTCGGGGCGCGTCTTGCTTGGGCTTCTCTCCTGGAGGCCCTCAGTCAGACCCATTGTTTACATGTGGCAAGACGCTCCTTTGGGCGCATCTTGCTTGGGCTTCTCTCCTGGAGGCCCTCAGTCAGACCCATTGTTGACATGTGGCAAGACGCTCCTCGGGGCGCGTCTTGCTTGGGCCTCTCTCCTGGAGGCGCTCAGTCAGACCCAGTGCTTACATGTGGCAAGACGCTCCTCGGGGCGCGTCTTGCTGGGGCTTCTCTCCTGGAGGCGTTCAGTCAGACCGAGTGCTGACATGTGGCAAGACACTCCTCGGGACGCGTCTTGCTTGGGCTTCTCTCCTGGAGGCCCTCAGTCAGACTCATTGTTGACATGTGGCAAGACGCTCCTCGGGGCGCGTCTTGCTTGGGCCTCTCTCCTGGAGGCGCTGAGTCAGACCCAGTGGTGACATGTGGCAAGAAGCTCCTCAGGGCGCGTCTTGCTTGGGCCTCTCTCCTGGAGACGCTCAGTCAGACCCAGTGTTGACACGTGACAAGACGCTCCTCGGGGCGCGTCTTGCTTGGGCTTCTCTCATGGAGGCCCTCAGTCAGACCCATTGTTGATATGTGGCAAGACGCTCCTCGGGGCGCGTCTTGCTTGGGCCTCTCTCCTGGAGGCGCTCATTCAGACCGAGTGCTGACATGTGGCAAGACACTCCTCGGGACGCGTCTTGCTTGGGCTTCTCTCCTGGAGGCCCTCAGTCAGACTCATTGTTGACATGTGGCAAGACGCTCCTCGGGGCGCGTCTTGCTTGGGCCTCTCTCCTGGAGGCGCTCAGTCAGACCGAGTGCTGACATGAGGCAAGACGCTCCTCGGGGCGCGTCTTGCCTGGGCTTCTCTCATGGAGGCCCTCAGTCAGACCCATTGTTGATATGTGGCAAGACGCTCCTCGGGGCGAGTCTTGCTTGGGCCTCTCTCCTGGAGGTGCTCAGTCAGACCCAGTGTTGACATGGTGCAAGACGCTCCTCGGGGCGCGTCTTGCTTAGGCTTCTCTCTTGGAGGCCCTCAGTCAGACCCATTGTTGACATGTGGCAAGACGCTCCTCGGGGCGCGTCTTGCTTGGGCTTCTCTCCTGGAGGCCCTCAGTCAGACCCATTTTTGACATGTGGCAAGACGCTCCTCGGGGCGCGTCTTGCTTGGGCCTCTCTCCTGGAGGCGCTCAGTCAGACCGAGTGCTGACATAAGGCAAGACGCTCCTCGGGGCGCGTCTTGCTGGGGCCTCTCTCCTGGAGGCGCTCAGTCAGACCCAGTGCTTACATGTGGCAAGACGCTCCTCGGGGCGCGTCTTGCTTGGGCCTCTCTCCTGGAGGCGCTCAGTCAGACCCAGTGCTTACATGTGGCAAGACGCTCCTCGGGGCGCGTCTTGCTTGGGCCTCTCTCCTGGAGACGCTCAGTCAGACCCAGTGTTGACACGTGGCAAGACGCTCCTCGGGGCGCGTCTTGCTTGGGCCTCTCTCCTGGAGGCGCTCAGTCAGACCCAGTGGTGACATGTGGCAAGACGCTCCTCGGGGCGCGTCTTGCTTGGGCTTCTCTTATGGAGGCCCTCAGTCAGACCCATTGTTGCCTAAGCAAGACGCGCCCCGAGGAGCGTCTTGCACCATGTCAACACTGGGTCTGACTGAGCACCTCCAGGAGAGAGGCCCAAGCAAGACTCGCCCCGAGGAGCGTCTTGCCACATATCAACAATGGGTCTGACTGAGCGTCTCCAGGAGAGAGGCCCAAGCAAGACGCGCCCCGAGGAGCGTCTTGCCACATGTCACCACTCGGTCTGACTGAGTGCCTCCAGGAGAGAGGCCCAAGCAAGACGCGCCCCGAGGAGCGTCTTGCCACATGTCAACAATGAGTCTGACTGAGGGCCTCCAGGAGAGAAGCCCAAGCAAGACGCGTTCCGAGGAGTGTCTTGCCACATGTCAGCACTCGGTCTGAATGAGCGCCTCCAGGAGAGAGGCCCAAGCAAGACACGCCCCGAGGAGCGTCTTGCCACATATCAACAATGGGTCTGACTGAGGGCCTCCATGAGAGAAGCCCAAGCAAGACGCGCCCCGAGGAGCGTCTTGTCACGTGTCAACACTGGGTCTGACTGAGCGTCTCCAGGAGAGAGGCCCAAGCAAGACGCGCCCTGAGGAGCTTCTTGCCACATGTCACCACTGGGTCTGACTGAGCGCCTCCAGGAGAGAGGCCCAAGCAAGACGCGCCCCGAGGAGCGTCTTGCCACATGTCAGCACTCGGCCTGACTGAGCGCCTCCAGGAGAGAGGCCCAAGCAAGACGCGCCCCGAGGAGCGTCTTGCCACATATCAACAATGGGTCTGACTGAGGGCCTCCATGAGAGAAGCCCAAGCAAGACGCGCCCCGAGGAATGTCTTGTCACGTGTCAACACTGGGTCTGACTGAGCGTCTCCAGGAGAGAGGCCCAAGCAAGACGCGCCCCGAGGAGCGTCTTGCCACATGTCACCACTGGGTCTGACTGAGCGCCTCCAGGAGAGAAGCCCAAGCAAGGCGCGCCCCGAGGAGCGTCTTGCCACATGTCAACAATGAGTCTGACTGAGGGCCTCCCGGAGAGAAGCCCAAGCAAGACGCGTCCCGAGGAGTGTCTTGCCACATGTCAGCACTCGGTCTGACTGAACGCCTCCAGGAGAGAAGCCCCAGCAAGACGCGCCCCGAGGAGCGTCTTGCCACATGTAAGCACTGGGTGTGACTGAGCGCCTCCAGGAGAGAGGCCCCAGCAAGACGCGCCCCGAGGAGCGTCTTGCCTTATGTCAGCACTCGGTCTTACTGAGCGCCTCCAGGAGAGAGTTCCAAGCAAGACGCGCCCCGAGGAGCGTCTTGCCATATGACAACAATGGGTCTGACTGAGGGCCTCCAGGAGAGAAGCCCAAGCAAGACGCGCCCCGATGAGCGTCTTGCCACATGTCAGCACTCGGTCTGACTGAGCGCCTCCAAGAGAGAAGCCTAAGCAAGACGCACCCCGAGGAGCGTCTTGCCACATGTCAGCACTCGGTCTGACTGAGCGCCTCCAAGAGAGAAGCCTAAGCAAGACGCACCCCGAGGAGCGTCTTGCCACATGTCAACACTGGGGCTGACAGAGGTCCTCCAGGAGAGAGGCCCAAGCAAGATGCGCCCCGAGGAGCGTCTTGCCACATGTGAACAATGGGTCTGACTGAGGGCCTCCAGGAGAGAAGCCCAAGCAAGACGCGCCCCGAGGAGCGTCTTGCCACATGTCAGCACTCGGTCTGACTGAGCGCCTCCAGGAGAGAGGCCCAAGCAAGAAGCGCCCCGAGGAGCGTCTTGCCACATATCAACAATGGGTCTGACTGAGGGCCTCCATGAGAGAAGCCCAAGCAAGACGCGCCCAGAGGAGCGTCTTGTCACGTGTCAACACTGGGTCTGACTGAGCGTCTCCAGGAGAGAGGCCCAAGCAAGACGCGCCCCGAGGAGTGTCTTGCCACATGTAAGCACTGGGTCTGACTGAGCGCCTCCAGGAGAGTGGCCCCAGCAAGACGCGCCCCGAGGAGTGTCTTGCCTTATGTCAGCACTCGGTCTGACTGAGCGCCTCCAGGAGAGAGGCCCAAGCAAGACGCGCCCCGAGGAGCGTCTTGCCACATGTCAGCACTCGGTCTGACTGAGCGCCTGCAGGAGAGAGGCCCAAGCAAGACGCGCCCCGAGGAGCGTCTTGCCACGTGTCAGCACTCGGTCTGACTGAGCGCCTGCAGGAGAGAGGCCCAAGCAAGACGCGCCCCGAGGAGCGTCTTGCCACATATCAACAATGGGTCTGACTGAGGGCCTCCATGAGAGAAGCCCAAGCAAGACGCGCCCCGAGGAGCGTCTTGTCACGTGTCAACACTGGGTCTGACTGAGCATCTCCAGGAGAGAGGCTCAAGCAAGACGCGCCCCGAAGAGTGTCTTGCCACATGTCACCACTGGGTCTGACTGAGCGCCTCCAGGAGAGAGGCCCAAGCAAGACGCGCCCCGAGGAGCGTCTTGCCACATGTCAACAATGGGTCTGACTGAGGGCCTCCAGGAGAGAAGCCCAAGCAAGACGCGCCCCGAGGAGCGTCTTGCCACATGTCAACAATGGGTCTGACTGAGGGCCTCCAAGAGAGAAGCCTAAGCAAGACGCGCCCCGAGGAGCGTCTTGCACCATGTCAACACTGGGTCTGACTGAGCACCTCCAGGAGAGAGGCCCAAGCAAGACTCGCCCCGAGGAGCGTCTTGCCACATGTCAGCACTCGGTCTGACTGAGCGCCTCCAGGAGAGAGGCCCAACCAAGACGCGCCCCGAGGAGTGTCTTGCCACATATCAACAATGGGTCTGACTGAGGGCCTCCATGAGAGAAGCCCAAGCAAGACGCGCCCCGAGGAGCGTCTTGTCACGTGTCAACACTGGGTCTGACTGAGCGTCTCCAGGAGAGAGGCCCAAGCAAGATGCGCCCTGAGGAGCTTCTTGCCACATGTCACCACTGGGTCTGACTGAGCACCTCCAGGAGAGAGGCCCAAGCATGACGCGCCCCGAGGAGCGTCTTGCCACATGTCAACAATGAGTCTGACTGAGGGCCTCCAGGAGAGAAGCCCAAGCAAGACGCGTCCCGAGGAGTGTCTTGCCACATGTCAGCACTCGGCCTGACTGAGCGCCTCCAGGAGAGAGGCCCAAGCAAGACGCGCCCCGAGGAGCGTCTTGCCACATATCAACAATGGGTCTGACTGAGGGCCTCCATGAGAGAAGCCCAAGCAAGACGCGCCCCGAGGAGCGTCTTGTCACGTGTCAACACTGGGTCTGACTGAGCGTCTCCAGGAGAGAGGCCCAAGCAAGACGCGCCCCGAGGAGCGTCTTGCCACATGTCACCACTGGGTCTGACTGAGCGCCTCCAGGAGAGAAGCCCAAGCAAGACGCGCCCCGAGGAGCGTCTTGCCACATGTCAACAATGAGTCTGACTGAGGGCCTCCCGGAGAGAAGCCCAAGCAAGACGCGTCCCGAGGAGTGTCTTGCCACATGTCAGCACTCGGTCTGACTGAACGCCTCCAGGAGAGAAGCCCCAGCAAGACGCGCCCCGAGGAGCGTCTTGCCACATGTAAGCACTGGGTCTGACTGAGCGCCTCCAGGAGAGAGGCCCCAGCAAGACGCGCCCCGAGGAGCGTCTTGCCTTATGTCAGCACTCGGTCTGACTGAGCGCCTCCAGGAGAGAAGCCCAAGCAAGACGCGCCCAGAGGAGCGTCTTGTCACGTGTCAACACTGGGTCTGACTGAGTGTCTCCAGGAGAGAGGCCCAAGCAAGACGCGCCCCGAGGAGTGTCTTGCCACATGTAAGCACTGGGTCTGACTGAGCGCCTCCAGGAGAGTGGCCCCAGCAAGACGCGCCCCGAGGAGTGTCTTGCCTTATGTCAGCACTCGGTCTGACTGAGCGCCTCCAGGAGAGAGGCCCAAGCAAGACGCGCCCCGAGGAGCGTCTTGCCACGTGTCAGCACTCGGTCTGACTGAGCGCCTCCAGGAGAGAGGCCCAAGCAAGACGCGCCCCGAGGAGCGTCTTGCCACATATCAACAATGGGTCCGACTGAGGGCCTCCATGAGAGAAGCCCAAGCAAGACGCGCCCCGAGGAGCGTCTTGTCACGTGTCAACACTGGGTCTGAATGAGCATCTCCAGGAGAGAGGCTCAAGCAAGACGCGCCCCGAAGAGCGTCTTGCCACATGTCACCACTGGGTCTGACTGAGCGCCTCCAGGAGAGAGGCCCAAGCAAGACGCGCCCCGAGGAGCGTCTTGCCACATGTAAGCACTGGGTCTGACTGAGCGCCTCCAGGAGAGAGGCCCCAGCAAGACGCGCCCCGAGGAGCGTCGTGCCTTATGTCAGCACTCGGTCTGACTGAGCGCCTCCAGGAGAGAGGCCCAAGCAAGACGCGCCCCGAGGAGCGTCTTGCCACATGTCAACAATGGGTCTGACTGAGGGCCTCCAGGAGAGAAGCCCAAGCAAGACGCGCCCCGAGAAGCGTCTTGCCACATGTCAACAATGGGTCTGACTGAGGGCCTCCAAGAGAGAAGCCTAAGCAAGACGCGCCCCGAGGAGCGTCTTGCACCATGTCAACACTGGGTCTGACTGAGCACCTCCAGGAGAGAGGCCCAAGCAAGACTCGCCCCGAGGAGCGTCTTGCCACATATCAACAATGGGTCTGACTGAGGGCCTCCATGAGAGAAGCCCAAGCAAGACGCGCCCCGAGGAGCGTCTTGCCACATGTCAGCACTCGGTCTGACTGAGCGCCTCCAGGAGAGAGGCCCAAGCAAGACGCGCCCCGAGGAGCGTCTTGCCACATATCAACAATGGGTCTGACTGAGGGCCTCCATGAGAGAAGCCCAAGCAAGACGCGCCCCGAGGAGCGTCTTGTCACGTGTCAACACTGGGTCTGACTGAGCGTCTCCAGGAGAGAGGCCCAAGCAAGACGCGCCCTGAGGAGCTATTTGCCACATGTCACCACTGGGTCTGACTGAGCGCCTCCAGGAGAGAGGCCCAAGCAAGACGCGCCCCGAGGAGCGTCTTGCCACATGTCAACAATGAGTCTGACTGAGGGCCTCCAGGAGAGAAGCCCAAGCAAGACGCGTCCCGAGGAGTGTCTTGCCACATGTCAGCACTCGGCCTGACTGAGCGCCTCCAGGAGAGAGGCCCAAGCAAGACGCGCCCCGAGGAGCGTCTTGCCACATATCAACAATGGGTCTGACTGAGGGCCTCCATGAGAGAAGCCCAAGCAAGATGCGCCCCGAGGAGCGTCTTGTCACGTGTCAACACTGGGTCTGACTGAGCGTCTCCAGGAGAGAGGCCCAAGCAAGACGCGCCCCGAGGAGCGTCTTGCCACATGTCACCACTGGGTCTGACTGAGCGCCTCCAGGAGAGAAGCCCAAGCAAGACGCGCCCCAGAGGAGCGTCTTGCCACATGTCAACAATGAGTCTGACTGAGGGCCTCCAGGAGAGAAGCCCAAGCAAGACGCGTCCCGAGGAGTGTCTTGCCACATGTCAGCACTCGGTCTGACTGAACGCCTCCAGGAGAGAAGCCCCAGCAAGACGCGCCCCGAGGAGCGTCTTGCCACATGTAAGCACTGGGTCTGACTGAGCGCCTCCAGGAGAGAGGCCCCAGCAAGACGCGCCCCGAGGAGCGTCTTGCCTTATGTCAGCACTCGGTCTGACTGAGCGCCTCCAGGAGAGAGTTCCAAGCAAGACGCGCCCCGAGGAGCATCTTGCCACATGACAACAATGGGTCTGACTGAGGGCCTCCAGGAGAGAAGCCCAAGCAAGACGCGCCCCGAGGAGCGTCTTGCCACATGTCAGCACTCGGTCTGACTGAGCGCCTCCAGGAGAGAGGCCCAAGCAAGACGCACCCCGAGGAGCGTCTTGACACATGTCAACACTGGGGCTGACAGAGGGCCTCCAGGAGAGAGGCCCAAGCAAGATGCGCCCCGAGGAGCGTCTTGCCACATGTGAACAATGGGTCTGACTGAGGGCCTCCAGGAGAGAAGCCCAAGCAAGACGCGCCCCGAGGAGCGTCTTGCCACATGTCAACAATGGGTCTGACTGAGGGCCTCCAGGAGAGAAGCCCAAGCAAGACGCGCCCCGAGGAGCGTCTTGCCACATGTCAGCACTCGGTCTGACTGAGCGCCTCCAGGAGAGAGGCCCAAGCAAGACGCACCCCGAGGAGCGTCTTGACACATGTCAACACTGGGGCTGACAGAGGGCCTCCAGGAGAGAGGCCCAAGCAAGATGCGCCCCAAGGAGCGTCTTGCCACATGTAAACAATGGGTCTGACTGAGTGCCTCCAGGAGAGAAGCCCAAGCAAGACGCGCCCCGAGGAGCGTCTTGCCACATGTCAGCACTCTGTCTGACTGAGCGCCTCCAGGAGAGAGGCCCAAGCAAGACGCGCCCCGAAGAGCGTCTTGCCACATGTCACCACTGGGTCTGACTGAGCGCCTCCAGGAGAGAGGCCCAAGCAAGACGCGCCCCGAGGAGCGTCTTGCCACATGTAAGCACTGGGTCTGACTGAGCGCCTCCAGGAGAGAGGCCCCAGCAAGACGCGCCCCGAGGAGCATCTTGCCACATGTCAACAATGGGTCTGACTGAGGGCCTCCATGAGAGAAGCCCAAGCAAGACGCGCCCCGAGGAGCGTCTTGTCACGTGTCAACACTGGGTCTGACTGAGCGTCTCCAGGAGAGAGGCCCAAGCAAGATGCGCCCTGAGGAGCTTCTTGCCACATGTCACCACTGGGTCTGACTGAGCGCCTCCAGGAGAGAGGCCCAAGCATGACGCGCCCCGAGGAGCGTCTTGCCACATGTCAACAATGAGTCTGACTGAGGGCCTCCAGGAGAGAAGCCCAAGCAAGACGCGTCCCGAGGAGTGTCTTGCCACATGTCAGCACTCGGCCTGACTGAGCGCCTCCAGGAGAGAGGCCCAAGCAAGACGCGCCCCGAGGAGCGTCTTGCCACATATCAACAATGGGTCTGACTGAGGGCCTCCATGAGAGAAGCCCAAGCAAGACGCGCCCCGAGGAGCGTCTTGTCACGTGTCAACACTGGGTCTGACTGAGCGTCTCCAGGAGAGAGGCCCAAGCAAGACGCGCCCCGAGGAGCGTCTTGCCACATGTCACCACTGGGTCTGACTGAGCGCCTCCAGGAGAGAAGCCCAAGCAAGACGCGCCCCGAGGAGCGTCTTGCCACATGTCAACAATGAGTCTGACTGAGGGCCTCCCGGAGAGAAGCCCAAGCAAGACGCGTCCCGAGGAGTGTCTTGCCACATGTCAGCACTCGGTCTGACTGAACGCCTCCAGGAGAGAAGCCCCAGCAAGACGCGCCCCGAGGAGCGTCTTGCCACATGTAAGCACTGGGTCTGACTGAGCGCCTCCAGGAGAGAGGCCCCAGCAAGACGCGCCCCGAGGAGCGTCTTGCCTTATGTCAGCACTCGGTCTGACTGAGCGCCTCCAGGAGAGAAGCCCAAGCAAGACGCGCCCAGAGGAGCGTCTTGTCACGTGTCAACACTGGGTCTGACTGAGTGTCTCCAGGAGAGAGGCCCAAGCAAGACGCGCCCCGAGGAGTGTCTTGCCACATGTAAGCACTGGGTCTGACTGAGCGCCTCCAGGAGAGTGGCCCCAGCAAGACGCGCCCCGAGGAGTGTCTTGCCTTATGTCAGCACTCGGTCTGACTGAGCGCCTCCAGGAGAGAGGCCCAAGCAAGACGCGCCCCGAGGAGCGTCTTGCCACGTGTCAGCACTCGGTCTGACTGAGCGCCTCCAGGAGAGAGGCCCAAGCAAGACGCGCCCCGAGGAGCGTCTTGCCACATATCAACAATGGGTCCGACTGAGGGCCTCCATGAGAGAAGCCCAAGCAAGACGCGCCCCGAGGAGCGTCTTGTCACGTGTCAACACTGGGTCTGAATGAGCATCTCCAGGAGAGAGGCTCAAGCAAGACGCGCCCCGAAGAGCGTCTTGCCACATGTCACCACTGGGTCTGACTGAGCGCCTCCAGGAGAGAGGCCCAAGCAAGACGCGCCCCGAGGAGCGTCTTGCCACATGTAAGCACTGGGTCTGACTGAGCGCCTCCAGGAGAGAGGCCCCAGCAAGACGCGCCCCGAGGAGCGTCGTGCCTTATGTCAGCACTCGGTCTGACTGAGCGCCTCCAGGAGAGAGGCCCAAGCAAGACGCGCCCCGAGGAGCGTCTTGCCACATGTCAACAATGGGTCTGACTGAGGGCCTCCAGGAGAGAAGCCCAAGCAAGACGCGCCCCGAGAAGCGTCTTGCCACATGTCAACAATGGGTCTGACTGAGGGCCTCCAAGAGAGAAGCCTAAGCAAGACGCGCCCCGAGGAGCGTCTTGCACCATGTCAACACTGGGTCTGACTGAGCACCTCCAGGAGAGAGGCCCAAGCAAGACTCGCCCCGAGGAGCGTCTTGCCACATATCAACAATGGGTCTGACTGAGGGCCTCCATGAGAGAAGCCCAAGCAAGACGCGCCCCGAGGAGCGTCTTGCCACATGTCAGCACTCGGTCTGACTGAGCGCCTCCAGGAGAGAGGCCCAAGCAAGACGCGCCCCGAGGAGCGTCTTGCCACATATCAACAATGGGTCTGACTGAGGGCCTCCATGAGAGAAGCCCAAGCAAGACGCGCCCCGAGGAGCGTCTTGTCACGTGTCAACACTGGGTCTGACTGAGCGTCTCCAGGAGAGAGGCCCAAGCAAGACGCGCCCTGAGGAGCTATTTGCCACATGTCACCACTGGGTCTGACTGAGCGCCTCCAGGAGAGAGGCCCAAGCAAGACGCGCCCCGAGGAGCGTCTTGCCACATGTCAACAATGAGTCTGACTGAGGGCCTCCAGGAGAGAAGCCCAAGCAAGACGCGTCCCGAGGAGTGTCTTGCCACATGTCAGCACTCGGCCTGACTGAGCGCCTCCAGGAGAGAGGCCCAAGCAAGACGCGCCCCGAGGAGCGTCTTGCCACATATCAACAATGGGTCTGACTGAGGGCCTCCATGAGAGAAGCCCAAGCAAGATGCGCCCCGAGGAGCGTCTTGTCACGTGTCAACACTGGGTCTGACTGAGCGTCTCCAGGAGAGAGGCCCAAGCAAGACGCGCCCCGAGGAGCGTCTTGCCACATGTCACCACTGGGTCTGACTGAGCGCCTCCAGGAGAGAAGCCCAAGCAAGACGCGCCCCAGAGGAGCGTCTTGCCACATGTCAACAATGAGTCTGACTGAGGGCCTCCAGGAGAGAAGCCCAAGCAAGACGCGTCCCGAGGAGTGTCTTGCCACATGTCAGCACTCGGTCTGACTGAACGCCTCCAGGAGAGAAGCCCCAGCAAGACGCGCCCCGAGGAGCGTCTTGCCACATGTAAGCACTGGGTCTGACTGAGCGCCTCCAGGAGAGAGGCCCCAGCAAGACGCGCCCCGAGGAGCGTCTTGCCTTATGTCAGCACTCGGTCTGACTGAGCGCCTCCAGGAGAGAGTTCCAAGCAAGACGCGCCCCGAGGAGCATCTTGCCACATGACAACAATGGGTCTGACTGAGGGCCTCCAGGAGAGAAGCCCAAGCAAGACGCGCCCCGAGGAGCGTCTTGCCACATGTCAGCACTCGGTCTGACTGAGCGCCTCCAGGAGAGAGGCCCAAGCAAGACGCACCCCGAGGAGCGTCTTGACACATGTCAACACTGGGGCTGACAGAGGGCCTCCAGGAGAGAGGCCCAAGCAAGATGCGCCCCGAGGAGCGTCTTGCCACATGTGAACAATGGGTCTGACTGAGGGCCTCCAGGAGAGAAGCCCAAGCAAGACGCGCCCCGAGGAGCGTCTTGCCACATGTCAACAATGGGTCTGACTGAGGGCCTCCAGGAGAGAAGCCCAAGCAAGACGCGCCCCGAGGAGCGTCTTGCCACATGTCAGCACTCGGTCTGACTGAGCGCCTCCAGGAGAGAGGCCCAAGCAAGACGCACCCCGAGGAGCGTCTTGACACATGTCAACACTGGGGCTGACAGAGGGCCTCCAGGAGAGAGGCCCAAGCAAGATGCGCCCCAAGGAGCGTCTTGCCACATGTAAACAATGGGTCTGACTGAGTGCCTCCAGGAGAGAAGCCCAAGCAAGACGCGCCCCGAGGAGCGTCTTGCCACATGTCAGCACTCTGTCTGACTGAGCGCCTCCAGGAGAGAGGCCCAAGCAAGACGCGCCCCGAAGAGCGTCTTGCCACATGTCACCACTGGGTCTGACTGAGCGCCTCCAGGAGAGAGGCCCAAGCAAGACGCGCCCCGAGGAGCGTCTTGCCACATGTAAGCACTGGGTCTGACTGAGCGCCTCCAGGAGAGAGGCCCCAGCAAGACGCGCCCCGAGGAGCATCTTGCCACATGTCAACAATGGGTCTGACTGAGGGCCTCCAGGAGAGAAGCCCAAGCAAGACGCGCCCCGAGGAGCGTCTTGCCACATGTCAACAATGGGTCTGACTGAGGGCCTCCAAGAGAGAAGCCTAAGCAAGACGCGCCCCGAGGAGCGTCTTGCCACATGTCACCACTGGGTCTGACTGAGCGCCTCCAGGAGAGAGGCCCAAGCAAGACGCGCCCCGAGGAGCGTCTTGCCACATATCAACAATGGGTCTGACTGAGGGCCTCCATGAGAGAAGCCCAAGCAAGACGCGCCCCGAGGAGCGTCTTGTCACCTGTCAACACTGGGTCTGACTGAGCATCTCCAGGAGAGAGGCTCAAGCAAGACGCGCCCCGAAGAGCGTCTTGCCACATGTCACCACTGGGTCTGACTGAGCGCCTCCAGGAGAGAGGCCCAAGCAAGACGCGCCCCGAGGAGCGTCTTGCCACATGTAAGCACTGGGTCTGACTGAGCGCCTCCAGGAGAGAGGCCCCAGCAAGACGCGCCCCGAGGAGCATCTTGCCACATGTCAACAATGGGTCTGACTGAGGGCCTCCAGGAGAGAAGCCCAAGCAAGACGCGCCCCGAGGAGCGTCTTGCCACATGTCAACAATGGGTCTGACTGAGGGCCTCCAAGAGAGAAGCCTAAGCAAGACGCGCCCCGAGGAGCGTCTTGCACCATGTCAACACAGGGTCTGACTGAGCACCTCCAGGAGAGAGGCCCAAGCAAGACTCGCCCCGAGGAGCGTCTTGCCACCATTCAACAATGGGTCTGACTGAGGGCCTCCATGAGAGAAGCCCAAGCAAGACGCGCCCCGAGGAGCGTCTTGCCACATGTCAGCACTCGGTCTGACTGAGCGCCTCCAGGAGAGAGGCCCAAGCAAGACGCGCCCCGAGGAGCGTCTTGCCACATATCAACAATGGGTCTGACTGAGGGCCTCCATGAGAGAAGCCCAAGCAAGACGCGCCCCGAGGAGCGTCTTGCCACATGTCAACAATGGGTCTGACTGAGGGCCTCCAAGAGAGAAGCCTAAGCAAGACGCGCCCCGAGGAGCGTCTTGCACCATGTCAACACAGGGTCTGACTGAGCACCTCCAGGAGAGAGGCCCAAGCAAGACTCGCCCCGAGGAGCGTCTTGCCACCATTCAACAATGGGTCTGACTGAGGGCCTCCATGAGAGAAGCCCAAGCAAGACGCGCCCCGAGGAGCGTCTTGCCACATGTCAGCACTCGGTCTGACTGAGCGCCTCCAGGAGAGAGGCCCAAGCAAGACGCGCCCCGAGGAGCGTCTTGCCACATATCAACAATGGGTCTGACTGAGGGCCTCCATGAGAGAAGCCCAAGCAAGACGCGCCCCGAGGAGCGTCTTGTCACGAGTCAACACTGGGTCTGACTGAGCGTCTCCAGGAGAGAGGCCCAAGCAAGACGCGCCCCGAGGAGCGTCTTGCCACATGTCACCACTCGGTCTGACTGAGTGCCTCCAGGAGAGAGGCCCAAGCAAGACGCGCCCTGAGGAGCGTCTTGCCACATGTCAACAATGAGTCTGACTGAGGGCCTCCAGGAGAGAAGCCCAAGCAAGACGCGTCCCGAGGAGTGTCTTGCCTCATGTCAGCACTCGGTCTGAATGAGCGCCTCCAGGAGAGAGGCCCAAGCAAGACGCGCCCCGAGGAGCGTCTTGCCACATATCAACAATGGGTCTGACTCAGGGCCTCCATGAGAGAAGCCCAAGCAAGACGCGCCCCGAGGAGCGTCTTGTCACGTGTCAACACTGGGTCTGACTGAGCGTCTCCAGGAGAGAGGCCCAAGCAAGACGCGCCCTGAGGAGCTTCTTGCCACATGTCACCACTGGGTCTGACTGAGCGCCTCCAGGAGAGAGGCCCAAGCAAGACGCGCCCCGAGGAGCGTCTTGCCACATGTCAACAATGAGTCTGACTGAGGGCCTCCAGGAGAGAAGCCCAAGCAAGACGCGTCCCGAGGAGTGTCTTGCCACATGTCAGCACTCGGCCTGACTGAGCGCCTCCAGGAGAGAGGCCCAAGCAAGACGCGCCCCGAGGAGCGTCTTGCCACATATCAACAATAGGTCTGACTGAGGGCCTCCATGAGAGAAGCCCAAGCAAGACGCGCCCCGAGGAATGTCTTGTCACGTGTCAACACTGAGTCTGACTGAGCGTCTCCAGGAGAGAGGCCCAAGCAAGACGCGCCCCGAGGAGCGTCTTGCCACATGTCACCACTGGGTCTGACTGAGCGCCTCCAGGAGAGAAGCCCAAGCAAGACGCGCCCCGAGGAGCGTCTTGCCACATGTCAACAATGAGTCTGACTGAGGGCCTCCCGGAGAGAAGCCCAAGCAAGACGCGTCCCGAGGAGTGTCTTGCCACATGTCAGCACTCGGTCTGAATGAACGCCTCCAGGAGAGAAGCCCCAGCAAGACGCGCCCCGAGGAGCGTCTTGCCACATGTAAGCACTGGGTCTGACTGAGCGCCTCTAGGAGAGAGGCCCCAGCAAGACGCGCCCCGAGGAGCGTCTTGCCTTATGTCAGCACTCGGTCTCACTGAGCGCCTCCAGGAGAGAGTTCCAAGCAAGACGCGCCCCGAGGAGCGTCTTGCCACATGACAACAATGGGTCTGACTGAGGGCCTCCAGGAGAGAAGCCCAAGCAAGACGCGCCCCGAGGAGCGTCTTGCCACATGTCAGCACTCGGTCTGACTGAGCGCCTCAAGGAGAGAGGCCCAAGCAAGACGCACCCCGAGGAGCGTCTTGACACATGTCAACACTGGGGCTGACAGAGGGCCTCCAGGAGAGAGGCCCAAGCAAGATGCGCCCCGAGGAGCGTCTTGCCACATGTGAACAATGGGTCTGACTGAGGGCCTCCAGGAGAGAAGCCCAAGCAAGACGCGCCCCGAGGAGCGTCTTGCCACATGTCAGCACTCGGTCTGACTGAGCGCCTCCAGGAGAGAGGCCCAAGCAAGAAGCGCCCCGAGGAGCGTCTTGCCACATATCAACAATGGGTCTGACTGAGGGCCTCCATGAGAGAAGCCCAAGCAAGACGCGCCCAGAGGAGCGTCTTGTCACGTGTCAACACTGGGTCTGATTGAGCGTCTCCAGGAGAGAGGCCCAAGCAAGACGCGCCCCGAGGAGTGTCTTGCCACATGTAAGCACTGGGTCTGACTGAGCGCCTCCAGGAGAGTGGCCCCAGCAAGACGCGCCCCGAGGAGCGTCTTGCCTTATGTCAGCACTCGGTCTGACTGAGCGCCTCCAGGAGAGAGGCCCAAGCAAGACGCGCCCCGAGGAGCGTCTTGCCACGTGTCAACAATGGGTCTGAGTGAGGGTCTCCAGGAGAGAAGCCTAAGCAAGACGCGCCCCGAGGAGCGTCTTGCCACATGTCAACAATGGGTCTGACTGAGATCCTCCAAGAGAGAAGCCCAAGCAAGATGCGCCCCGAGGAGCGTCTTGCACCATGTCAACACTGGGTCTGACTGAGCACCTCCAGGAGAGAGGCCCAAGCAAGACTCGCCCCGAGGAGCGTCTTGCCACATATCAACAATGGCTCTGACTGAGGGCATCCATGAGAGAAGCCCAAGCAAGACGCGCCCCGAGGAGCGTCTTGCCACATGTCAGCACTCGGTCTGACTGAGCGCCTCCAGGAGAGAGGCCCAAGCAAGACGCGCCCCGAGGAGCGTCTTGCCACATATCAACAATGGGTCTGACTGAGGGCCTCCATGAGAGAAGCCCAAGCAAGATGCGCCCCGAGGAGCGTCTTGTCACATGTCAACACTGGTTCTGACTGAGCGTCTCCAGGAGAGAGGCCCAAGCAAGACGCGCCCCAAGGAGCGTCTTGCCACATGTCACCACTGGGTCTGACTGAGCGCCTCCAGGAGAGAGGCCCAAGCAAGACGCGCCCCGAGGAGCGTCTTGCCACATGTAAGCACTGGGTCTGACTGAGCGCCTCCAGGAGAGAGGGCCCAGCAAGACGCGCCCCGAGGAGCGTCTTGCCTTATGTCAGCACTCGGTCTGACTGAGCGCCTCCAGGAGAGAGGCCCAAGCAAAATGCGCCCCGAGGAGCATCTTGCCACATGTCACCACTGGGTCTGACTGAGCGCCACGAGGAGAGAGGCCCAAGCAAAACGCGCCCCGAGGAGCGTCTTGCCACATGTCAACAATGAGTCTGACTGAGGGCCTCGAGGAGAGAAGCCCAAGCAAGACGCGTCCTGAGAAGCGTCTTGCCACATGTCGGCACTCGGTCTGACTGAACGCCTCTAGGAGAGAAGCCCCAGCAAGACACGCCCCGAGGAGCGTCTTGCCACATATCAACAATGGCGCTGACAGAGGGCCTCCAGGAGAGAGGCCCAAGCAAGATGCTCCCCGAGGAGTGTCTTGCCACATGTCACCACTGGGTCTGACTGAGCGCCTCCAGGAGAGAGGCCCAAGCAAGACGCGCCCCGAGGAGCGTCATGCCACATGTCACTACTCAGTCTGAATGAGCGCCTCCAGGAGAGAGGCCCAAGCAAGACGCGCCCCGAGGAGCGTCTTACCACGTGTCAACACTGGGTCTGATTGAGGGCCTCCAGGAGAGAGGCCCAAGCAAGACGCGCCCCGAGGAGCGTCTTGCCACATGTCAACAATGGGTCTGACAGAGGGCCTCCAGGAGAGAGGCCCAAGCAATACGCGCCCCGAGGAGCGTGTTGCCACATGTCACCACTGGCTCTGACTGAGCGCCTCCAGGAGAGAGGCCCAAGCAAGACGCGCCCCGAGGAGCGTCTTGCCACGTGTCACCACTGGGTCTGATTGAGCGCCTCCAGGAGAGAGGCCACAGCAAGACGCGCCCCGAGGAGCATCTTGCCTTATGTCAGCACTCGGTCTGACTGAACGCCTCCAGGAGAGAGGCCCAAGCAAGACGCGCCCCGGGGAACGTCTTGCCACATGTCAACAATGGGTCTGACAGAGGGCCTCCAGGAGAGAGGCCCAAGCAAGACGCTCCTCGGGGCGCGTCTTGTCACATGTCAACACTGGGTCTGACTGAGCGCCTCCAGGAGAGAAGGTCCAGCAAGACGCGCCCCGAGGAGCGTCTTGCCACATGTCAGCACTCGGTCTGACTGAGCGCCTCCAGGAGAGAGGCCCAAGCAAGATGCGCCCCGAGGAAAGTCTTGCCACATGTCAACACTGGGTCTGACTGAGCACCTCCAGGAGAGAGGCCCAAGCATGACGCTCCCCGAGGAGCGTCTTGCCACATGTGTACACTGGGTCTGACAGAGGGCCTCCAGGAGAGAGGCCCAAGCAAGACGCGCCCCGAGGAGCATCTTGCCACATCTCAACAATGAGTCTGACTGAGGGCCTCCAGGAGAGAAGCCCAAGCAAGACGCGCCCCGAGGAGTGTCTTGCCACATGTCAGCACTCGGTCTAACTGAGCGCCTCCAGGAGAGAGGCCCAAGCAAGATGCGCCCCGAGGAGCGTCTTGCCACATGTCAACAATGGGTCTGACTGAGGGCCTCCAGGAGAGAAGCCCAAGCAAGACGCGCCCTGAGGAGCGTCTTGCTGCATGTCAGCACTCGGTCTGACTGAGCGCCTCCAGGAGAGAGGCCCAAGCAAGACGCGCCCCGAGGAGCGTCTTGCCACATGTCAACAATGGGTCTGAATTTAGGGCCTCCAGGAGAGAAGCCCAAGCAAGACGCGCCCCGAGGAGCGTCTTGCCACATGTCAGCACTCTGTCTGTCTGTGCGCCTCCAGGAGAGAGGCCCAAGCAAGACGCGCCCCGAGGAGCTTCTTGCCACATGTCAACAATGAGTCTGACTGAGGGCCTCCAGGAGAGAAGCCCAAGCAAGACGCGCCCCGAGGAGCGTCTTGCCACATGTCAGCACTCGGTCTGACTGAACGCCTCCAGGAGAAAAGCCCCAGCAAGACGCGCCCCGAGGAGCGTCTTGTCACATGTCAACACTGGGTCTGACTGAGCGCCTCCAGGAGAGAAGCCCCAGCAAGACGCGCCCCGAGGAGCGTCTGGCCACATGTCAGCACTCTGTCTGACTGTGCGCCTCCAGGAGAGAGGCCCCAAGCAAGACGCGCCCCGAGTAGCGTCTTGCCACATGTCAACAATGAGTCTGACTGAGGGCCTCCCGGAAAGAAGCCCAAGCAAGACGCGTCCCGAGGAGTGTCTTGCCACATGTCAGCACTCGGTCTGACTGAACACCTCCAGGAGAGAAGCCTTAGCAAGACGCGCCCCGAGGAGCGTCTTGCCACATGTAACCACTGGGTCTGACTGAGCGCCTCCAGGAGAGAGGCCCAAGCAAGACGCGCCCTGAGGAGCGTCTTGCTGCATGTCAGCACTCGGTCTGACTGAGCGCCTCCAGGAGAGAGGCCCAAGCAAGACGCGCCCCGAGGAGCGTCTTGCCACATGTCAACAATGGGTCTGAATTTAGGGCCTCCAGGAGAGAAGCCCAAGCAAGACGCGCCCCGAGGAGCGTCTTGCCACATGTCAGCACTCTGTCTGTCTGTGCGCCTCCAGGAGAGAGGCCCAAGCAAGACATGCCCCGAGGAGCGTCTTGCCACATGTCAACAATGAGTCTGACTCAGGGCCTCCAGGAGAGAAGCCCAAGCAAGACGCGCCCCGAGGAGCGTCTTGCCACATGTCAGCACTCGGTCTGACTGAACGCCTCCAGGAGAAAAGCCCCAGCAAGACGCGCCCCGAGGAGCGTCTTGTCACATGTCAACACTGGGTCTGACTGAGCGCCTCCAGGAGAGAAGCCCCAGCAAGACGCGCCCCGAGGAGCGTCTGGCCACATGTCAGCACTCTATCTGACTGTGCGCCTCCAGGAGAGAGGCCCCAAGCAAGACGCGCCCCGAGGAGCGTCTTGCCACATGTCACCACTGGGTCTGACTGAGCGCCTCCAGGAGAGAGGCACAAGCAAGACGCGCCCCGAGGTGCGTCTTGCCACATGTAAGCACTGGGTCTGACTGAGCGCCTCCAGGAGAGAAGCCCCAGCAAGACGCGCCCCGAGGAGCGTCTTACCACATGTCAGCACTCGGTCTGACTGAACGCCTCCAGGAGAGAAGCCCAAGCAAGACGCGCCCCGAGGAGCTCCTTGCCACATGTCAGCACTCAGTCTGACTGAACGCCTCCAGGAGAGAAGCCCCAGCAAGACACACCCCGAGGAGCGTCTTGCCACATGTAAGCACTGGGTCTGACTGAGCGCCTCCAGGAGAGAGGCCCCAGCAAGACGCGCCCCGAGGAGCGTCTTGCCTTATGTCAGCACTCGGTCTGACGGAGCGCCTCCAGGAGATAGGCCCAAGCAAGACGCGCCCCGAGGAGCGTCTTGCCACATGTCAACAATGGGTCTGACTGAGGGCCTCCAGGAGAGAGGCCCAAGCAAGACGCGCCCCGAGGAGCGTCTTGCCACATGTCAACAATGAGTCTGACTGAGGGCCTCCAGGAGAGAAGCCCAAGCAAGACGCGTCCCGAGGAGTGTCTTGCCACATGTCAGCACTCGGTCTGAATGAGCGCCTCCAGGAGAGAGGCCCAAGCAAGACGTGCCCCGAGGAGCGTCTTGCCACATATCAACAATGGGTCTGACTGAGGGCCTCCATGAGAGAAGCCCAAGCAAGACGCGCCGCGAGGAGCGTCTTGTCACGTGTCAACACTGGGTCTGACTGAGCGTCTCCAGGAGAGAGGCCCAAGCAAGACACGCCCTGAGGAGCTTCTTGCCACATGTCACCACTGGGTCTGACTGAGCGCCTCCAGGAGAGAGGCCCAAGCAAGACGCGCCCCGAGGAGCGTCTTGCCACATGTCAACAATGAGTCTGACTGAGGGCCTCCAGGAGAGAAGCTCAAGCAAGACGCTTCCCGAGGAGTGTCTTGCCACATGTCAGCACTCGGCCTGACTGAGCGCCTCCAGGAGAGAGGCCCAAGCAAGACGCGCCCCGAGGAGCGTCTTGCCACATATCAACAATGGGTCTGACTGAGGGCCTCCATGAGAGAAGCCCAAGCAAGACGCGCCCCGAGGAATGTCTTGTCACGTGTCAACACTGGGTCTGACTGAGCGTCTCCAGGAGAGAGGCCCAAGCAAGACGCGCCCCGAGGAGCGTCTTGCCTTATGTCAGCACTCGGTCTGACTGAGCGCCTCCAGGAGAGAGTTCCAAGCAAGACGCGCCCCGAGGAGCGTCTTGCCACATGACAACAATGGGTCTGACTGAGGGCCTCCAGGAGAGAAGCCCAAGCAAGACGCGCCCCGAGGAGCGTCTTGCCACATGTCAGCACTCGGTCTGACTGAGCGCCTCCAGGAGAGAGGCCCAAGCAAGACGCAGCCTGAGGAGCGTCTTGACACATGTCAACACTGGGGCTGACAGAGGGCCTCCAGGAGAGAGGCCCAAGCAAGATGCGCCCCGAGGAGCGTCTTGCCACATGTGAACAATGGGTCTGACTGAGGGCCTCCAGGAGAGAAGCCCAAGCAAGACGCGCCGCGAGGAGCGTCTTGCCACAAGTCAGCACTCGGTCTGACTGAGCGCCTCCAGGAGAGAGGCCCAAGCAAGAAGCGCCCCGAGGAGTGTCTTGCCACATATCAACAATGGGTCTGACTGAGGGCCTCCATGAGAGAAGCCCAAGCAAGAAGCGCCCAGAGGAGCGTCTTGTCACGTGTCAACACTGGGTCTGACTGAGCGTCTCCAGGAGAGAGGCCCAAGCAAGACGCGCCCCGAGGAGTGTCTTGCCACATGTAAGCACTGGGTCTGACTGAGCGCCTCCAGGAGAGTGGCCCCAGCAAGACGCGCCCCGAGGAGCGTCTTGCCTTATGTCAGCACTCGGTCTGACTGAGCGCCTCCAGGAGAGAGGCCCAAGCAAGATGCGCCCCGAGGAGCGTCTTGCCACGTGTCAACAATGGGTCTGAGTGAGGGCCTCCAGGAGAGAAGCCTAAGCAAGACGCGCCCCGAGGAGCGTCTTGCCACATGTCAACAATGGGTCTGACTGAGATCCTCCAAGAGAGAAGCCCAAGCAAGATGCGCCCCGAGGAGCGTCTTGCACCATGTCAACACTGGGTATGACTGAGCACCTCCAGGAGAGAGGCCCAAGCAAGACTCGCCCCGAGGAGCGTCTTGCCACATATCAACAATGGCTCTGACTGAGGGCATCCATGAGAGAAGCCCAAGCAAGACGCGCCCCGAGGAGCGTCTTGCCACATGTCAGCACTCGGTCTGACTGAGCGCCTCCAGGAGAGAGGCCCAAGCAAGACGCGCCCCGAGGAGCGTCTTGCCACATATCAACAATGGGTCTGACTGAGGGCCTCCATGAGAGAAGCCCAAGCAAGACGCGCCCCGAGGAGCGTCTTGTCACGTGTCAACACTGGTTCTGACTGAGCGTCTCCAGGAGAGAGGCCCAAGCAAGACGCGCCCCGAGGAGCGTCTTGCCACATGTCACCACTGGGTCTGACTGAGCGCCTCCAGGAGAGAGGCCGAAGCAAGACGCGCCCCGAGGAGCGTCTTGCCACATGTAAGCACTGGGTCTGACTGAGCGCCTCCAGGAGAGAGGCCCCAGCAAGACGCACCCCGAGGAGCGTCTTGCCTTATGTCAGCACTCGGTCTGACTGAGCGCCTCCAGGAGAGAGGCCCAAGCAAGACGCGCCCCGAGGAGCGTCTTGCCACATGTCAACAAAGGGTCTGACTGAGGGCCTCCAGGAGAGAAGCCCAAGCAAGACGCGCCCCGGGGAGCGTCTTGCCACATGTCAACAATGGGTCTGACTGAGGGCCTCCAAGAGAGAAGCCCAAGCAAGACGCGCCCCGAGGAGCGTCTTGCACCATGTCAACACTGGGTCTGACTGAGCACCTCCAGGAGAGAGGCCCAAGCAAGACTCGCCCCGAGGAGCGTCTTGCCACATATCAACAATGGGTCTGACTGAGGGCCTCCATGAGAGAAGCCCAAGCAAGACGCGCCCCGAGGAGCGTCTTGCCACATGTCAGCACTCGGTCTGACTGAGCGCCTCCAGGAGAGAGGCCCAAGCAAGACGCGCCCCGAGGAGCGTCTTGTCACATGTCACCACTGGGTCTGACTGAGCGCCTCCAAGAGAGAGGCCCATGCAAGATGCGCCCCGAGGAGCGTCTTGCCACATGTCACCACTGGGTCTGACTGAGCGCCACGAGGAGAGAGGCCCAAGCAAAACGCGCCCCGAGGAGCGTCTTGCCACATGTCAACAATGAGTCTGACTGAGGGCCTCGAGGAGAGAAGCCCAAGCAAGACGCGTCCCGAGAAGCGTCTTGCCACATGTCGGCACTCGGTCTGACTGAACGCCTCTAGGAGAGAAGCCCCAGCAAGACGCGCCCCGAGGAGCGTCTTGCCACATATCATCAATGGGGCTGACAGAGGGCCTCCAGGAGAGAGGCCCAAGCAAGACGCTCCCCGAGGAGTGTCTTGCCACTTGTCACCACTGGGTCTGACTGAGCGCCTCCAGGAGAGAGGCCCAAGCAAGACGCGCCCCGAGGAGCGTCATGCCACATGTCACTACTCAGTCTGACTGAGCGCCTCCAGGAGAGAGGCCCAAGCAAGACGCGCCCCGAGGAGCGTCTTACCACGTGTCAACACTGGGTCTGATTGAGGGCCTCCAGGAGAGAGGCCCAAGCAAGACGCGCCCCGAGGAGCGTCTTGCCACATGTCAACAATGGGTCTGAAAGAGGGCCTCCAGGAGAGAGGCCCAAGCAATACGCGCCCCGAGGAGCGTGTTGCCACATGTCACCACTGGCTCTGACTGAGCGCCTCCAGGAGAGAGGCCCAAGCAAGACGCGCCCCGAGGAGCGTCTTGCCACGTGTCACCACTGGGTCTGATTGAGCGCCTCCAGGAGAGAGGCCACAGCAAGACGCGCCCCGAGGAGCATCTTGCCTTATGTCAGCACTCGGTCTGACTGAGCACCTCCAGGAGAGAGGCCCAAGCAAGACGCGCCCCGAGGAGAGTCTTGCCACATGTCAACACTGGGTCTGACTGAGCACCTCCAGGAGAGAGGCCCAAGCAAGACGCGCCCCGAGGAGCGTCTTGCCACATGTCAACACTGGGTCTGACAGAGGGCCTCCAGGAGAGAGGCCCAAGCAAGACGCGCCCCGAGGAGCGTCTTGCCACATGTCAACAATGAGTCTGACTGAGGGCCTCCAGGAGAGAAGCCCAAGCAAGACGCGCCCCGAGGAGTGTCTTGCCACATGTCAGCAATGGGTCTGACTGAGGGCCTCCAGGAGAGAAGCCCAAGCAAGACGCGCCCTGAGGAGCGTCTTGCTGCATGTCAGCACTCGGTCTGACTGAGCGCCTCCAGGAGAGAGGCCCAAGCAAGACGCGCCCCGAGGAGTGTCTTGCCACATATCAACAATGGGTCTGACTGAGGGCCTCCATGAGAGAAGCCCAAGCAAGACGCGCCCAGAGGAGCGTCTTGTCACGTGTCAACACTGGGTCTGACTGAGCGTCTCCAGGAGAGAGGCCCAAGCAAGACGCGCCCCGAGGAGTGTCTTGCCACATGTAAGCACTGGGTCTGACTGAGCGCCTCCAGGAGAGTGGCCCCAGCAAGACGCGCCCCGAGGAGCGTCTTGCCTTATGTCAGCACTCGGTCTGACTGAGCGCCTCCAGGAGAGAGGCCCAAGCAAGATGCGCCCCGAGGAGCGTCTTGCCATGTGTCAACAATGGGTCTGAGTGAGGGCCTCCAGGAGAGAAGCCTAAGCAAGACGCGCCCCGAGGAGCGTCTTGCCACATGTCAACAATGGGTCTGACTGAGATCCTCCAAGAGAGAAGCCCAAGCAAGATGCGCCCCGAGGAGCGTCTTACACCATGTCAACACTGGGTCTGACTGAGCACCTCCAGGAGAGAGGCCCAAGCAAGACTCGCCCCGAGGAGCGTCCTGCCACATATCAACAATGGGTCTGACTGAGGGCCTCCATGAGAGAAGCCCAAGCAAGACGCGCCCCGAGGAGCGTCTTGCCACATGTCAGCACTCGGTCTGACTGAGCGCCTCCAGGAGAGAGGCCCAAGCAAGACGCGCCCCGAGGAGCGTCTTGCCACATATCAACAATGGGTCTGACTGAGGGCCTCCATGAGAGAAGCCCAAGCAAGACGCGCCCCGAGGAGCGTCTTGTCACATGTCACCACTGGGTCTGACTGAGCGCCTCCATGAGAGAGGCCCATGCAAGATGCGCCCCGAGGAGCGTCTTGCCACATGTCACCACTGGGTCTGACTGAGCGCCACGAGGAGAGAGGCCCAAGCAAAACGCGCCCCGAGGAGCGTCTTGCCACATGTCAACAGTGTGTATGACTGAGGGCCTCGAGGAGAGAAGCCCAAGCAAGACGCGTCCCGAGAAGCGTCTTGCCACATGTCGGCACTCGGTCTGACTGAACGCCTCTAGGAGAGAAGCCCCAGCAAGACGCGCCCCGAGGAGCGTCTTGCCACATATCAACAATGGGGCTGACAGAGGGCCTCCAGGAGAGAGGCCCAAGCAAGACGCTCCCCGAGGAGTGTCTTGCCACTTGTCACCACTGGGTCTGACTGAGCGCCTCCAGGAGAGAGGCCCAAGCAAGACGCGCCCCGAGGAGCGTCATGCCACATGTCACTACTCAGTCTGACTGAGCGCCTCCAGGAGAGAGGCCCAAGCAAGACGCGCCCCGAGGAGCGTCTTACCACGTGTCAACACTGGGTCTGATTGAGGGCCTCCAGGAGAGAGGCCCAAGCAAGACGCGCCCCGAGGAGCGTCTTGCCACATGTCAACAATGGGTCTGAAAGAGGGCCTCCAGGAGAGAGGCCCAAGCAATACGCGCCCCGAGGAGCGTGTTGCCACATGTCACCACTGGCTCTGACTGAGCGCCTCCAGGAGAGAGGCCCAAGCAAGACGCGCCCCGAGGAGCGTCTTGCCACGTGTCACCACTGGGTCTGATTGAGCGCCTCCAGGAGAGAGGCCACAGCAAGATGCGCCCCGAGGAGCGTCTTGCCACATGTCAACAATGGGTCTGACAGAGGGCCTCCAGGAGAGAGGCCCAAGCAAGACGCTCCTCGGGGCGCGTCTTGTCACATGTCAACACTGGGTCTGACTGAGCGCCTCCAGGAGAGAAGGTCCAGCAAGACGCGCCCCGAGGAGCGTCTTGCCACATGTCAGCACTCGGTCTGACTGAGCGCCTCCAGGAGAGAGGCCCAAGCAAGATGCGCCCCGAGGAGCGTCTTGCCACATGTAAACAATGGGTCTGACTGAGGGCCTCCAGGAGAGAAGCCCAAGCAAGACGCGCCCCGAGGAGCGTCTTGCCACATGTCAACACTAGGTCTGACTGAGCACCTCCAGGAGAGAGGCCCAAGCAAGACGCGCCCCGAGGAGAGTCTTGCCACATGTCAACACTGGGTCTGACTGAGCACCTCCAGGAGAGAGGCCCAAGCAAGACGCGCCCCGAGGAGCGTCTTGCCACATGTCAACACTGGGTCTGACAGAGGGCCTCCAGGAGAGAGGCCCAAGCAAGACGCGCCCCGAGGAGCGTCTTGCCACATGTCAACAATGAGTCTGACTGAGGGCCTCCAGGAGAGAAGCCCAAGCAAGACGCGCCCCGAGGAGTGTCTTGCCACATGTCAGCACTCGGTCTAACTGAGCGCCTCCAGGAGAGAGGCCCAAGCAAGATGCGCCCCGTGGAGCGTCTTGCCACATGTCAACAATGGGTCTGACTGAGGGCCTCCAGGAGAGAAGCCCAAGCAAGACGCGCCCTGAGGAGCGTCTTGCTGCATGTCAGCACTCGGTCTGACTGAGCGCCTCCAGGAGAGAGGCCCAAGCAAGACGCGCCCCGAGGAGTGTCTTGCCACATATCAACAATGGGTCTGACTGAGGGCCTCCATGAGAGAAGCCCAAGCAAGACGCGCCCAGAGGAGCGTCTTGTCACGTGTCAACACTGGGTCTGACTGAGCGTCTCCAGGAGAGAGGCCCAAGCAAGACGCGCCCCGAGGAGTGTCTTGCCACATGTAAGCACTGGGTCTGACTGAGCGCCTCCAGGAGAGTGGCCCCAGCAAGACGCGCCCCGAGGAGCGTCTTGCCTTATGTCAGCACTCGGTCTGACTGAGCGCCTCCAGGAGAGAGGCTCAAGCAAGATGCGCCCCGAGGAGCGTCTTGCCACGTGTCAACAATGGGTCTGAGTGAGGGCCTCCAGGAGAGAAGCCTAAGCAAGACGCGCCCCGAGGAGCGTCTTGCCACATGTCAACAATGGGTCTGACTGAGATCCTCCAAGAGAGAAGCCCAAGCAAGATGCGCCCCGAGGAGCGTCTTGCACCATGTCAACACTGGGTTTGACTGAGCACCTCCAGGAGAGAGGCCCAAGCAAGACTCGCCCCGAGGAGCGTCTTGCCACATATCAACAATGGCTCTGACTGAGGGCATCCATGAGAGAAGCCCAAGCAAGACGCGCCCCGAGGAGCGTCTTGCCACATGTCAGCACTCGGTCTGACTGAGCGCCTCCAGGAGAGAGGCCCAAGCAAGACGCGCCCCGAGGAGCGTCTTGCCACATGTCACCACTGGGTCTGACTGAGCGCCTACAGGAGAGAGGCCGAAGAAAGACGCGCCCCGAGGAGCGTCTTGCCACATGTAAGCACTGGGTCTGACTGAGCGCCTCCAGGAGAGAGGCCCCAGCAAGACGCACCCTGAGGAGCGTCTTGCCTTATGTCAGCACTCGGTCTGACTGAGCGCCTCCAGGAGAGAGGCCCAAGCAAGACGCGCCCCGAGGAGCGTCTTGCCACATGTCAACAATGGGTCTGACTGAGGGCCTCCAGGAGAGAAGCCCAAGCAAGACGCGCCCCGGGGAGCGCCTTGCCACATGTCAACAATGGGTCTGACTGAGGGCCTCCAAGAGAGAAGCCCAAGCAAGACGCGCCCCGAGGAGCGTCTTGCACCATGTCAACACTGGGTCTGACTGAGCACCTCCAGGAGAGAGGCCCAAGCAAGACTCGCCCCGAGGAGCGTCTTGCCACATATCAACAATGGGTCTGACTGAGGGCCTCCATGAGAGAAGCCCAAGCAAGACGCGCCCCGAGGAGCGTCTTGCCACATGTCAGCACTCGGTCTGACTGAGCGCCTCCAGGAGAGAGGCCCAAGCAAGACGCGCCCCGAGGAGCGTCTTGCCACATATCAACAATGGGTCTGACTGAGGGCCTCCATGAGAGAAGCCCAAGCAAGACGCGCCCCGAGGAGCGTCTTGTCACATGTCACCACTGGGTCTGACTGAGCGCCTCCAGGAGAGAGGCCCAAGCAAGATGCGCCCCGAGGAGCGTCTTGCCACATGTCACCACTGGGTCTGACTGAGCGCCTACAGGAGAGAGGCCGAAGAAAGACGCGCCCCGAGGAGCGTCTTGCCACATGTAAGCACTGGGTCTGACTGAGCGCCTCCAGGAGAGAGGCCCCAGCAAGACGCACCCCGAGGAGCGTCTTGCCTTATGTCAGCACTCGGTCTGACTGAGCGCCTCCAGGAGAGAGGCCCAAGCAAGACGCGCCCCGAGGAGCGTCTTGCCACATGTCAACAATGGGTCTGACTGAGGGCCTCCAGGAGAGAAGCCCAAGCAAGACGCGCCCCGGGGAGCGTCTTGCCACATGTCAACAATGGGTCTGACTGAGGGCCTCCAAGAGAGAAGCCCAAGCAAGACGCGCCCCGAGGAGCGTCTTGCACCATGTCAACACTGGGTCTGACTGAGCACCTCCAGGAGAGAGGCCCAAGCAAGACTCGCCCCGAGGAGCGTCTTGCCACATATCAACAATGGGTCTGACTGAGGGCCTCCATGAGAGAAGCCCAAGCAAGACGCGCCCCGAGGAGCGTCTTGCCACATGTCAGCACTCGGTCTGACTGAGCGCCTCCAGGAGAGAGGCCCAAGCAAGACGCGCCCCGAGGAGCGTCTTGCCACATATCAACAATGGGTCTGACTGAGGGCCTCCATGAGAGAAGCCCAAGCAAGACGCGCCCCGAGGAGCGTCTTGTCACATGTCACCACTGGGTCTGACTGAGCGCCTCCAGGAGAGAGGCCCAAGCAAGATGCGCCCCGAGGAGCGTCTTGCCACATGTCACCACTGGGTCTGACTGAGCGCCACAAGGAGAGAAGCCCAAGCAAGACGCGTCCCGAGAAGCGTCTTGCCACATATCAACAATGGGGCTGACAGAGGGCCTCCAGGAGAGAGGCCCAAGCAAGACGCTCCCCGAGGAGTGTCTTGCCACTTGTCACCACTGGGTCTGACTGAGCGCCTCCAGGAGAGAGGCCCAAGCAAGATGCGCCCCGAGGAGCGTCTTGCCACATGTCAACAATGAGTCTGACTGAGGGCCTCGAGGAGAGAAGCCCAAGCAAGACGCGTCCCGAGAAGCGTCTTGCCACATGTCGGCACTCGGTCTGACTGAACGCCTCTAGGAGAGAAGCCCCAGCAAGACGCGCCCCGAGGAGCGTCTTGCCACATATCAACAATGGGGCTGACAGAGGGCCTCCAGGAGAGAGGCCCAAGCAAGACGCTCCCCGAGGAGTGTCTTGCCACTTGTCACCACTGGGTCTGACTGAGCGCCTCCAGGAGAGAGGCCCAAGCAAGACGTGCCCCGAGGAGCGTCATGCCACATGTCACTACTCAGTCTGACTGAGCGCCTCCAGGAGAGAGGCCCAAGCAAGACGCGCCCCGAGGAGCGTCTTACCACGTGTCAACACTGGGTCTGATTGAGGGCCTCCAGGAGAGAGGCCCAAGCAAGACGCGCCCCGAGGAGCGTCTTGCCACATGTCAACAATGGGTCTGAAAGAGGGCCTCCAGGAGAGAGGCCCAAGCAATACGCGCCCCGAGGAGCGTGTTGCCACATGTCACCACTGGCTCTGACTGAGCGCCTCCAGGAGAGAGGCCCAAGCAAGACGCGCCCCGAGGAGCGTCTTGCCACGTGTCACCACTGGGTCTGATTGAGCGCCTCCAGGAGAGAGGCCACAGCAAGACGCGCCCCGAGGAGCATCTTGCCTTATGTCAGCACTCGGTCTGACTGAACGCCTCCAGGAGAGAGGCCCAAGCAAGACGCGCCCCGAGGAGCGTCTTGCCACATGTCAACAATGGGTCTGACAGAGGGCCTCCAGGAGAGAGGCCCAAGCAAGACGCTCCTCGGTGCGCGTCTTGTCACATGTCAACACTGGGTCTGACTGAGCGCCTCCAGGAGAGAAGGTCCAGCAAGACGCGCCCCGAGGAGCGTCTTGCCACATGTCAGCACTCGGTCTGACTGAGCGCCTCCAGGAGAGAGGCCCAAGCAAGATGCGCCCCGAGGAGCGTCTTGCCACATGTCAACAATGGGTCTGACTGAGGGCCTCCAGGAGAGAAGCCCAAGCAAGACGCGCCCCGAGGAGCGTCTTGCCACATGTCAACACTAGGTCTGACTGAGCACCTCCAGGAGAGAGGCCCAAGCAAGACGCGCCCCGAGGAGAGTCTTGCCACATGTCAACACTGGGTCTGACTGAGCACCTCCAGGAGAGAGGCCCAAGCAAGACGCGCCCCGAGGAGCGTCTTGCCACATGTCAACACTGGGTCTGACAGAGGGCCTCCAGGAGAGAGGCCCAAGCAAGACGCGCCCCGAGGAGCGTCTTGCCACATGTCAACAATGAGTCTGACTGAGGGCCTCCAGGAGAGAAGCCCAAGCAAGACGCGCCCCGAGGAGTGTCTTGCCACATGTCAGCACTCGGTCTAACTGAGCGCCTCCAGGAGAGAGGCCCAAGCAAGATGCGCCCCGTGGAGCGTCTTGCCACATGTCAACAATGGGTCTGACTGAGGGCCTCCAGGAGAGAAGCCCAAACAAGACGCGCCCCGAGGAGCGTCTTGCCACATGTCAGCACTCTGTCTGTCTGTGCGCCTCCAGGAGAGAGGCCCAAGCAAGACGCGCCCCGAGGAGCGTCTTGCCACATGTCAACAATGAGTCTGACTGAGGGCCTCCAGGAGAGAAGCCCAAGCAAGACGCGCCCCGAGGAGCGTCTTGCCACATGTCAGCACTCGGTCTGACTGAACGCCTCCAGGAGAAAAGCCCCAGCAAGACGCGCCCCGAGGAGCGTCTTGTCACATGTCAACACTGGGTCTGACTTGAGCGCCTCCAGGAGAGAAGCCCCAGCAAGACGCGCCCCGAGGAGCGTCTGGCCACATGTCAGCACTCTGTCTGACTGTGCGCCTCCAGGAGAGAGGCCCCAAGCAAGACGCGCCCCGAGGAGCGTCTTGCCACGTGTCAACACTGGGTCTGACTGAGCGTCTCCAGGAGAGAGGCCCAAGCAAGACGCGCCCCGAGGAGCGTCTTGCCACATGTCACCACTGGGTCTGACTGAGCGCCTCCAGGAGAGAGGCCCAAGCAAGACGCGCCCCGAGGAGCGTCTTGCCACATGTAAGCACTGGGTCTGACTGAGCGCCTCCAGGAGAGAAGCCCCAGCAAGACGCGCCCCGAGGAGCATCTTACCACATGTCAGCACTCGGTCTGACTGAACGCCTCCAGGAGAGAAGCCCAAGCAAGACGCGCCCCGAGGAGCTCCTTGCCACATGTCAGCACTCGGTCTGACTGAACGCCTCCAGGAGAGAAGCCCCAGCAAGACACACCCCGAGGAGCGTCTTGCCACATGTAAGCACTGGGTCTGACTGAGCGCCTCCAGGAGAGAGGCCCCAGCAAGACGCGCCCCGAGGAGCGTCTTGCCTTATGTCAGCACTCGGTCTGACTGAGCGCCTCCAGGAGATAGGCCCAAGCAAGACGCGCCCCGAGGAGCGTCTTGCCACATGTCAACAATGGGTCTGACTGAGGGCCTCCAGGAGAGAAGCCCAAGCAAGACGCACCCCGAGGAGCGTCTTGCCACATGTCAACAATGGGTCTGACTGAGGGCCTCCAAGAGAGAAGCCCAAGCAAGACGCGCCCCGAGGAGCGTCTTGCACCATGTCAACACTGGGTCTGACTGAGCACCTCCAGGAGAGAGGCCCAAGCAAGACTCGCCCAGAGGAGCGTCTTGACACATGTCAACACTGGGGCTGACAGAGGGCCTCCAGGAGAGAGGCCCAAGCAAGATGCGCCCCGAGGAGCGTCTTGCCACATGTAAACAATGGGTCTGACTGAGGGCCTCCAGGAGAGAAGCCCAAGCAAGACGCGCCCCGAGGAGCGTCTTGCCACATGTCAGCACTCGGTCTGACTGAACGCCTCCAGGAGAAAAGCCCCAGCAAGACGCGCCCCGAGGAGCGTCTTGTCACATGTCAACACTGGGTCTGACTGAGCGCCTCCAGGAGAGAAGCCCCAGCAAGACGCGCCCCGAGGAGCGTCTGGCCACATGTCAGCACTCTGTCTGACTGTGCGCCTCCAGGAGAGAGGCCCCAAGCAAGACGCGCCCCGAGGAGCGTCTTGCCACGTGTCAACACTGGGTCTGACTGAGCGTCTCCAGGAGAGAGGCCCAAGCAAGACGCGCCCCGAGGAGCGTCTTGCCACATGTCACCACTGGGTCTGACTGAGCGCCTCCAGGAGAGAGGCCCAAGCAAGACGCGCCCCGAGGAGCGTCTTGCCACATGTAAGCACTGGGTCTGACTGAGCGCCTCCAGGAGAGAAGCCCCAGCAAGACGCGCCCCGAGGAGCATCTTACCACATGTCAGCACTCGGTCTGACTGAACGCCTCCAGGAGAGAAGCCCAAGCAAGACGCGCCCCGAGGAGCTCCTTGCCACATGTCAGCACTCGGTCTGACTGAACGCCTCCAGGAGAGAAGCCCCAGCAAGACAGACCCCGAGGAGCGTCTTGCCACATGTAAGCACTGGGTCTGACTGAGCGCCTCCAGGAGAGAGGCCCCAGCAAGACGCGCCCCGAGGAGCGTCTTGCCTTATGTCAGCACTCGGTCTGACTGAGCGCCTCCAGGAGATAGGCCCAAGCAAGACGCGCCCCGAGGAGCGTCTTGCCACATGTCAACAATGGGTCTGACTGAGGGCCTCCAGGAGAGAAGCCCAAGCAAGACGCACCCCGAGGAGCGTCTTGCCACATGTCAACAATGGGTCTGACTGAGGGCCTCCAAGAGAGAAGCCCAAGCAAGACGCGCCCCGAGGAGCGTCTTGCACCATGTCAACACTGGGTCTGACTGAGCACCTCCAGGAGAGAGGCCCAAGCAAGACTCGCCCAGAGGAGCGTCTTGACACATGTCAACACTGGGGCTGACAGAGGGCCTCCAGGAGAGAGGCCCAAGCAAGATGCGCCCCGAGGAGCGTCTTGCCACATGTAAACAATGGGTCTGACTGAGGGCCTCCAGGAGAGAAGCCCAAGCAAGACGCGCCCCGAGGAGCGTCTTGCCACATGTCAGCACTCGGTCTGACTGTGCGCCTCCAGGAGAGAGGCCCCAAGCAAGACGCGCCCCGAGGAGCATCTTGCCACATGTCAACAATGAGTCTGACTGAGGGCCTCCAGGAGAGAAGCCCAAGCAAGACGCGCCCCGAGGAGCGTCTTGCCACATGTCAGCACTCGGTCTGACTGAACGCCTCCAGGAGAGAAGCCCCAGCAAGACGCGCCCCGAGGAGCGTCTTGCCACATGTCAGCACTCGGTCTGACTGAGCTCCTCCAGGAATGAGGCCCAAGCAAGACGCGCCCCGAGGAGCGTCTTGCCACATATCAACAATGGAACTGACTGAGGGCCTCCATGAGAGAAGCCCAAGCAAGACGCGCCCCGAGGAGCGTCTTGTCACATGTCACCACTGGGTCTGACTGAGCGCCTCCAGGAGAGAGGCCCAAGCAAGACGCGCCCCGAGGAGCGTCTTGCCACATGTCACCACTGGGTCTGACTGAGCGCCTCCAGGAGAGAGGCCCAAGCAAGACGCGCCCCGAGGAGCGTCTTGCCACATGTCAACAATGAGTCTGACTGAGGGCCTCCAGGAGAGAAGCCCAAGCAAGACGCGTCCCGAGGAGCGTCTTGCCACATGTCAGCACTCGGTCTGACTGAACGCCTCCAGGAGAGAAGCCCCAGCAAGACGCGGCCCGAGGAGCGTCTTGCCACATGTCAACAATGGGTCTGACTGAGGGCCTCCAGGAGAGAAGCCCAAGCAAGATGCGCCCAAAGGAGCATCTTGCCACATGTAAACAATGGGTCTGACTGAGGGCCTCCAGGAGAGAAGCCCAAGCAAGACGCGCCCCGAGGAGCGTCTTGCCACATGTCAGCACTCGGTCTGACTGAGCGCCTCCAGGAGAGAGGCCCAAGCAAGACAAGCCCCGAGGAGCGTCTTGCCACATATCAGCGATGGGTCTGACTGAGGGCCTCCATGAGAGAAGCCCAAGCAAGACGCGCCCCGAGGAGCGTCTTACCACATGTCAGCACTCGGTCTGACTGAAGGCCTCCAGGAGAGAAGCCCAAGCAAGACGCGCCCCGAGGAGCGTCTTGCCACATGTCAGCACTCGGTCTGACTGAACGCCTCCAGGAGAGAAGCCCCAGCAAGACACGCCCCGAGGAGCGTCTTGCCACCTGTAAGCACTGGGTCTGACTGAGCGCCTCCAGGAGAGAGGCCCAGCAAGAAGCGCCCCGAGGAGCGTCTTGCCTTATGTCAGCACTCGGTCTGACTGAGCGCCTCCAGGAGAGAGGCCCAAGCAAGACGCGCCCCGAGGAGCGTCTTGCCACATGTCAACAATGGGTCTGACTGAGGGCCTCCAGGAGAGAAGCCCAAGCAAGACGCGCCCCGAGGAGCGTCTTGCCACATGTCAGCACTCGGTCTGACTGAGCGACTCCAGGAGAGAGGCCCAAGCAAGACGCACCCCGAGGAGCGTCTTGACACATGTCAACACTGGGGCTGACAGAGGGCCTCCAGGAGAGAGGCCCAAGCAAGATGCGCCCCGAGGAGCGTCTTGCCACATGTCAACAATGGGTCTGACTGAGGGCCTCCAGGAGAGAAGCCCAAGCAAGACGCGCCCCGAGGAGGGTCTTGCCACATGTCAGCACTCGGTCTGACTGAGCGCCTCCAGGAGAGAGGCCCAAGCAAGACGCGCCCCGAGGAGCGTCTTGCCACATATCAACAATGGGTCTGACTGAGGGCCTCCATGAGAGAAGCCCAAGCAAGACGCGCCCCGAGGAGCGTCTTGTCACTTGTCAACACTGGGTCTGACTGAGCGTCTCCAGGAGAGAGGCCCAAGCAAGACGCGCCCCGAGGAGCATCTTGCCACATGTCACCACTGGGTCTGACTGAGCGCCTCCAGGAGAGAGGCCCAAGCAAGACGCGCCCCGAGGAGCGTCTTGCCACATGTAAGCACTGGGTCTGACTGAGCGCCTCCAGGAGAGAGGCCCCAGCAAGACGCGCCCCGAGGAGCGTCTTGCCACATGTCAACAATGGGTCTGACTGAGGGCCTCCAGGAGAGAAGCCCAAGCAAGACGCGCCCCGAGGAGCGTCTTGCCACATGTCAACAATGGGTCTGACTGAGGGCCTCCAAGAGAGAAGCCCAAGCAAGACGCGCCCCGAGGAGCGTCTTGCACCATGTCAACACTGGGTCTGACTGAGCACCTCCAGGGGAGAGGCCCAAGCAAGACTCGCCCCGAGGAGCGTCTTGCCACATATCAACAATGGGTCTGACTGAGGGCCTCCATGAGAGAAGCCCAAGCAAGACGCGCCCGTGGAGCGTCTTGTCACGTGTCAACACTGGTTCTGACTGAGCGTCTCCAGGAGAGAGGCCCAAGCAAGACGCGCCCCGAGGAGCGTCTTGCCACATGTCACCACTGGGTCTGACTGAGGGCCTCCAGGAGAGAGGCCCAAGCAAGACGCGCCCCGAGGAGCGTCTTGCCAGATGTAAGCACTGGGTCTGACTGAGCGCCTCCAGGAGAGAAGCCCCAGCAAGACGCGCCCCGAGGAGCGTCTTACCACATGTCAGCACTAGGTCTGACTGAACGCCTCCAGGAGAGAAGCCCAAGCAAGACGCGCCCCGAGGAGCTTCTTGCCACATGTCAGCACTCGGTCTGACTGAACGCCTCCAGGAGAGAAGCCCCAGCAAGACACACCCCGAGGAGCATCTTGCCACATGTAAGCACTGGGTCTGACTGAGCGCCTCCAGGAGAGAGGCGCCAGCAAGACGCGCCCCGAGGAGCGTCTTGCCTTATGTCAGCACTCGGTCTGACTGAGCGCCTCCAGGAGATAGGCCCAAGCAAGACGCGCCCCGAGGAGCGTCTTGCCACATGTCAACAATGGGTCTGACTGAGGGCCTCCAGGAGAGAAGCCCAAGCAAGACCCACCCCGAGGAGCGTCTTGCCACATGTCAACAATGGGTCTGACTGAGCACCTCCAGGAGAGAGGCCCAAGCAAGACTCGCCCAGAGGAGCGTCTTGACACATGTCAACACTGGGGCTGACAGAGGGCCTCCAGGAGAGAGGCCCAAGCAAGATGCGCCCCGAGGAGCGTCTTGCCACATGTAAACAATGGGTCTGACTGAGGGCCTCCAGGAGAGAAGCCCAAGCAAGACGCGCCCCGAGGAGCGTCTTGCCACATGTCAGCACTCGGTCTGACTGAGCGCCTCCAGGAGAGAGGCCCCAGCAAGACGCGCCCCGAGGAGCGTCTGGCCACCAGTCAGCACTCTGTCTGACTGTGCGCCTCCAGGAGAGAGGCCCCAAGCAAGACGCGCCCCGAGGAGCATCTTGCCACATGTCAACAATGAGTCTGACTGAGGGCCTCCAGGAGAGAAGCCCAAGCAAGACGCGCCCCGAGGAGCGTCTTGCCACATGTCAGCACTCGGTCTGACTGAACGCCTCCAGGAGAGAAGCCCCAGCAAGATGCGCCCCGAGGAGCGTCTTTCCACATGTCAGCACTCGGTCTGACTGAGCTCCTCCAGGAAAGAGGCCCAAGCAAGACGCGCCCCGAGGAGCGTCTTGCCACATATCAACAATGGATCTGACTGAGGGCCTCCATGAGAGAAGCCCAAGCAAGACGCGCCCCGAGGAGCGTCTTGTCACATGTCACCACTGGGTCTGACTGAGCGCCTCCAGGAGAGAGGCCCAAGCAAGACGCGCCCCGAGGAGCGTCTTGCCACATGTCACCACTGGGTCTGACTGAGCGCCTCCAGGAGAGAGGCCCAAGCAAGACGCGCCCCGAGGAGCGTCTTGCCACATGTCAACAATGAGTCTGACTGAGGGCCTCCAGGAGAGAAGCCCAAGCAAGACGCGTCCCGAGGAGCTTCTTGCCACATGTCAGCACTCGGTCTGACTGAACGCCTCCAGGAGAGAAGCCCCAGCAAGACGCGCCCCGAGGAGCGTCTTGCCACATGTCAACAATGGGTCTGACTGAGGGCCTCCAGGAGAGAAGCCCAAGCAAGATGCGCCCAAAGGAGCGTCTTGCCACATGTAAACAATGGGTCTGACTGAGGGCCTCCAGGAGAGAAGCCCAAGCAAGACGCGCCCCGAGGAGCGTCTTGCCACATGTCAGCACTCGGTCTGACTGAGCGCCTCCAGGAGAGAGGCCCAAGCAAGACGCGCCCCGAGGAGCGTCTTGCCACATATCAGCAATGGGTCTGACTGAGGGCCTCCATGAGAGAAGCCCAAGCAAGACGCGCCCCGAGGAGCGTCTTGCCACATGTCACCAGTGGGTCTGACTGAGCGCCTCCAGGAGAGAGGCCCAAGCAAGACGCGCCCCGAGGAGCGTCTTGCCACGTGTCAACACTGGGTCTGACTGAGCGTCTCCAGGAGAGAGGCCCAAGCAAGACGCGCCCCGAGGAGAATCTTGCCACATATCAACAATGGGTCTGACTGAGGGCCTCCATGAGAGAAGCCCAAGCAAGACGCGCCCCCCGAGGAGCGTCTTGTCACGTGTCAACACTGGGTCTGACTGAGCGTCTCCAGGAGAGAGGCCCAAGCAAGACGCGCCCCGAGGAGCGTCTTGCCACATGTCACCACTGGGTCTGACTGAGCGCCTCCAGGAGAGAGGCCCAAGGAAGACGCGCCCCGAGGAGCGTCTTGCCACATGTAAGCACTGGGTCAGACTGGGCGCCTCCAGGAGAGAGGCCCCAGCAAGACGCGCCCCGAGGAGCGTCTTGCTTTATGTCAGCACTCGGTCTGACTGAGCGCCTCCAGGAGAGAGGCCCAAGCAAGATGCGCCCCGAGGAGCGTCTTGCCACATGTCAACAATGGGTCTGACTGAGCGCCTCCAGGAGAGAGGCCCAAGCAAGACGCGCCCCGAGGAGCGTCTTGCCACATGTCACCACTGGGTCTGACTGAGCGCCTCCAGGAGAGAGGCCCAAGCAAGACGCGCCCCGAGGAGCGTCTTGCCACATGTCAACAATGAGTCTGACTGAGGGCCTCCAGGAGAGAAGCCCAAGCAAGACGCGTCCCGAGGAGCTTCTTGCCACATGTCAGCACTCGGTCTGACTGAACGCCTCCAGGAGAGAAGCCCCAGCAAGACGCGCCCCGAGGAGCGTCTTGCCACATGTCAACAATGGGTCTGACTGAGGGCCTCCAGGAGAGAAGCCCAAGCAAGATGCGCCCAAAGGAGCGTCTTGCCACATGTAAACAATGGGTCTGACTGAGGGCCTCCAGGAGAGAAGCCCAAGCAAGACGCGCCCCGAGGAGCGTCTTGCCACATGTCAGCACTCGGTCTGACTGAGCGCCTCCAGGAGAGAGGCCCAAGCAAGACGCGCCCCGAGGAGCGTCTTGCCACATATCAGCAATGGGTCTGACTGAGGGCCTCCATGAGAGAAGCCCAAGCAAGACGCGCCCCGAGGAGCGTCTTGCCACATGTCACCAGTGGGTCTGACTGAGCGCCTCCAGGAGAGAGGCCCAAGCAAGACGCGCCCCGAGGAGCGTCTTGCCACGTGTCAACACTGGGTCTGACTGAGCGTCTCCAGGAGAGAGGCCCAAGCAAGACGCGCCCCGAGGAGAATCTTGCCACATATCAACAATGGGTCTGACTGAGGGCCTCCATGAGAGAAGCCCAAGCAAGACGCGCCCCGAGGAGCGTCTTGTCACGTGTCAACACTGGGTCTGACTGAGCGTCTCCAGGAGAGAGGCCCAAGCAAGACGCGCCCCGAGGAGCGTCTTGCCACATGTCACCACTGGGTCTGACTGAGCGCCTCCAGGAGAGAGGCCCAAGGAAGACGCGCCCCGAGGAGCGTCTTGCCACATGTAAGCACTGGGTCAGACTGGGCGCCTCCAGGAGAGAGGCCCCAGCAAGACGCGCCCCGAGGAGCGTCTTGCTTTATGTCAGCACTCGGTCTGACTGAGCGCCTCCAGGAGAGAGGCCCAAGCAAGATGCGCCCCGAGGAGCGTCTTGCCACATGTCAACAATGGGTCTGACTGAGGGCCTCCAGGAGAGAAGCCCAAGCAAGACGCGCCCCGAAGAGCGTCTTGCCACATGTCAACAATGGGTCTGACTGAGGGCCTCCAAGAGAGAAGCCCAAGCAAGACGCGCCCCGAGGAGCGTCTTGCACCATGTCAACACTGGGTCTGACTGAGCACCTCCAGGAGAGAGGCCCAAGCAAGACTCGCCCCGAGGAGCGTCTTGCCACATATCAACAATGGGTCTGACTGAGGGCCTCCATGAGAGAAGCCCAAGCAAGACGCGCCCCGAGGAGCGTCTTGCCACATGTCACCACTGGGTCTGACTGAGCGCCTCCAGGAGAGAGGCCCAAGCAAGACGCTCCCCGACGAGCGTCTTGCCACATGTAAGCACTGGTTCTGACTGAGCGCCTCCAGGAGAGAGGCCCCAGCAAGACGCGCCCCGAGGAGCGTCTTGCCTTATGTCAGCACTCGGTCTGACTGAGCGCCTCCAGGAGAGAGGCCCAAGCAAGACGCGCCCCGAGGAGCCTCTTGCCACATGTCAACAATGGGTCTGACTGAGGGCCTCCAGGAGAGAAGCCCAAGCAAGACGCGCCCCGGGGAGCGTCTTGCCACATGTCAACAATGGGTCTGACTGAGGGCCTCCAAGAGAGAAGCCCAAGCAAGACGCGCCCCGAGGAGCGTCTTGCACCATGTCAATACTGGGTCTGACTGAGCGCCTCCAGGAGAGAGGCCCAAGCAAGACGCGCCCCGAGGAGCGTCTTGCCACATATCAACAATGGGTCTGACTGAGGGCCTCCATGAGAGAAGCCCAAGCAAGACGCGCCCCGAGGAGCGTCTTGTCACATGTCACCACTGGGTCAGACTGAGCACCTCCAGGAGAGAGGCCCAAGCAAGATGCGCCCCGAGGAGCGTCTTGCCACATGTCACCACTGGGTCTGACTGAGGGCCACCAGGAGAGAGGCCCAAGCAAAACGCGCCCCGAGGAGCGTCTTGCCACATGTCAACAATGAGTCTGACTGAGGGCCTCGAGGAGAGAAGCCCAAGCAAGACGCGTCCTGAGAAGCGTCTTGCCACATGTCGGCACTCGGTCTGACTGAACGCCTCTAGGAGAGAAGCCCCAGCAAGACGCGCCCCGAGGAGCGTCTTGCCACGTATCAACAATGGGGCTGACAGAGGGCCTCCAGGAGAGAGGCCCAAGCAATACGCGCCCCGAGGAGCGTGTTGCCACATGTCACCACTGGGTCTGACTGAGCGCCTCCAGGAGAGAGGCCCAAGCAAGACGCGCCCCGAGGAGCGTCTTGCCACGTGTCACCACTGGGTCTGATTGAGCGCCTCCAGGAGAGAGGCCACAGCAAGACGCGCCCCGAGGAGCATCTTGCCTTATGTCAGCACTCGGTCTGACTGAACGCCTCCAGGAGAGAGGCCCAAGCAAGACGCGCCCCGAGGAGCGTCTTGCCACATGTCAACAATGGGTCTGACAGAGGGCCTCCAGGAGAGAGGCCCAAGCAAGACGCTCCTTGGGGCGCGTCTTGTCACATGTCAACACTGGGTCTGACTGAGCGCCTCCAGGAGAGAAAGTCCAGCAAAACGCACCCCGAGGAGCGTCTTGCCACATGTCAGCACTCGGTCTGACTGAGCGCCTCCAGGAGAGAGGCCCAAGCAAGATGTGCCCCGAGGAGCGTCTTGCCACATGTAAACAATGGGTCTGACTGAGGGCCTCCAGGAGAGAAGCCCAAGCAAGACGCGCCCCGAGGAGCGTCTTGCCACATGTCAGCACTCGGTCTGACTGAGCGCCTCCAGGAGAGAGGCCCAAGAAAGACGCACCCCAAGGAGCGTCTTGCCACATGTCAACAATGGGTCTGACTGAGGGCCTCCAGGAGAGAAGCCCAAGCAAGACGCGCCCCGAGGAGTGTCTTGCCACATGTCAACACTGGGTCTGACTGAGCACCTCCAGGAGAGAGGCCCAAGCAAGACGCGCCCCGAGGAGAGTCTTGCCACATGTCAACACTGGGTCTGACTGAGCACCTCCAGGAGAGAGGCCCAAGCAAGACGCGCCCCGAGGAGCGTCTTGCCACATGTCAACACTGGGTCTGACAGAGGGCCTCCAGGAGAGAGGCCCAAGCAAGACGCGCCCCGAGGAGCGTCTTGCCACATGTCAACAATTAGTCTGACTGAGGGCCTCCAGGAGAGAAGCCCAAGCAAGACGCGCCCCGATCAGTGTCTTGCCACATGTCAGCACTCGGTCTGACTGAGCGCCTCCAGGAGAGAGGCCCAAGCAAGATGCGCCTCGAGGAGCGTCTTGCCACATGTCAACAATGGGTCTGACTGAGGGCCTCCAGGAGAGAAGCCCAAGCAAGACGCGCCCTGAGGAGCGTCTTGCTGCATATCAGCACTCGGTCTGACTGAGCGCCTCCAGGAGAGAGGCCCAAGCAAGACGCGCCCCGAGGAGCGTCTTGCCACATGTCAACAATGGGTCTGAATTTAGGGCCTCCAGGAGAGAAGCCCAAGCAAGACGCGCCCCGAGGAGCGTCTTGCCACATGTCAGCACTCTGTCTGTCTGTGCGCCTCCAGGAGAGAGGCCCAAGCAAGACGCGCCCCGAGGAGCGTCTTGCCACATGTCAACAACGAGTCTGACTGAGGGCCTCCAGGAGAGAAGCCCAAGCAAGACGCGCCCCGAGGAGCGTCTTGCCACATGTCAGCACTCGGTCTGAATGAACGCCTCCAGGAGAGAAGCCCCAGCAAGACGCGCCCCGAGGAGCGTCTTGTCACATGTCAACACTGGGTCTGACTGAGCGCCTCCAGGAGAGAAGCCCCAGCAAGACGCGCCCCGAGGAGCGTCTGGCCACATGTCAGCACTCTGTCTGACTGTGCGCCTCCAGGAGAGAGGCCCCAAGCAAGACGCGCCCCGAGGAGCGTCTTGCCACGTGTCAACACTGGGTCTGACTGAGCGTCTCCAGGAGAGAGGCCCAAGCAAGACGCGCCCCGAGGAGCGTCTTGCCACATGTCACCACTGGGTCTGACTGAGCGCCTCCAGGAGAGAGGCCCAAGCAAGACGCGCCCCGAGGAGCGTGTTGCCACATGTAAGCACTGGGTCTGACTGAGCGCCTCCAGGAGAGAAGCCCCAGCAAGACGCGCCCCGAGGAGCGTCTTACCACATGTCAGCACTCGGTCTGACTGAACGCCTCCAGGAGAGAAGCCCAAGCAAGACGCGCCCCGAGGAGCTCCTTGCCACATGTCAGCACTCGGTCTGACTGAACGCCTCCAGGAGAGAAGCCCCAGCAAGACACACCCCGAGGAGCGTCTTGCCACATGTAAGCACTGGGTCTGACTGAGCGCCTCCAGGAGAGAGGCCCCAGCAAGACGCGCCCCGAGGAGCGTCTTGCCTTATGTCAGCACTCGGTCTGACTGAGCGCCTCCAGGAGATAGGCCCAAGCAAGACGCGCCCCGAGGAGCGTCTTGCCACATGTCAACAATGGGTCTGACTGAGGGCCTCCAGGAGAGAAGCCCAAGCAAGACTCACCCCGAGGAGCGTCTTGCCACATGTCAACAATGGGTCTGACTGAGGGCCTCCAAGAGAGAAGCCCAAGCAAGACGCGCCCCGAGGAGCGTCTTGCACCATGTCAACACTGGGTCTGACTGAGCACCTCCAGGAGAGAGGCCCAAGCAAGACTCGCCCCGAGGAGCGTCTTGACACATGTCAACACTGGGGCTGACAGAGGGCCTCCAGGAGAGAGGCCCAAGCAAGATGTGCCCCGAGGAGCGTCTTGCCACATGTAAACAATGGGTCTGACTGAGGGCCTCCAGGAGAGAAGCCCAAGCAAGACGCGCCCCGAGGAGCGTCTTGCCACATGTCAGCACTCGGTCTGACTGAGCGCCTCCAGGAGAGAGGCCCCAGCAAGACGCGCCCCGAGGAGCGTCTGGCCACCAGTCAGCACTCCGTCTGACTGTGCGCCTCCAGGAGAGAGGCCCCAAGCAAGACGCGCCCCGAGGAGCATCTTGCCACATGTCAACAAGAGTCTGACTGAGGGCCTCCAGGAGAGAAGCCCAAGCAAGACGCGCCCCGAGGAGCGTCTTGCCACATGTCAGCACTCGGTCTTACTGAACGCCTCCAGGAGAGAAGCCCCAGCAAGACGCGCCCCGAGGAGCGTCTTGCCACATGTCAGCACTCGGTCTGACTGAGCTCCTCCAGGAGAGAGGCCCAAGCAATACGCGCCCCGAGGAGCGTGTTGCCACATGTCACCACTGGGTCTGACTGAGCGCCTCCAGGAGAGAGGCCCAAGCAAGACGCGCCCCGAGGAGCGTCTTGCCACGTGTCACCACTGGGTCTGATTGAGCGCCTCCAGGAGAGAGGCCACAGCAAGACGCGCCCCGAGGAGCATCTTGCCTTATGTCAGCACTCGGTCTGACTGAACGCCTCCAGGAGAGAGGCCCAAGCAAGACGCGCCCCGAGGAGCGTCTTGCCACATGTCAACAATGGGTCTGACAGAGGGCCTCCAGGAGAGAGGCCCAAGCAAGACGCTCCTTGGGGCGCGTCTTGTCACATGTCAACACTGGGTCTGACTGAGCGCCTCCAGGAGAGAAAGTCCAGCAAAACGCACCCCGAGGAGCGTCTTGCCACATGTCAGCACTCGGTCTGACTGAGCGCCTCCAGGAGAGAGGCCCAAGCAAGATGTGCCCCGAGGAGCGTCTTGCCACATGTAAACAATGGGTCTGACTGAGGGCCTCCAGGAGAGAAGCCCAAGCAAGACGCGCCCCGAGGAGCGTCTTGCCAAATGTCAGCACTCGGTCTGACTGAGCGCCTCCAGGAGAGAGGCCCAAGAAAGACGCACCCCAAGGAGCGTCTTGCCACATGTCAACAATGGGTCTGACTGAGGGCCTCCAGGAGAGAAGCCCAAGCAAGACGCGCCCCGAGGAGTGTCTTGCCACATGTCAACACTGGGTCTGACTGAGCACCTCCAGGAGAGAGGCCCAAGCAAGACGCGCCCCGAGGAGAGTCTTGCCACATGTCAACACTGGGTCTGACTGAGCACCTCCAGGAGAGAGGCCCAAGCAAGACGCGCCCCGAGGAGCGTCTTGCCACATGTCAACACTGGGTCTGACAGAGGGCCTCCAGGAGAGAGGCCCAAGCAAGACGCGCCCCGAGGAGCGTCTTGCCACATGTCAACAATTAGTCTGACTGAGGGCCTCCAGGAGAGAAGCCCAAGCAAGACGCGCCCCGATCAGTGTCTTGCCACATGTCAGCACTCGGTCTGACTGAGCGCCTCCAGGAGAGAGGCCCAAGCAAGATGCGCCTCGAGGAGCGTCTTGCCACATGTCAACAATGGGTCTGACTGAGGGCCTCCAGGAGAGAAGCCCAAGCAAGACGCGCCCTGAGGAGCGTCTTGCTGCATATCAGCACTCGGTCTGACTGAGCGCCTCCAGGAGAGAGGCCCAAGCAAGACGCGCCCCGAGGAGCGTCTTGCCACATGTCAACAATGGGTCTGAATTTAGGGCCTCCAGGAGAGAAGCCCAAGCAAGACGCGCCCCGAGGAGCGTCTTGCCACATGTCAGCACTCTGTCTGTCTGTGCGCCTCCAGGAGAGAGGCCCAAGCAAGACGCGCCCCGAGGAGCGTCTTGCCACATGTCAACAACGAGTCTGACTGAGGGCCTCCAGGAGAGAAGCCCAAGCAAGACGCGCCCCGAGGAGCGTCTTGCCACATGTCAGCACTCGGTCTGAATGAACGCCTCCAGGAGAGAAGCCCCAGCAAGACGCGCCCCGAGGAGCGTCTTGTCACATGTCAACACTGGGTCTGACTGAGCGCCTCCAGGAGAGAAGCCCCAGCAAGACGCGCCCCGAGGAGCGTCTGGCCACATGTCAGCACTCTGTCTGACTGTGCGCCTCCAGGAGAGAGGCCCCAAGCAAGACGCGCCCCGAGGAGCGTCTTGCCACGTGTCAACACTGGGTCTGACTGAGCGTCTCCAGGAGAGAGGCCCAAGCAAGACGCGCCCCGAGGAGCGTCTTGCCACATGTCACCACTGGGTCTGACTGAGCGCCTCCAGGAGAGAGGCCCAAGCAAGACGCGCCCCGAGGAGCGTGTTGCCACATGTAAGCACTGGGTCTGACTGAGCGCCTCCAGGAGAGAAGCCCCAGCAAGACGCGCCCCGAGGAGCGTCTTACCACATGTCAGCACTCGGTCTGACTGAACGCCTCCAGGAGAGAAGCCCAAGCAAGACGCGCCCCGAGGAGCTCCTTGCCACATGTCAGCACTCGGTCTGACTGAACGCCTCCAGGAGAGAAGCCCCAGCAAGACACACCCCGAGGAGCGTCTTGCCACATGTAAGCACTGGGTCTGACTGAGCGCCTCCAGGAGAGAGGCCCCAGCAAGACGCGCCCCGAGGAGCGTCTTGCCTTATG
This sequence comes from Nothobranchius furzeri, assembly GCF_043380555.1. Classification (NCBI taxonomy): domain Eukaryota; kingdom Metazoa; phylum Chordata; class Actinopteri; order Cyprinodontiformes; family Nothobranchiidae; genus Nothobranchius; species Nothobranchius furzeri. The sequence goes on from NC_091753.1 coordinate 7,096,055, forward strand.
TCAGCACTCGGTCTGACTGAGCGCCTCCAGGAGATAGGCCCAAGCAAGACGCGCCCCGAGGAGCGTCTTGCCACATGTCAACAATGGGTCTGACTGAGGGCCTCCAGGAGAGAAGCCCAAGCAAGACTCACCCCGAGGAGCGTCTTGCCACATGTCAACAATGGGTCTGACTGAGGGCCTCCAAGAGAGAAGCCCAAGCAAGACGCGCCCCGAGGAGCGTCTTGCACCATGTCAACACTGGGTCTGACTGAGCACCTCCAGGAGAGAGGCCCAAGCAAGACTCGCCCCGAGGAGCGTCTTGACACATGTCAACACTGGGGCTGACAGAGGGCCTCCAGGAGAGAGGCCCAAGCAAGATGTGCCCCGAGGAGCGTCTTGCCACATGTAAACAATGGGTCTGACTGAGGGCCTCCAGGAGAGAAGCCCAAGCAAGACGCGCCCCGAGGAGCGTCTTGCCACATGTCAGCACTCGGTCTGACTGAGCGCCTCCAGGAGAGAGGCCCCAGCAAGACGCGCCCCGAGGAGCGTCTGGCCACCAGTCAGCACTCCGTCTGACTGTGCGCCTCCAGGAGAGAGGCCCCAAGCAAGACGCGCCCCGAGGAGCATCTTGCCACATGTCAACAAGAGTCTGACTGAGGGCCTCCAGGAGAGAAGCCCAAGCAAGACGCGCCCCGAGGAGCGTCTTGCCACATGTCAGCACTCGGTCTTACTGAACGCCTCCAGGAGAGAAGCCCCAGCAAGACGCGCCCCGAGGAGCGTCTTGCCACATGTCAGCACTCGGTCTGACTGAGCTCCTCCAGGAGAGAGGCCCAAGCAAGACGCGCCCCGAGGAGCGTCTTGCCACATATCAACAATGGATCTGACTGAGGGCCTCCAGGAGAGAAGCCCAAGCAAGACGCGCCCCGAGGAGCGTCTTGCCACATGTCAGCACTCGGTCTTACTGAACGCCTCCAGGAGAGAAGCCCCAGCAAGACGCGCCCCGAGGAGCGTCTTGCCACATGTCAGCACTCGGTCTGACTGAGCTCCTCCAGGAGAGAGGCCCAAGCAAGACGCGCCCCGAGGAGCGTCTTGCCACATATCAACAATGGATCTGACTGAGGGCCTCCATGAGAGAAGCCCAAGCAAGACGCGCCCCGAGGAGCGTCTTGTCACATGTCACCACTGGGTCTGACTGAGCGCCTCCAGGAGAGAGGCCCAAGCAAGACGCGCCCCGAGGAGCGTCTTGCCACATGTCACCACTGGGTCTGACTGAGCGCCTCCAGGAGAGAGGCCCAAGCAAGACGCGCCCCGAGGAGCGTCTTGCCACGTGTCAACAATGAGTCTGACTGAGGGCCTCCAGGAGAGAAGCCCAAGCAGAATGCGTCCCGAGGAGCGTCTTGCCACATGTCAACAATGGGTCTGACTGAGGGCCTCCAGGAGAGAAGCCCAAGCAAGATGCGCCCAAAGGAGCGTCTTGCCACATGTAAACAATGGGTCTGACTGAGGGCCTCCAGGAGAGAAGCCCAAGCAAGTCGCGCCCCGAGGAGCGTCTTGCCTTATGTCAGCACTCGGTCTGACTGAGCGCCTCCAGGAGAGAGGCCCAAGCAAGACGCGCCCCGAGGAGCGTCTTGCCACATGTCAGCACTCGGTCTGACTGAGCGACTCCAGGAGAGAGGCCCAAGCAAGACGCACCCCGAGGAGCGTCTTGACACATGTCAACACTGGGGCTGACGGAGGGCCTCCAGGAGAGAAGCCCAAGCAAGACGCGCCCCGAGGAGCGTCTTGCCACATGTCAGCACTCAGTCTGACTGAGCGCCTCCAGGAGAGAGGCCCAAGCAAGACGCGCCCCGAGGAGCGTCTTGCCACATATCAACAATGGGTCTGACGGAGGGCCTCCATGAGAAAAGCCCAAGCAAGACGCGCCCCGAGGAGCGTCTTGTCACTGTCAACACTGGGTCTGACTGAGCGTCTCCAGGAGAGAGGCCCAAGCAAGACGCGCCCCGAGGAGCGTCTTGCCACATGTCACCACTGGGTCTGACTGAGCACCTCCAGGAGAGAGGCCCAAGCAAGACGCGCCCCGAGGAGCGTCTTGCCACATGTAAGCACTGGGTCTGACTGAGCGCCTCCAGGAGAGAGGCCCCAGCAAGACGCGCCCCGAGGAGCGTCTTGCTTTATGTCAGCACTCGGTCTGACTGAGCGCCTCCAGGAGAGAGGCCCAAGCAAGACGCGCCCCGAGGAGCGTCTTGCCACATGTCAACAATGGGTCTGACTGAGGGCCTCCAGGAGAGAAGCCCAAGCAAGTCGCGCCCCGAGGAGCGTCTTGCCTTATGTCAGCACTCGGTCTGACTGAGCGCCTCCAGGAGAGAAGCCCAAGCAAGACGCGCCCCGAGGAGTGTCTTGCCACATGTCAGCACTCGGTCTGACTGAGCGACTCCAGGAGAGAGGCCCAAGCAAGACGCACCCCGAGGAGCGTCTTGACACATGTCAACACTGGGGCTGACAGAGGGCCTCCAGGAGAGAGGCCCAAGCAAGATGCGCCCCGAGGAGCGTCTTGCCACATGTCAACAATGGGTCTGACTGAGGGCCTCCAGGAGAGAAGCCCAAGCAAGACGCGCCCCGAGGAGCGTCTTGCCACATGTCAGCACTCAGTCTGACTGAGCGCCTCCAGGAGAGAGGCCCAAGCAAGACGCGCCCCGAGGAGCGTCTTGCCACATATCAACAATGGGTCTGACGGAGGGCCTCCATGAGAAAAGCCCAAGCAAGACGCGCCCCGAGGAGCGTCTTGTCACTGTCAACACTGGGTCTGACTGAGCGTCTCCAGGAGAGAGGCCCAAGCAAGACGCGCCCCGAGGAGCGTCTTGCCACATGTAAGCACTGGGTCTGACTGAGCGCCTCCAGGAGAGAGGCCCCAGCAAGACGCGCCCCGAGGAGCGTCTTGCTTTATGTCAGCACTCGGTCTGACTGAGCGCCTCCAGGAGAGAGGCCCAAGCAAGACGCGCCCCGAGGAGCGTCTTGCCACATGTCAACAATGGGTCTGACTGAGGGCCTCCAAGAGAGAAGCCCAAGCAAGACGCGCCCCGAGGAGCGTCTTGCACCATGTCAACACTGGGTCTGACTGAGCACCTCCAGGAGAGAGGCCCAAGCAAGACTCGCCCCGAGGAGCGTCTTGCCACATATCAACAATGGGTCTGACTGAGCGCCTCCAGGAGAGAGGCCCAAGCAAGACGCGCCCCGAGGAGCATCGCCACATGTTAGCACTCGGTCTGACTGAGCGCCTCCAGGAGAGAGGCCCAAGCAAGACGCACCCCGAGAAGCGTCTTGCCACATGTCAACAATGAGTCTGACTGAGGGCCTCCAGGAGAGAAGCCCAAGCAAGACGCGTCCCGAGGAGTGTCTTGCCACATGTCAGCACTCGGTCTAACTGAACGCCTCCAGGAGAGAAGCCCCAGCAAGACGCGCCCCGAGGAGCGTCTTGCCACATGTAAGCACTGGGTCTGACTGAGCGCCTCCAGGAGAGAGGCCCCAACAAGACGCGCCCCGAGGAGCGTCTTGCCACATGTCAACAATGGGTCTGACTGAGGGCCTCCAGGAGAGAAGCCCAAGCAAGACGCGCCCCGAGGAGCGTCTTGCCACATGTCAACAATGGGTCTGACTTAGGGCCTCCAGGAGAGAAGCCCAAGCAAGACGCGCCCCGAGGAGCGTCTTGCCACATGCCAACAATGGGTCTGACTGAGGGCCTCCAAGAGAGAAGCCCAAGCAAGACGCGCCCCGAGGAGCGTCTTGCACCATGTCAACACTGGGTCTGACTGAGCACCTCCAGGAGAGAGGCCCAAGCAAGACTCACCCCGAGGAGCGTCTTGCCACATATCAACAATGGGTCTGACTGAGGGCCTCCATGAGAGAATCCCAAGCAAGACGCGCCCCGAGGAGCGTCTTGCCACATGTAAGCACTCGGTCTGACTGAGCGCCTCCAGGAGAGAGGCCCAAGCAAGACGCGCCCCGAGGAGCGTCTTGCCACATATCAACAATGGGTCTGACTGAGGGCCTCCATGAGAGAAGCCCAAGCAAGATGCGCCCCGAGGAGCGTCTTGTCACATGTCACCACTGGGTCTGACTGAGGGCCTCCATGAGAGAAGCCCAAGCAAGACGCGCCCCGAGGAGCGTCTTGCCACATGTAAGCACTCGGTCTGACTGAGCGCCTCCAGGAGAGAGGCCCAAGCAAGACGCGCCCCGAGGAGCGTCTTGCCACATATCAACAATGGGTCTGACTGAGGGCCTCCATGAGAGAAGCCCAAGCAAGATGCGCCCCGAGGAGCGTCTTGTCACATGTCACCACTGGGTCTGACTGAGCGCCTCCAGGAGAGAGGCCCAAGCAAGACGCGCCCCGAGGAGCGTCTTGTCACATGTCACCACTGGGTGTGACTGAGCGCCTCCAGGAGAGAGGCCCAAGCAAAACGCGCCCCGAGGAGCGTCTTGCCACATGTCAACAATGAGTCTGACTGAGGGCCTCGAGGAGAGAAGCCCAAGCAAGACGCGTCCCGAGGAGCGTCTTGCCACATGTCGGCACTCGGTCTGACTGAACGCCTCTAGGAGAGAAGCCCCAGCAAGACGCGCCCCGAGGAGCGTCTTGCCACATATCAACAATGGGTCTGACTGAGGGCCTCCATGAGAGAAGCCCAAGCAAAACGCGCCCCGAGGAGCGTCTTGTCACATGTCACCACTGGGTCTGACTGAGCGCCTCCTGGAGAGAGGCCCAAGCAAGACGCGCCCCGAGGAGCATCTTGCCACATGTAAGCACTGGGTCTGACTGAGCGCCTCCAGGAGAGAGGCCCCAGCAAGACGCGCCCCGAGGAGCATCTTGCCTTATGTCAGCACTCGGTCTGACTGAGCGCCTCCAGGAGAGAGGCCCAAGCAAGACTCGCCCCGAGGAGCGTCTTGCCACATATCAACAATGGGTCTGACTGAGGGCCTCCATGAGAGAAGCCCAAGCAAGACGCGCCCCGAGGAGCGTCTTGCCACATGTCACCACTGGGTCTGACTGAGCGCCTCCAGGAGAGAGGCCCAAGCAAGACGCTCCCCGACGAGCGTCTTGCCACATGTAAGCACTGGTTCTGACTGAGCGCCTCCAGGAGAGAGGCCCCAGCAAGACGCGCCCCGAGGAGCGTCTTGCCTTATGTCAGCACTCGGTCTGACTGAGCGCCTCCAGGAGAGAGGCCCAAGCAAGACGCGCCCCGAGGAGCCTCTTGCCACATGTCAACAATGGGTCTGACTGAGGGCCTCCAGGAGAGAAGCCCAAGCAAGACGCGCCCCGGGGAGCGTCTTGCCACATGTCAACAATGGGTCTGACTGAGGGCCTCCAAGAGAGAAGCCCAAGCAAGACGCGCCCCGAGGAGCGTCTTGCACCATGTCAATACTGGGTCTGACTGAGCGCCTCCAGGAGAGAGGCCCAAGCAAGACGCGCCCCGAGGAGCGTCTTGCTTTATGTCAGCACTCGGTCTGACTGAGGGCCTCCAGGAGAGAGGCCCAAGCAAGATGCGCCCCGAGGAGCGTCTTGCCACATGTCAACAATGGGTCTGACTGAGGGCCTCCAGGAGAGAAGCCCAAGCAAGACGCGCCCCGAAGAGCGTCTTGCCACATGTCAACAATGGGTCTGACTGAGGGCCTCCAAGAGAGAAGCCCAAGCAAGACGCGCCCCGAGGAGCGTCTTGCACCATGTCAACACTGGGTCTGACTGAGCACCTCCAGGAGAGAGGCCCAAGCAAGACTCGCCCCGAGGAGCGTCTTGCCACATATCAACAATGGGTCTGACTGAGGGCCTCCATGAGAGAAGCCCAAGCAAGACGCGCCCCGAGGAGCGTCTTGCCACATGTCACCACTGGGTCTGACTGAGCGCCTCCAGGAGAGAGGCCCAAGCAAGACGCTCCCCGACGAGCGTCTTGCCACATGTAAGCACTGGTTCTGACTGAGCGCCTCCAGGAGAGAGGCCCCAGCAAGACGCGCCCCGAGGAGCGTCTTGCCTTATGTCAGCACTCGGTCTGACTGAGCGCCTCCAGGAGAGAGGCCCAAGCAAGACGCGCCCCGAGGAGCCTCTTGCCACATGTCAACAATGGGTCTGACTGAGGGCCTCCAGGAGAGAAGCCCAAGCAAGACGCGCCCCGGGGAGCGTCTTGCCACATGTCAACAATGGGTCTGACTGAGGGCCTCCAAGAGAGAAGCCCAAGCAAGACGCGCCCCGAGGAGCGTCTTGCACCATGTCAATACTGGGTCTGACTGAGCGCCTCCAGGAGAGAGGCCCAAGCAAGATGCGCCCCGAGGAGCGTCTTGCCACATATCAACAATGGGTCTGACTGAGGGCCTCCATGAGAGAAGCCCAAGCAAGACGCGCCCCGAGGAGCGTCTTGTCACATGTCACCACTGGGTCTGACTGAGCACCTCCAGGAGAGAGGCCCAAGCAAGATGCGCCCCGAGGAGCGTCTTGCCACATGTCACCACTGGGTCTGACTGAGGGCCACCAGGAGAGAGGCCCAAGCAAAACGCGCCCCGAGGAGCGTCTTGCCACATGTCAACAATGAGTCTGACTGAGGGCCTCGAGGAGAGAAGCCCAAGCAAGACGCGTCCTGAGAAGCGTCTTGCCACATGTCGGCACTCGGTCTGACTGAACGCCTCTAGGAGAGAAGCCCCAGCAAGACGCGCCCCGAGGAGCGTCTTGCCACGTATCAACAATGGGGCTGACAGAGGGCCTCCAGGAGAGAGGCCCAAGCAAGACGCTCCCCGAGGAGTGTCTTGCCACATGTCACCACTGGGTCTGACTGAGCGCCTCCAGGAGAGAGGCCCAAGCAAGACGCGCCCCGAGGAGCGTCATGCCACATGTCACTACTCAGTCTGACTGAGCGCCTCCAGGAGAGAGGCCCAAGCAAGACGCGCCCCGAGGAGCGTCTTACCACGTGTCAACACTGGGTCTGATTGAGGGCCTCCAGGAGAGAGGCCCAAGCAATACGCGCCCCGAGGAGCGTGTTGCCACATGTCACCACTGGGTCTGACTGAGCGCCTCCAGGAGAGAGGCCCAAGCAAGACGCGCCCCGAGGAGCGTCTTGCCACGTGTCACCACTGGGTCTGATTGAGCGCCTCCAGGAGAGAGGCCACAGCAAGACGCGCCCCGAGGAGCATCTTGCCTTATGTCAGCACTCGGTCTGACTGAACGCCTCCAGGAGAGAGGCCCAAGCAAGACGCGCCCCGAGGAGCGTCTTGCCACATGTCAACAATGGGTCTGACAGAGGGCCTCCAGGAGAGAGGCCCAAGCAAGACGCTCCTTGGGGCGCGTCTTGTCACATGTCAACACTGGGTCTGACTGAGCGCCTCCAGGAGAGAATGTCCAGCAAAACGCACCCCGAGGAGCGTCTTGCCACATGTCAGCACTCGGTCTGACTGAGCGCCTCCAGGAGAGAGGCCCAAGCAAGATGTGCCCCGAGGAGCGTCTTGCCACATGTAAACAATGGGTCTGACTGAGGGCCTCCAGGAGAGAAGCCCAAGCAAGACGCGCCCCGAGGAGCGTCTTGCCACATGTCAGCACTCGGTCTGACTGAGCGCCTCCAGGAGAGAGGCCCAAGAAAGACGCACCCCAAGGAGCGTCTTGCCACATGTCAACAATGGGTCTGACTGAGGGCCTCCAGGAGAGAAGCCCAAGCAAGACGCGCCCCGAGGAGTGTCTTGCCACATGTCAACACTGGGTCTGACTGAGCACCTCCAGGAGAGAGGCCCAAGCAAGACGCGCCCCGAGGAGAGTCTTGCCACATGTCAACACTGGGTCTGACTGAGCACCTCCAGGAGAGAGGCCCAAGCAAGACGCGCCCCGAGGAGCGTCTTGCCACATGTCAACACTGGGTCTGACAGAGGGCCTCCAGGAGAGAGGCCCAAGCAAGACGCGCCCCGAGGAGCGTCTTGCCACATGTCAACAATTAGTCTGACTGAGGGCCTCCAGGAGAGAAGCCCAAGCAAGACGCGCCCCGATCAGTGTCTTGCCACATGTCAGCACTCGGTCTGACTGAGCGCCTCCAGGAGAGAGGCCCAAGCAAGATGCGCCCCGAGGAGCGTCTTGCCACATGTCAACAATGGGTCTGACTGAGGGCCTCCAGGAGAGAAGCCCAAGCAAGACGCGCCCTGAGGAGCGTCTTGCTGCATATCAGCACTCGGTCTGACTGAGCGCCTCCAGGAGAGAGGCCCAAGCAAGACGCGCCCCGAGGAGCGTCTTGCCACATGTCAACAATGGGTCTGAATTTAGGGCCTCCAGGAGAGAAGCCCAAGCAAGACGCGCCCCGAGGAGCGTCTTGCCACATGTCAGCACTCTGTCTGTCTGTGCGCCTCCAGGAGAGAGGCCCAAGCAAGACGCGCCCCGAGGAGCGTCTTGCCACATGTCAACAACGAGTCTGACTGAGGGCCTCCAGGAGAGAAGCCCAAGCAAGACGCGCCCCGAGGAGCGTCTTGCCACATGTCAGCACTCGGTCTGAATGAACGCCTCCAGGAGAGAAGCCCCAGCAAGACGCGCCCCGAGGAGCGTCTTGTCACATGTCAACACTGGGTCTGACTGAGCGCCTCCAGGAGAGAAGCCCCAGCAAGACGCGCCCCGAGGAGCGTCTGGCCACATGTCAGCACTCTGTCTGACTGTGCGCCTCCAGGAGAGAGGCCCCAAGCAAGACGCGCCCCGAGGAGCGTCTTGCCACGTGTCAACACTGGGTCTGACTGAGCGTCTCCAGGAGAGAGGCCCAAGCAAGACGCGCCCCGAGGAGCGTCTTGCCACATGTCACCACTGGGTCTGACTGAGCGCATCCAGGAGAGAGGCCCAAGCAAGACGCGCCCCGAGGAGCGTGTTGCCACATGTAAGCACTGGGTCTGACTGAGCGCCTCCAGGAGAGAAGCCCCAGCAAGACGCGCCCCGAGGAGCGTCTTACCACATGTCAGCACTCGGTCTGACTGAACGCCTCCAGGAGAGAAGCCCAAGCAAGACGCGCCCCGAGGAGCTCCTTGCCACATGTCAGCACTCGGTCTGACTGAACGCCTCCAGGAGAGAAGCCCCAGCAAGACACACCCCGAGGAGCGTCTTGCCACATGTAAGCACTGGGTCTGACTGAGCGCCTCCAGGAGAGAGGCCCCAGCAAGACGCGCCCCGAGGAGCGTCTTGCCTTATGTCAGCACTCGGTCTGACTGAGCGCCTCCAGGAGATAGGCCCAAGCAAGACGCGCCCCGAGGAGCGTCTTGCCACATGTCAACAATGGGTCTGACTGAGGGCCTCCAGGAGAGAAGCCCAAGCAAGACTCACCCCGAGGAGCGTCTTGCCACATGTCAACAATGGGTCTGACTGAGGGCCTCCAAGAGAGAAGCCCAAGCAAGACGCGCCCCGAGGAGCGTCTTGCACCATGTCAACACTGGGTCTGACTGAGCACCTCCAGGAGAGAGGCCCAAGCAAGACTCGCCCCGAGGAGCGTCTTGACACATGTCAACACTGGGGCTGACAGAGGGCCTCCAGGAGAGAGGCCCAAGCAAGATGTGCCCCGAGGAGCGTCTTGCCACATGTAAACAATGGGTCTGACTGAGGGCCTCCAGGAGAGAAGCCCAAGCAAGACGCGCCCCGAGGAGCGTCTTGCCACATGTCAGCACTCGGTCTGACTGAGCGCCTCCAGGAGAGAGGCCCCAGCAAGACGCGCCCCGAGGAGCGTCTGGCCACCAGTCAGCACTCCGTCTGACTGTGCGCCTCCAGGAGAGAGGCCCCAAGCAAGACGCGCCCCGAGGAGCATCTTGCCACATGTCAACAATGAGTCTGACTGAGGGCCTCCAGGAGAGAAGCCCAAGCAAGACGCGCCCCGAGGAGCGTCTTGCCACATGTCAGCACTCGGTCTTACTGAACGCCTCCAGGAGAGAAGCCCCAGCAAGACGCGCCCCGAGGAGCGTCTTGCCACATGTCAGCACTCGGTCTGACTGAGCTCCTCCAGGAGAGAGGCCCAAGCAAGACGCGCCCCGAGGAGCGTCTTGCCACATATCAACAATGGATCTGACTGAGGGCCTCCAGGAGAGAAGCCCAAGCAAGACGCGCCCCGAGGAGCGTCTTGCCACATGTCAGCACTCGGTCTTACTGAACGCCTCCAGGAGAGAAGCCCCAGCAAGACGCGCCCCGAGGAGCGTCTTGCCACATGTCAGCACTCGGTTTGACTGAGCTCCTCCAGGAGAGAGGCCCAAGCAAGACGCGCCCCGAGGAGCGTCTTGCCACATATCAACAATGGATCTGACTGAGGGCCTCCATGAGAGAAGCCCAAGCAAGACGCGCCCCGAGGAGCGTCTTGTCACATGTCACCACTGGGTCTGACTGAGCGCCTCCAGGAGAGAGGCCCAAGCAAGACGCGCCCCGAGGAGCGTCTTGCCACATGTCACCACTGGGTCTGACTGAGCGCCTCCAGGAGAGAGGCCCAAGCAAGACGCGCCCCGAGGAGCGTCTTGCCACGTGTCAACAATGAGTCTGACTGAGGGCCTCCAGGAGAGAAGCCCAAGCAAGACGCGTCCCGAGGAGCGTCTTGCCACATGTCAACAATGGGTCTGACTGAGGGCCTCCAGGAGAGAAGCCCAAGCAAGATGCGCCCAAAGGAGCGTCTTGCCACATGTAAACAATGGGTCTGACTGAGGGCCTCCAGGAGAGAAGCCCAAGCAAGTCGCGCCCCGAGGAGCGTCTTGCCTTATGTCAGCACTCGGTCTGACTGAGCGCCTCCAGGAGAGAGGCCCAAGCAAGACGCGCCCCGAGGAGCGTCTTGCCACATGTCAGCACTCGGTCTGACTGAGCGACTCCAGGAGAGAGGCCCAAGCAAGACGCACCCCGAGGAGCGTCTTGACACATGTCAACACTGGGGCTGACAGAGGGCCTCCAGGAGAGAGGCCCAAGCAAGATGCGCCCCGAGGAGCGTCTTGCCACATGTGAACAATGGGTCTGACTGAGGGCCTCCAGGAGAGAAGCCCAAGCAAGACGCGCCCCGAGGAGCGTCTTGCCACATGTCAGCACTCAGTCTGACTGAGCGCCTCCAGGAGAGAGGCCCAAGCAAGACGCGCCCCGAGGAGCGTCTTGCCACATATCAACAATGGGTCTGACGGAGGGCCTCCATGAGAAAAGCCCAAGCAAGACGCGCCCCGAGGAGCGTCTTGTCACTGTCAACACTGGGTCTGACTGAGCGTCTCCAGGAGAGAGGCCCAAGCAAGACGCGCCCCGAGGAGCGTCTTGCCACATGTCACCACTGGGTCTGACTGAGGGCCACCAGGAGAGAGGCCCAAGCAAAACGCGCCCCGAGGAGCGTCTTGCCACATGTCAACAATGAGTCTGACTGAGGGCCTCGAGGAGAGAAGCCCAAGCAAGACGCGTCCTGAGAAGCGTCTTGCCACATGTCGGCACTCGGTCTGACTGAACGCCTCTAGGAGAGAAGCCCCAGCAAAACGCGCCCCGAGGAGCGTCTTGCCACATGTCAACAATGAGTCTGACGGAGGGCCTCCATGAGAAAAGCCCAAGCAAGACGCGCCCCGAGGAGCGTCTTGTCACTGTCAACACAGGGTCTGACTGAGCGTCTCCAGGAGAGAGGCCCAAGCAAGACGCGCCCCGAGGAGCGTCTTGCCACATGTCACCACTGGGTCTGACTGAGCGCCTCCAGGAGAGAGGCCCAAGCAAGACGCGCCCCGAGGAGCGTCTTGCCACATGTAAGCACTGGGTCTGACTGAGCGCCTCCAGGAGAGAGGCCCCAGCAAGACGCGCCCCGAGGAGCGTCTTGCTTTATGTCAGCACTCGGTCTGACTGAGCGCCTCCAGGAGAGAGGCCCAAGCAAGACGCGCCCCGAGGAGCGTCTTGCCACATGTCAACAATGGGTCTGACTGAGGGCCTCCAGGAGAGAAGCCCAAGCAAGTCGCGCCCCGAGGAGCGTCTTGCCTTATGTCAGCACTCGGTCTGACTGAGCGCCTCCAGGAGAGAAGCCCAAGCAAGACGCGCCCCGAGGAGTGTCTTGCCACATGTCAGCACTCGGTCTGACTGAGCGACTCCAGGAGAGAGGCCCAAGCAAGACGCACCCCGAGGAGCGTCTTGACACATGTCAACACTGGGGCTGACAGAGGGCCTCCAGGAGAGAGGCCCAAGCAAGATGCGCCCCTAGGAGCGTCTTGCCACATGTCAACAATGGGTCTGACTGAGGGCCTCCAGGAGAGAAGCCCAAGCAAGACGCGCCCCGAGGAGCGTCTTGCCACATGTCAGCACTCAGTCTGACTGAGCGCCTCCAGGAGAGAGGCCCAAGCAAGACGCGCCCCGAGGAGCGTCTTGCCACATATCAACAATGGGTCTGACGGAGGGCCTCCATGAGAAAAGCCCAAGCAAGACGCGCCCCGAGGAGCGTCTTGTCACTGTCAACACTGGGTCTGACTGAGCGTCTCCAGGAGAGAGGCCCAAGCAAGACGCGCCCCGAGGAGCGTCTTGCCACATGTCACCACTGGGTCTGACTGAGGGCCACCAGGAGAGAGGCCCAAGCAAAACGCGCCCCGAGGAGCGTCTTGCCACATGTCAACAATGAGTCTGACTGAGGGCCTCGAGGAGAGAAGCCCAAGCAAGACGCGTCCTGAGAAGCGTCTTGCCACATGTCGGCACTCGGTCTGACTGAACGCCTCTAGGAGAGAAGCCCCAGCAAAACGCGCCCCGAGGAGCGTCTTGCCACATGTCAACAATGAGTCTGACGGAGGGCCTCCATGAGAAAAGCCCAAGCAAGACGCGCCCCGAGGAGCGTCTTGTCACTGTCAACACAGGGTCTGACTGAGCGTCTCCAGGAGAGAGGCCCAAGCAAGACGCGCCCCGAGGAGCGTCTTGCCACATGTCACCACTGGGTCTGACTGAGCGCCTCCAGGAGAGAGGCCCAAGCAAGACGCGCCCCGAGGAGCGTCTTGCCACATGTAAGCACTGGGTCTGACTGAGCGCCTCCAGGAGAGAGGCCCCAGCAAGACGCGCCCCGAGGAGCGTCTTGCTTTATGTCAGCACTCGGTCTGACTGAGCGCCTCCAGGAGAGAGGCCCAAGCAAGACGCGCCCCGAGGAGCGTCTTGCCACATGTCAACAATGGGTCTGACTGAGGGCCTCCAGGAGAGAAGCCCAAGCAAGTCGCGCCCCGAGGAGCGTCTTGCCTTATGTCAGCACTCGGTCTGACTGAGCGCCTCCAGGAGAGAAGCCCAAGCAAGACGCGCCCCGAGGAGTGTCTTGCCACATGTCAGCACTCGGTCTGACTGAGCGACTCCAGGAGAGAGGCCCAAGCAAGACGCACCCCGAGGAGCGTCTTGACACATGTCAACACTGGGGCTGACAGAGGGCCTCCAGGAGAGAGGCCCAAGCAAGATGCGCCCCTAGGAGCGTCTTGCCACATGTCAACAATGGGTCTGACTGAGGGCCTCCAGGAGAGAAGCCCAAGCAAGACGCGCCCCGAGGAGCGTCTTGCCACATGTCAGCACTCAGTCTGACTGAGCGCCTCCAGGAGAGAGGCCCAAGCAAGACGCGCCCCGAGGAGCGTCTTGCCACATATCAACAATGGGTCTGACGGAGGGCCTCCATGAGAAAAGCCCAAGCAAGACGCGCCCCGAGGAGCGTCTTGTCACTGTCAACACTGGGTCTGACTGAGCGTCTCCAGGAGAGAGGCCCAAGCAAGACGCGCCCCGAGGAGCGTCTTGCCACATGTCACCACTGGGTCTGACTGAGCGCCTCCAGGAGAGAGGCCCAAGCAAGACGCACCCCGAGGAGCGTCTTGCCACATGTAAGCACTGGGTCTGACTGAGCGCCTCCAGGAGAGAGGCCCCAGCAAGACGCGCCCCGAGGAGCGTCTTGCTTTATGTCAGCACTCGGTCTGACTGAGCGCCTCCAGGAGAGAGGCCCAAGCAAGACGCGCCCCGAGGAGCGTCTTGCCACATGTCAACAATGGGTCTGACTGAGGGCCTCCAAGAGAGAAGCCCAAGCAAGACGCGCCCCGAGGAGCGTCTTGCACCATGTCAACACTGGGTCTGACTGAGCACCTCCAGGAGAGAGGCCCAAGCAAGACTCGCCCCGAGGAGCGTCTTGCCACATATCAACAATGGGTCTGACTGAGCTTCTCCAGGAGAGAGGCCCAAGCAAGACGCGCCCCGAGGAGCATCGCCACATGTTAGCACTCGGTCTGACTGAGCGCCTCCAGGAGAGAGGCCCAAGCAAGACGCACCCCGAGAAGCGTCTTGCCACATGTCAACAATGAGTCTGACTGAGGGCCTCCAGGAGAGAAGCCCAAGCAAGACGCGTCCCGAGGAGTGTCTTGCCACATGTCAGCACTCGGTCTAACTGAACGCCTCCAGGAGAGAAGCCCCAGCAAGACGCGCCCCGAGGAGCGTCTTGCCACATGTAAGCACTGGGTCTGACTGAGCGCCTCCAGGAGAGAGGCCCCAACAAGACGCGCCCCGAGGAGCGTCTTGCCACATGTCAACAATGGGTCTGACTGAGGGCCTCCAGGAGAGAAGCCCAAGCAAGACGCGCCCCGAGGAGCGTCTTGCCACATGTCAACAATGGGTCTGACTTAGGGCCTCCAGGAGAGAAGCCCAAGCAAGACGCGCCCCGAGGAGCGTCTTGCCACATGCCAACAATGGGTCTGACTGAGGGCCTCCAAGAGAGAAGCCCAAGCAAGACGCGCCCCGAGGAGCGTCTTGCACCATGTCAACACTGGGTCTGACTGAGCACCTCCAGGAGAGAGGCCCAAGCAAGACTCACCCCGAGGAGCGTCTTGCCACATATCAACAATGGGTCTGACTGAGGGCCTCCATGAGAGAATCCCAAGCAAGACGCGCCCCGAGGAGCGTCTTGCCACATGTAAGCACTCGGTCTGACTGAGCGCCTCCAGGAGAGAGGCCCAAGCAAGACGCGCCCCGAGGAGCGTCTTGCCACATATCAACAATGGGTCTGACTGAGGGCCTCCATGAGAGAAGCCCAAGCAAGATGCGCCCCGAGGAGCGTCTTGTCACATGTCACCACTGGGTCTGACTGAGGGCCTCCATGAGAGAAGCCCAAGCAAGACGCGCCCCGAGGAGCGTCTTGCCACATGTAAGCACTCGGTCTGACTGAGCGCCTCCAGGAGAGAGGCCCAAGCAAGACGCGCCCCGAGGAGCGTCTTGCCACATATCAACAATGGGTCTGACTGAGGGCCTCCATGAGAGAAGCCCAAGCAAGATGCGCCCCGAGGAGCGTCTTGTCACATGTCACCACTGGGTCTGACTGAGCGCCTCCAGGAGAGAGGCCCAAGCAAGACGCGCCCCGAGGAGCGTCTTGTCACATGTCACCACTGGGTGTGACTGAGCGCCTCCAGGAGAGAGGCCCAAGCAAAACGCGCCCCGAGGAGCGTCTTGCCACATGTCAACAATGAGTCTGACTGAGGGCCTCGAGGAGAGAAGCCCAAGCAAGACGCGTCCCGAGGAGCGTCTTGCCACATGTCGGCACTCGGTCTGACTGAACGCCTCCTGGAGAGAGGCCCAAGCAAGACGCGCCCCGAGGAGCGTCTTGTCACATGTCACCACTGGGTGTGACTGAGCGCCTCCAGGAGAGAGGCCCAAGCAAAACGCGCCCCGAGGAGCGTCTTGCCACATATCAACAATGGGTCTGACTGAGGGCCTCCATGAGAGAAGCCCAAGCAAAACGCGCCCCGAGGAGCGTCTTGTCACATGTCACCACTGGGTCTGACTGAGCGCCTCCTGGAGAGAGGCCCAAGCAAGACGCGCCCCGAGGAGCGTCTTGCCACATGTAAGCACTGGGTCTGACTGAGCGCCTCCAGGAGAGAGGCCCCAGCAAGACGCGCCCCGAGGAGCATCTTGCCTTATGTCAGCACTCGGTCTGACTGAGCGCCTCCAGGAGAGAGGCCCAAGCAAGACGCGCCCCGAGGAGCGTCTTGCCACATGTAAGCACTGGGTCTGACTGAGCGCCTCCAGGAGAGAGGCCCCAGCAAGACGCGCCCCGAGGAGCGTCTTGCCACATGTCAGCACTCGGTCTGACTGAACGCCTCCAGGAGAGAGGCCCAAGCAAGACGCGCCCCGAGGAGCGTCTTGCCACATGTCAGCACTCGGTCTGACTGAGCGCCTCCAGGAGAGAGGCCCAAGCAAGACTCGCCCCGAGGAGCGTCTTGCCACATATCAACAATGGGTCAGACTGGGCGCCTCCAGGAGAGAGGCCCAAGCAAGACGCGCCCCGAGGAGCGTCTTGCCACATGTAAGCACTGGGTCTGACTGAGCGCCTCCAGGAGAGAAGCACCAGCAAGACGCGCCCCGAGGAGCGTCTTACCACATGTCAGCACTCGGTCTGACTGAACGCCTCCAGGAGAGAAGCCCAAGCAAGACGCGCCCCGAGGAGCGTCTTGCCACATGTCAGCACTCGGTCTGACTGAACGCCTCCAGGAGAGAAGCCCCAGCAAGACACGCCCCGAGGAGCGTCTTGCCACCTGTAAGCACTGGGTCTGACTGAGCGCCTCCAGGAGAGAGGCCCAGCAAGAAGCGCCCCGAGGAGCGTCTTGCCTTATGTCAGCACTCGGTCTGACTGAGCGCCTCCAGGAGAGAGGCCCAAGCAAGACGCGCCCCGAGGAGCGTCTTGCCACATGTCAACAATGGGTCTGACTGAGGGCCTCCAGGAGAGAAGCCCAAGCAAGACGCGCCCCGAGGAGCGTCTTGCCACATGTCAGCACTCGGTCTGACTGAGCGACTCCAGGAGAGAGGCCCAAGCAAGACGCACCCCGAGGAGCGTCTTGACACATGTCAACACTGGGGCTGACAGAGGGCCTCCAGGAGAGAGGCCCAAGCAAGATGCGCCCCGAGGAGCGTCTTGCCACATGTCAATAATGGGTCTGACTGAGGGCCTCCAGGAGAGAAGCCCAAGCAAGACGCGCCCCGAGGAGGGTCTTGCCACATGTCAGCACTCGGTCTGACTGAGCGCCTCCAGGAGAGAGGCCCAAGCAAGACGCGCCCCGAGGAGCGTCTTGCCACATATCAACAATGGGTCTGACTGAGGGCCTCCATGAGAGAAGCCCAAGCAAGACGCGCCCCGAGGAGCGTCTTGTCACTTGTCAACACTGGGTCTGACTGAGCGTCTCCAGGAGAGAGGCCCAAGCAAGACGCGCCCCGAGGAGCGTCTTGCCACATGTCACCACTGGGTCTGACTGAGCGCCTCCAGGAGAGAGGCCCAAGCAAGACGCGCCCCGAGGAGCGTCTTGCCACATGTAAGCACTGGGTCTGACTGAGCGCCTCCAGGAGAGAGGCCCCAGCAAGACGCGCCCCGAGGAGCGTCTTGCTTTATGTCAGCACTCGGTCTGACTGAGCGCCTCCAGGAGAGAGGCCCAAGCAAGACACGCCCCGAGGAGCGTCTTGCCACATGTCAACAATGGGTCTGACTGAGGGCCTCCAGGAGAGAAGCCCAAGCAAGACGCGCCCCGAGGAGCGTCTTGCCACATGTCAACAATGGGTCTGACTGAGGGCCTCCAGGAGAGAAGCCCAAGCAAGACGCGCCCCGAGGAGCGTCTTGCCACATGTCAGCACTCGGTCTGACTGAGCGACTACAGGAGAGAGGCCCAAGCAAGACGCACCCCGAGGAGCGTCTTGACACATGTCAACACTGGGGCTGACAGAGGGCCTCCAGGAGAGAGGCCCAAGCAAGATGCGCCCCGAGGAGCGTCTTGCCACATGTCAATAATGGGTCTGACTGAGGGCCTCCAGGAGAGAAGCCCAAGCAAGACGCGCCCCGAGGAGGGTCTTGCCACATGTCAGCACTCGGTCTGACTGAGCGCCTCCAGGAGAGAGGCCCAAGCAAGACGCGCCCCGAGGAGCGTCTTGCCACATATCAACAATGGGTCTGACTGAGGGCCTCCATGAGAGAAGCCCAAGCAAGACGCGCCCCGAGGAGCGTCTTGTCACTTGTCAACACTGGGTCTGACTGAGCGTCTCCAGGAGAGAGGCCCAAGCAAGACGCGCCCCGAGGAGCGTCTTGCCACATGTCACCACTGGGTCTGACTGAGCGCCTCCAGGAGAGAGGCCCAAGCAAGACGCGCCCCGAGGAGCGTCTTGCCACATGTAAGCACTGGGTCTGACTGAGCGCCTCCAGGAGAGAGGCCCCAGCAAGACGCGCCCCGAGGAGCGTCTTGCTTTATGTCAGCACTCGGTCTGACTGAGCGCCTCCAGGAGAGAGGCCCAAGCAAGACACGCCCCGAGGAGCGTCTTGCCACATGTCAACAATGGGTCTGACTGAGGGCCTCCAGGAGAGAAGCCCAAGCAAGACGCGCCCCGAGGAGCGTCTTGCCACATGTCAACAATGGGTCTGACTGAGGGCCTCCAAGAGAGAAGCCCAAGCAAGACGCGCCCCGAGGAGCGTCTTGCACCATGTCAACACTGGGTCTGACTGAGCACCTCCAGGGGAGAGGCCCAAGCAAGACTCGCCCCGAGGAGCGTCTTGCCACATATCAACAATGGGTCTGACTGAGGGCCTCCATGAGAGAAGCCCAAGCAAGACGCGCCCGAGGAGCGTCTTGTCACGTGTCAACACTGGTTCTGACTGAGCGTCTCCAGGAGAGAGGCCCAAGCAAGACGCGCCCCGAGGAGCGTCTTGCCACATGTCACCACTGGGTCTGACTGAGGGCCTCCAGGAGAGAGGCCCAAGCAAGACGCGCCCCGAGGAGCGTCTTGCCAGATGTAAGCACTGGGTCTGACTGAGCGCCTCCAGGAGAGAAGCCCCAGCAAGACGCGCCCCGAGGAGCGTCTTACCAAATGTCAGCACTAGGTCTGACTGAACGCCTCCAGGAGAGAAGCCCAAGCAAGACGCGCCCCGAGGAGCTTCTTGCCACATGTCAGCACTCGGTCTGACTGAACGCCTCCAGGAGAGAAGCCCCAGCAAGACACACCCCGAGGAGCGTCTTGCCACATGTAAGCACTGGGTCTGACTGAGCGCCTCCAGGAGAGAGGCGCCAGCAAGACGCGCCCCGAGGAGCGTCTTGCCTTATGTCAGCACTCTGTCTGACTGAGCGCCTCCAGGAGATAGGCCCAAGCAAGACGCGCCCCGAGGAGCGTCTTGCCACATGTCAACAATGGGTCAGACTGAGGGCCTCCAGGAGAGAAGCCCAAGCAAGACGCACCCCGAGGAGCGTCTTGCCACATGTCAACAATGGGTCTGACTGAGCACCTCCAGGAGAGAGGCCCAAGCAAGACTCGCCCAGAGGAGCGTCTTGACACATGTCAACACTGGGGCTGACAGAGGGCCTCCAGGAGAGAGGCCCAAGCAAGATGCGCCCCGAGGAGCGTCTTGCCACATGTAAACAATGGGTCTGACTGAGGGCCTCCAGGAGAGAAGCCCAAGCAAGACGCGCCCCGAGGAGCGTCTTGCCACATGTCAGCACTCGGTCTGACTGAGCGCCTCCAGGAGAGAGGCCCCAGCAAGACGCGCCCCGAGGAGCGTCTGGCCACCAGTCAGCACTCTGTCTGACTGTGCGCCTCCAGGAGAGAGGCCCCAAGCAAGACGCGCCCCGAGGAGCATCTTGCCACATGTCAACAATGAGTCTGACTGAGGGCCTCCAGGAGAGAAGCCCAAGCAAGACGCGCCCCGAGGAGCGTCTTGCCACATGTCAGCACTCGGTCTGACTGAACGCCTCCAGGAGAGAAGCCCCAGCAAGATGCGCCCCGAGGAGCGTCTTGCCACATGTCAGCACTCGGTCTGACTGAGCTCCTCCAGGAAAGAGGCCCAAGCAAGACCCGCCCCGAGGAGCGTCTTGCCACATATCAACAATGGGTCTGACTGAGGGCCTCCATGAGAGAAGCCCAAGCAAGACGCGCCCGAGGAGCGTCTTGTCACGTGTCAACACTGGTTCTGACTGAGCGTCTCCAGGAGAGAGGCCCAAGCAAGACGCGCCCCGAGGAGCGTCTTGCCACATGTCACCACTGGGTCTGACTGAGGGCCTCCAGGAGAGAGGCCCAAGCAAGACGCGCCCCGAGGAGCGTCTTGCCAGATGTAAGCACTGGGTCTGACTGAGCGCCTCCAGGAGAGAAGCCCCAGCAAGACGCGCCCCGAGGAGCGTCTTACCAAATGTCAGCACTAGGTCTGACTGAACGCCTCCAGGAGAGAAGCCCAAGCAAGACGCGCCCCGAGGAGCTTCTTGCCACATGTCAGCACTCGGTCTGACTGAACGCCTCCAGGAGAGAAGCCCCAGCAAGACACACCCCGAGGAGCGTCTTGCCACATGTAAGCACTGGGTCTGACTGAGCGCCTCCAGGAGAGAGGCGCCAGCAAGACGCGCCCCGAGGAGCGTCTTGCCTTATGTCAGCACTCTGTCTGACTGAGCGCCTCCAGGAGATAGGCCCAAGCAAGACGCGCCCCGAGGAGCGTCTTGCCACATGTCAACAATGGGTCAGACTGAGGGCCTCCAGGAGAGAAGCCCAAGCAAGACGCACCCCGAGGAGCGTCTTGCCACATGTCAACAATGGGTCTGACTGAGCACCTCCAGGAGAGAGGCCCAAGCAAGACTCGCCCAGAGGAGCGTCTTGACACATGTCAACACTGGGGCTGACAGAGGGCCTCCAGGAGAGAGGCCCAAGCAAGATGCGCCCCGAGGAGCGTCTTGCCACATGTAAACAATGGTTCTGACTGAGGGCCTCCAGGAGAGAAGCCCAAGCAAGACGCGCCCCGAGGAGCGTCTTGCCACATGTCAGCACTCGGTCTGACTGAGCGCCTCCAGGAGAGAGGCCCCAGCAAGACGCGCCCCGAGGAGCGTCTTGCTTTATGTCAGCACTCGGTCTGACTGAGCGCCTCCAGGAGAGAGGCCCAAGCAAGACACGCCCCGAGGAGCGTCTTGCCACATGTCAACAATGGGTCTGACTGAGGGCCTCCAGGAGAGAAGCCCAAGCAAGACGCGCCCCGAGGAGCGTCTTGCCACATGTCAACAATGGGTCTGACTGAGGGCCTCCAAGAGAGAAGCCCAAGCAAGACGCGCCCCGAGGAGCGTCTTGCACCATGTCAACACTGGGTCTGACTGAGCACCTCCAGGGGAGAGGCCCAAGCAAGACTCGCCCCGAGGAGCGTCTTGCCACATATCAACAATGGGTCTGACTGAGGGCCTCCATGAGAGAAGCCCAAGCAAGACGCGCCCGAGGAGCGTCTTGTCACGTGTCAACACTGGTTCTGACTGAGCGTCTCCAGGAGAGAGGCCCAAGCAAGACGCGCCCCGAGGAGCGTCTTGCCACATGTCACCACTGGGTCTGACTGAGGGCCTCCAGGAGAGAGGCCCAAGCAAGACGCGCCCCGAGGAGCGTCTTGCCAGATGTAAGCACTGGGTCTGACTGAGCGCCTCCAGGAGAGAAGCCCCAGCAAGACGCGCCCCGAGGAGCGTCTTACCAAATGTCAGCACTAGGTCTGACTGAACGCCTCCAGGAGAGAAGCCCAAGCAAGACGCGCCCCGAG
Organism: Nothobranchius furzeri; assembly: GCF_043380555.1. Classification (NCBI taxonomy): domain Eukaryota; kingdom Metazoa; phylum Chordata; class Actinopteri; order Cyprinodontiformes; family Nothobranchiidae; genus Nothobranchius; species Nothobranchius furzeri. The sequence continues at coordinate 7,117,510 of NC_091753.1, forward strand.
GAGCTTCTTGCCACATGTCAGCACTCGGTCTGACTGAACGCCTCCAGGAGAGAAGCCCCAGCAAGACACACCCCGAGGAGCGTCTTGCCACATGTAAGCACTGGGTCTGACTGAGCGCCTCCAGGAGAGAGGCGCCAGCAAGACGCGCCCCGAGGAGCGTCTTGCCTTATGTCAGCACTCTGTCTGACTGAGCGCCTCCAGGAGATAGGCCCAAGCAAGACGCGCCCCGAGGAGCGTCTTGCCACATGTCAACAATGGGTCAGACTGAGGGCCTCCAGGAGAGAAGCCCAAGCAAGACGCACCCCGAGGAGCGTCTTGCCACATGTCAACAATGGGTCTGACTGAGCACCTCCAGGAGAGAGGCCCAAGCAAGACTCGCCCAGAGGAGCGTCTTGACACATGTCAACACTGGGGCTGACAGAGGGCCTCCAGGAGAGAGGCCCAAGCAAGATGCGCCCCGAGGAGCGTCTTGCCACATGTAAACAATGGGTCTGACTGAGGGCCTCCAGGAGAGAAGCCCAAGCAAGACGCGCCCCGAGGAGCGTCTTGCCACATGTCAGCACTCGGTCTGACTGAGCGCCTCCAGGAGAGAGGCCCCAGCAAGACGCGCCCCGAGGAGCGTCTGGCCACCAGTCAGCACTCTGTCTGACTGTGCGCCTCCAGGAGAGAGGCCCCAAGCAAGACGCGCCCCGAGGAGCATCTTGCCACATGTCAACAATGAGTCTGACTGAGGGCCTCCAGGAGAGAAGCCCAAGCAAGACGCGCCCCGAGGAGCGTCTTGCCACATGTCAGCACTCGGTCTGACTGAACGCCTCCAGGAGAGAAGCCCCAGCAAGATGCGCCCCGAGGAGCGTCTTGCCACATGTCAGCACTCGGTCTGACTGAGCTCCTCCAGGAAAGAGGCCCAAGCAAGACCCGCCCCGAGGAGCGTCTTGCCACATATCAACAATGGATCTGACTGAGGGCCTCCATGAGAGAAGCCCAAGCAAGACGCGCCCCGAGGAGCGTCTTGCCACATGTCACCACTGGGTCTGACTGAGCGCCTCCAGGAGAGAGGCCCAAGCAAGACGCGCCCCGAGGAGCGTCTTGCCACATGTCAACAATGAGTCTGACTGAGGGCCTCCAGGAGAGAAGCCCAAGCAAGACGCGTCCCGAGGAGCGTCTTGCCACATGTCAGCACTCGGTCTGACTGAACGCCTCCAGGAGAGAAGCCCCAGCAAGACGCGGCCCGAGGAGCGTCTTGCCACATGTCACCACTGGGTCTGACTGAGCGCCTCCAGGAGAGAGGCCCAAGCAAGACGCGCCCCGAGGAGCGTCTTGCCACATGTCAACAATGAGTCTGACTGAGGGCCTCCAGGAGAGAAGCCCAAGCAAGACGCGTCCCGAGGAGCGTCTTGCCACATGTCAGCACTCGGTCTGACTGAACGCCTCCAGGAGAGAAGCCCCAGCAAGACGCGGCCCGAGGAGCGTCTTGCCACATGTCAACAATGGGTCTGACTGAGGGCCTCCAGGAGAGAAGCCCAAGCAAGATGCGCCCAAAGGAGCGTCTTGCCACATGTAAACAATGGGTCTGACTGAGGGCCTCCAGGAGAGAAGCCCAAGCAAGACGCGCCCCGAGGAGCGTCTTGCCACATGTCAGCACTCGGTCTGACTGAGCGCCTCCAGGAGAGAGGCCCAAGCAAGACGCGCCCCGAGGAGCGTCTTGCCACATATCAGCAATGGGTCTGACTGAGGGCCTCCATGAGAGAAGCCCAAGCAAGACGCGCCCCGAGGAGCGTCTTGCCACATGTCACCAGTGGGTCTGACTGAGCGCCTCCAGGAGAGAGGCCCAAGCAAGACGCGCCCCGAGGAGCGTCTTGCCACGTGTCAACACTGGGTCTGACTGAGCGTCTCCAGGAGAGAGGCCCAAGCAAGACGCGCCCCGAGGAGAATCTTGCCACATATCAACAATGGGTCTGACTGAGGGCCTCCATGAGAGAAGCCCAAGCAAGACGCGCCTTGAGGAGCGTCTTGTCACGTGTCAACACTGGGTCTGACTGAGCGTCTCCAGGAGAGAGGCCCAAGCAAGACGCGCCCCGAGGAGCGTCTTGCCACATGTCACCACTGGGTCTGACTGAGCACCTCCAGGAGAGAGGCCCAAGGAAGACGCGCCCCGAGGAGCGTCTTGCCACATGTAAGCACTGGGTCAGACTGGGCGCCTCCAGGAGAGAGGCCCCAGCAAGACGCGCCCCGAGGAGCGTCTTGCTTTATGTCAGCACTCGGTCTGACTGAGCGCCTCCAGGAGAGAGGCCCAAGCAAGATGCGCCCCGAGGAGCGTCTTGCCACATGTCAACAATGGGTCTGACTGAGGGCCTCCAGGAGAGAAGCCCAAGAAAGACGCGCCCCGAAGAGCGTCTTGCCACATGTCAACAATGGGTCTGACTGAGGGCCTCCAAGAGAGAAGCCCAAGCAAGACGCGCCCCGAGGAGCGTCTTGCACCATGTCAACACTGGGTCTGACTGAGCACCTCCAGGAGAGAGGCCCAAGCAAGACTCGCCCCGAGGAGCGTCTTGCCACATATCAGCAATGGGTCTGACTGAGGGCCTCCATGAGAGAAGCCCAAGCAAGACGCGCCCCGAGGAGCGTCTTGTCACGTGTCAACACTGGTTCTGACTGAGCGTCTCCAGGAGAGAGGCCCAAGCAAGACGCGCCCCGAGGAGCGTCTTGCCACATGTCACCACTGGGTCTGACTGAGCGCCTCCAGGAGAGAGGCCCAAGCAAGACGCGCCCCGACGAGCGTCTTGCCACATGTAAGCACTGGTTCTGACTGAGCGCCTCCAGGAGAGAGGCCCCAGCAAGACGCGCCCCGAGGAGCGTCTTGCCTTATGTCAGCACTCGGTCTGACTGAGCGCCTCCAGGAGAGAGGCCCAAGCAAGACGCGCCCCGAGGAGCCTCTTGCCACATGTCAACAATGGGTCTGACTGAGGGCCTCCAGGAGAGAAGCCCAAGCAAGACGCGCCCCGGGGAGCGTCTTGCCACATGTCAACAATTGGTCTGACTGAGGGCCTCCAAGAGAGAAGCCCAAGCAAGACGCGCCCCGAGGAGCGTCTTGCACCATGTCAATACTGGGTCTGACTGAGCGCCTCCAGGAGAGAGGCCCAAGCAAGACGCGCCCCGAGGAGCGTCTTGCCACATATCAACAATGGGTCTGACTGAGGGCCTCCATGAGAGAAGCCCAAGCAAGACGCGCCCCGAGGAGCGTCTTGTCACATGTCACCACTGGGTCTGACTGAGCACCTCCAGGAGAGAGGCCCAAGCAAGATGCGCCCCGAGGAGCGTCTTGCCACATGTCACCACTGGGTCTGACTGAGGGCCACCAGGAGAGAGGCCCAAGCAAAACGCGCCCCGAGGAGCGTCTTGCCACATGTCAACAATGAGTCTGACTGAGGGCCTCGAGGAGAGAAGCCCAAGCAAGACGCGTCCTGAGAAGCGTCTTGCCACATGTCGGCACTCGGTCTGACTGAACGCCTCTAGGAGAGAAGCCCCAGCAAGACGCGCCCCGAGGAGCGTCTTGCCACGTATCAACAATGGGGCTGACAGAGGGCCTCCAGGAGAGAGGCCCAAGCAAGACGCTCCCCGAGGAGTGTCTTGCCACATGTCACCACTGGGTCTGACTGAGCGCCTCCAGGAGAGAGGCCCAAGCAAGACGCGCCCCGAGGAGCGTCATGCCACATGTCACTACTCAGTCTGACTGAGCGCCTCCAGGAGAGAGGCCCAAGCAAGACGCGCCCCGAGGAGCGTCTTACCACGTGTCAACACTGGGTCTGATTGAGGGCCTCCAGGAGAGAGGCCCAAGCAAGATGCGGCCCGAGGAGCGTCTTGCCACATGTCAACAATGGGTCTGACAGAGGGCCTCCAGGAGAGAGGCCCAAGCAATACGCGCCCCGAGGAGCGTGTTGCCACATGTCACCACTGGGTCTGACTGAGCGCCTCCAGGAGAGAGGCCCAAGCAAGACGCGCCCCGAGGAGCGTCTTGCCACGTGTCACCACTGGGTCTGATTGAGCGCCTCCAGGAGAGAGGCCACAGCAAGACGCGCCCCGAGGAGCATCTTGCCTTATGTCAGCACTCGGTCTGACTGAACGCCTCCAGGAGAGAGGCCCAAGCAAGACGCGCCCCGAGGAGCGTCTTGCCACATGTCAACAATGGGTCTGACAGAGGGCCTCCAGGAGAGAGGCCCAAGCAAGACGCTCCTTGGGGCGCGTCTTGTCACATGTCAACACTGGGTCTGACTGAGCGCCTCCAGGAGAGAAAGTCCAGCAAAACGCACCCCGAGGAGCGTCTTGCCACATGTCAGCACTCGGTCTGACTGAGCGCCTCCAGGAGAGAGGCCCAAGCAAGATGTGCCCCGAGGAGCGTCTTGCCACATGTAAACAATGGGTCTGACTGAGGGCCTCCAGGAGAGAAGCCCAAGCAAGACGCGCCCCGAGGAGCGTCTTGCCACATGTCAGCACTCGGTCTGACTGAGCGCCTCCAGGAGAGAGGCCCAAGAAAGACGCACCCAAAGGAGCGTCTTGCCACATGTCAACAATGGGTCTGACTGAGGGCCTCCAGGAGAGAAGCCCAAGCAAGACGCGCCCCGAGGAGCGTCTTGCCACATGTCAACACTGGGTCTGACTGAGCACCTCCAGGAGAGAGGCCCAAGCAAGACGCGCCCCGAGGAGAGTCTTGCCACATGTCAACACTGGGTCTGACTGAGCACCTCCAGGAGAGAGGCCCAAGCAAGACGCGCCCCGAGGAGCGTCTTGCCACATGTCAACACTGGGTCTGACAGAGGGCCTCCAGGAGAGAGGCCCAAGCAAGACGCGCCCCGAGGAGCGTCTTGCCACATGTCAACAATTAGTCTGACTGAGGGCCTCCAGGAGAGAAGCCCAAGCAAGACGCGCCCCGATCAGTGTCTTGCCACATGTCAGCACTCGGTCTGACTGAGCGCCTCCAGGAGAGAGGCCCAAGCAAGATGCGCCCCGAGGAGCGTCTTGCCACATGTCAACAATGGGTCTGACTGAGGGCCTCCAGGAGAGAAGCCCAAGCAAGACGCGCCCTGAGGAGCGTCTTGCTGCATGTCAGCACTCGGACTGACTGAGCGCCTCCAGGAGAGAGGCCCAAGCAAGACGCGCCCCGAGGAGCGTCTTGCCACATGTCAACAATGGGTCTGAATTTAGGGCCTCCAGGAGAGAAGCCCAAGCAAGACGCGCCCCGAGGAGCGTCTTGCCACATGTCAGCACTCTGTCTGTCTGTGCGCCTCCAGGAGAGAGGCCCAAGCAAGACGCGCCCCGAGGAGCGTCTTGCCACATGTCAACAACGAGTCTGACTGAGGGCCTCCAGGAGAGAAGCCCAAGCAAGATGCGCCCCGAGGAGCGTCTTGCCACATGTCAGCACTCGGTCTGAATGAACGCCTCCAGGAGAGAAGCCCCAGCAAGACGCGCCCCGAGGAGCATCTTGTCACATGTCAACACTGGGTCTGACTGAGCGCCTCCAGGAGAGAAGCCCCAGCAAGACGCGCCCCGAGGAGCGTCTGGCCACATGTCAGCACTCTGTCTGACTGTGCGCCTCCAGGAGAGAGGCCCCAAGCAAGACGCGCCCCGAGGAGCGTCTTGCCACGTGTCAACACTGGGTCTGACTGAGCGTCTCCAGGAGAGAGGCCCAAGCAAGACTCGCCCCGAGGAGCGTCTTGCCACATATCAACAATGGGTCTGACTGAGGGCCTCCATGAGAGAAGCCCAAGCAAGACGCGCCCCGAGGAGCGTCTTGTCACGTGTCAACACTGGTTCTGACTGAGCGTCTCCAGGAGAGAGGCCCAAGCAAGACGCGCCCCGAGGAGCGTCTTGCCTTATGTCACCACTGGGTCTGACTGAGCGCCTCCAGGAGAGAGGCCCAAGCAAGACGCGCCCCGACGGGCGTCTTGCCACATGTAAGCACTGGTTCTGACTGAGCGCCTCCAGGAGAGAGGCCCCAGCAAGACGCGCCCCGAGGAGCGTCTTGCCTTATGTCAGCACTCGGTCTGACTGAGCGCCTCCAGGAGAGAGGCCCAAGCAAGACGCGCCCCGAGGAGCCTCTTGCCACATGTCAACAATGGGTCTGACTGAGGGCCTCCAGGAGAGAAGCCCAAGCAAGACGCGCCCCGGTGGAGCGTCTTGCCACATGTCAACAATGGGTCTGACTGAGGGCCTCCAAGAGAGAAGCCCAAGCAAGACGCGCCCCGAGGAGCAACTTGCACCATGTCAATACTGGGTCTGACTGAGCGCCTCCAGGAGAGAGGCCCAAGCAAGACGCGCCCCGAGGAGCGTCTTGCCACATATCAACAATGGGTCTGACTGAGGGCCTCCATGAGAGAAGCCCAAGCAAGACGCGCCCCGAGGAGCGTCTTGTCACATGTCACCACTGGGTCTGACTGAGCACCTCCAGGAGAGAGGCCCAAGCAAGATGCGCCCCGAGGAGCGTCTTGCCACATGTCACCACTGGGTCTGACTGAGGGCCACCAGGAGAGAGGCCCAAGCAAAACGCGCCCCGAGGAGCGTCTTGCCACATGTCAACAATGAGTCTGACTGAGGGCCTCGAGGAGAGAAGCCCAAGCAAGACGCGTCCTGAGAAGCGTCTTGCCACATGTCGGCACTCGGTCTGACTGAACGCCTCTAGGAGAGAAGCCCCAGCAAGACGCGCCCCGAGGAGCGTCTTGCCACGTATCAACAATGGGGCTGACAGAGGGCCTCCAGGAGAGAGGCCCAAGCAAGACGCTCCCCGAGGAGTGTCTTGCCACATGTCACCACTGGGTCTGACTGAGCGCCTCCAGGAGAGAGGCCCAAGCAAGACGCGCCCCGAGGAGCGTCATGCCACATGTCACTACTCAGTCTGACTGAGCGCCTCCAGGAGAGAGGCCCAAGCAAGACGCGCCCCGAGGAGCGTCTTACCACGTGTCAACACTGGGTCTGATTGAGGGCCTCCAGGAGAGAGGCCCAAGCAAGATGCGCCCCGAGGAGCGTCTTGCCACATGTCAACAATGGGTCTGACAGAGGGCCTCCAGGAGAGAGGCCCAAGCAATACGCGCCCCGAGGAGCGTGTTGCCACATGTCACCACTGGGTCTGACTGAGCGCCTCCAGGAGAGAGGCCCAAGCAAGACGCGCCCCGAGGAGCGTCTTGCCACGTGTCACCACTGGGTCTGATTGAGCGCCTCCAGGAGAGAGGCCACAGCAAGACGCGCCCCGAGGAGCATCTTGCCTTATGTCAGCACTCGGTCTGACTGAACGCCTCCAGGAGAGAGGCCCAAGCAAGACGCGCCCCGAGGAGCGTCTTGCCACATGTCAACAATGGGTCTGACAGAGGGCCTCCAGGAGAGAGGCCCAAGCAAGACGCTCCTTGGGGCGCGTCTTGTCACATGTCAACACTGGGTCTGACTGAGCGCCTCCAGGAGAGAAAGTCCAGCAAAACGCACCCCGAGGAGCGTCTTGCCACATGTCAGCACTCGGTCTGACTGAGCACCTCCAGGAGAGAGGCCCAAGCAAGATGTGCCCCGAGGAGCGTCTTGCCACATGTAAACAATGGGTCTGACTGAGGGCCTCCAGGAGAGAAGCCCAAGCAAGACGCGCCCCGAGGAGCGTCTTGCCACATGTCAGCACTCAGTCTGACTGAGCGCCTCCAGGAGAGAGGCCCAAGAAAGACGCACCCCAAGGAGCGTCTTGCCACATGTCAACAATGGGTCTGACTGAGGGCCTCCAGGAGAGAAGCCCAAGCAAGACGCGCCCCGAGGAGCGTCTTGCCACATGTCAACACTGGGTCTGACTGAGCACCTCCAGGAGAGAGGCCCAAGCAAGACGCGCCCCGAGGAGAGTCTTGCCACATGTCAACACTGGGTCTGACTGAGCACCTCCAGGAGAGAGGCCCAAGCAAGACGCGCCCCGAGGAGCGTCTTGCCACATGTCAACACTGGGTCTGACAGAGGGCCTCCAGGAGAGAGGCCCAAGCAAGACGCGCCCCGAGGAGCGTCTTGCCACATGTCAACAATTAGTCTGACTGAGGGCCTCCAGGAGAGAAGCCCAAGCAAGACGCGCCCCGATCAGTGTCTTGCCACATGTCAGCACTCGGTCTGACTGAGCGCCTCCAGGAGAGAGGCCCAAGCAAGATGCGCCCCGAGGAGCGTCTTGCCACATGTCAACAATGGGTCTGACTGAGGGCCTCCAGGAGAGAAGCCCAAGCAAGACGCGCCCTGAGGAGCGTCTTGCTGCATGTCAGCACTCGGTCTGACTGAGCGCCTCCAGGAGAGAGGCCCAAGCAAGACGCGCCCCGAGGAGCGTCTTGCCACATGTCAACAATGGGTCTGAATTTAGGGCCTCCAGGAGAGAAGCCCAAGCAAGACGCGCCCCGAGGAGCGTCTTGCCACATGTCAGCACTCTGTCTGTCTGTGCGCCTCCAGGAGAGAGGCCCAAGCAAGACGCGCCCCGAGGAGCGTCTTGCCACATGTCAACAACGAGTCTGACTGAGGGCCTCCAGGAGAGAAGCCCAAGCAAGACGCGCCCCGAGGAGCGTCTTGCCACATGTCAGCACTCGGTCTGAATGAACGCCTCCAGGAGAGAAGCCCCAGCAAGACGCGCCCCGAGGAGCATCTTGTCACATGTCAACACTGGGTCTGACTGAGCGCCTCCAGGAGAGAAGCCCCAGCAAGACGCGCCCCGAGGAGCGTCTGGCCACATGTCAGCACTCTGTCTGACTGTGCGCCTCCAGGAGAGAGGCCCCAAGCAAGACGCGCCCCGAGGAGCGTCTTGCCACGTGTCAACACTGGGTCTGACTGAGCGTCTCCAGGAGAGAGGCCCAAGCAAGACGCGCCCCGAGGAGCGTCTTGCCACATGTCACCACTGGGTCTGACTGAGCGCCTCCAGGAGAGAGGCCCAAGCAAGACGCGCCCCGAGGAGCGTGTTGCCACATGTAAGCACTGGGTCTGACTGAGCGCCTCCAGGAGAGAAGCCCCAGCAAGACGCGCCCCGAGGAGCGTCTTACCACATGTCAGCACTCGGTCTGACTGAACGCCTCCAGGAGAGAAGCCCAAGCAAGACGCGCCCCGAGGAGCTCCTTGCCACATGTCAGCACTCGGTCTGACTGAACGCCTCCAGGAGAGAAGCCCCAGCAAGACACACCCCGAGGAGCGTCTTGCCACATGTAAGCACTGGGTCTGACTGAGCGCCTCCAGGAGAGAGGCCCCAGCAAGACGCGCCCCGAGGAGCGTCTTGCCTTATGTCAGCACTCGGTCTGACTGAGCGCCTCCAGGAGATAGGCCCAAGCAAGACGCGCCCCGAGGAGCGTCTTGCCACATGTCAACAATGGGTCTGACTGAGGGCCTCCAGGAGAGAAGCCCAAGCAAGACGCACCCCGAGGAGCGTCTTGCCACATGTCAACAATGGGTCTGACTGAGGGCCTCCAAGAGAGAAGCCCAAGCAAGACGCGCCCCGAGGAGCGTCTTGCACCATGTCAACACTGGGTCTGACTGAGCACCTCCAGGAGAGAGGTCCAAGCAAGACTCGCCCCGAGGAGCGTCTTGACACATGTCAACACTGGGGCTGACAGAGGGCCTCCAGGAGAGAGGCCCAAGCAAGATGTGCCCCGAGGAGCGTCTTGCCACATGTAAACAATGGGTCTGACTGAGGGCCTCCAGGAGAGAAGCCCAAGCAAGACGCGCCCCGAGGAGCGTCTTGCCACATGTCAGCACTCGGTCTGACTGAGCGCCTCCAGGAGAGAGGCCCCAGCAAGACGCGCCCCGAGGAGCGTCTGGCCACCAGTCAGCACTCCGTCTGACTGTGCGCCTCCAGGAGAGAGGCCCCAAGCAAGACGCGCCCCGAGGAGCATCTTGCCACATGTCAACAATGAGTCTGACTGAGGGCCTCCAGGAGAGAAGCCCAAGCAAGACGCTCCTCGGGGCGCGTCTTGCCACATGTCAGCACTCGGTCTTACTGAACGCCTCCAGGAGAGAAGCCCCAGCAAGACGCGCCCCGAGGAGCGTCTTGCCACATGTCAGCACTCGGTCTGACTGAGCTCCTCCAGGAGAGAGGCCCAAGCAAGACGCGCCCCGAGGAGCGTCTTGCCACATATCAACAATGGATCTGAATGAGGGCCTCCATGAGAGAAGCCCAAGCAAGACGCGCCCCGAGGAGCGTCTTGTCACATGTCACCACTGGGTCTGACTGAGCGCCTCCAGGAGAGAGGCCCAAGCAAGACGCGCCCCGAGGAGCGTCTTGCCACATGTCACCACTGGGTCTGACTGAGCGCCTCCAGGAGAGAGGCCCAAGCAAGACGCGCCCCGAGGAGCGTCTTGCCACATGTCAACAATGAGTCTGACTGAGGGCCTCAAGGAGAGAAGCCCAAGCAAGACGCGTCCCGAGGAGCGTCTTGCCACATGTCAACAATGGGTCTGACTGAGGGCCTCCAGGAGAGAAGCCCAAGCAAGATGCGCCCAAAGGAGCGTCTTGCCACATGTAAACAATGGGTCTGACTGAGGGCCTCCAGGAGAGAAGCCCAAGCAAGTCGCGCCCCGAGGAGCGTCTTGCCACATGTAAGCACTGGGTCTGACTGAGCGCCTCCAGGAGAGAGGCCCCAGCAAGACGCGCCCCGAGGAGCGTCTTGCTTTATGTCAGCACTCGGTCTGACTGAGCGCCTCCAGGAGAGAGGCCCAAGCAAGACGCGCCCCGAGGAGCGTCTTGCCACATGTCAACAATGGGTCTGACTGAGGGCCTCCAGGAGAGAAGCCCAAGCAAGTCGCGCCCCGAGGAGCGTCTTGCCTTATGTCAGCACTCGGTCTGACTGAGCGCCTCCAGGAGAGAAGCCCAAGCAAGACACACCCCGAGGAGTGTCTTGCCACATGTCAGCACTCGGTCTGACTGAGCGACTCCAGGAGAGAGGCCCAAGCAAGACGCACCCCGAGGAGCGTCTTGACACAT